>NW_020185336.1:5195828-5261609 GCF_003031525.2 Neophocaena asiaeorientalis asiaeorientalis
AGCCCGTGCAGCCGGCCGCCTGCAGCGGCAGCGCCTTCACGCCGGCCGCCGCGTACGAGAGCAGCGTGGCCGCGTTGCCCGCGAAGTCCGTGGCCGTGTCGTAGGCCGAGGCGGCGAAGTCCAGCCGGTTGTTGGCCGGCGTCACAAACCAGCGCTGCGGCGACGGCGCGCCCGGGTCCTCGGCCTGCTGCGGCGACAGCAGCCCGTTGGTGTGCGGCACGCTGCGGTCCGTGCCCGGCCCGGGGCCCGCGCCCGCGCCCGGGTGGAAGCGGGCCTTGGCGTAGTTGCTCACGAACTGGTCCTGCAGGAAAGAGCCGGCCATGGCGTAGCGGGCCCCGGGCACGATCTGCGAGCGCGGGGAGTCGTTGGGCGAGGGGGTCAGGCGGTCCATGTCGCAGCCAGTGTAGATCCTGCGAGGGAGGGAGAGAGAGAGAACCGAAGGGTGGCGCCAGGTCCCTTCGGGGGGCAAAAGGGAAGGCCACCCCTGGTTGCCCACCCACACCATCTCCACGTGTAACCTGCCGCCGTCCAGGATGGAGACAGACAAAAGGTCACAGACCTGCATCCTCTCCAAAATAAATCGTGAAATTATAAAGGAATCAATCTGTCTATTCAGGGACCTAAAAATGATACAGGTGAAGAGGAAGGCTTCCCTCCTCTCTTGCGTTCTCTCGCCAGGTGCACAGGGGGCCCAAGAGAGGAGCACAGCAAGGGATTCTCATCCCACTTCTCCACTGTATGTGTACACATTAAGGCAGATTTACCCAGGAATTAAGGTGTTATTTGCCCAGTGGGCCTTTCTTCTTCGGTGAGAGTTTCTGAGCGAAATTTCTAAACAAGTCACCCACTTCCACCCTTTTAAGACCGCTTTCCTCCATTTGACACACGCGCGGGCCCCCCAGGTACTGACAAGCATCGGACTGGTTTTCGCCAGTCTGCTGAGACCCGGGAGGGTTACTGCTGCAAGCCTCCGCAGGACTTACTGTCTTGTTTTCCCCGTGTGATCTTTCAACCCCCAGCTCCCGACCACTAATACAAACAAGAATTACTACTTGGAAACAAAGTCATCAATCAGTAAAATTCTTTTGCAGAGAAAAAGCATTCTTTACTCTGACCTTCTTTCCCCAGCTTTTGATCTGTTACTGGTTAAAAACAACAGCAACAACAACCTGGGGGGCAAACTCTTGCAGTACAGTTATCAACCTCTGCCAAGCAGTCTCCCACTAATAATAGCTCATCCTTATACAACTTGATTATGTGTACCAGGCACCCTTGTCTAGGACTGTACAGACAGTAATTTATTTAACCATCACAACAATTTTCCAAGTTAGGTACCATTATTATCCCACTTTACAGGTGAAGAAACTGAGGCAAAGGGAAGTTAAATAACTTGCCCAACCACATACAGTAATTGTGTTACTAAGAATTACCTTAAATAAAATAGTCAAAGATTAGCTCTAGGCCCTGGGCCTAGAAAATCCCATTCGAATTGAGAAGGAACCAGAGATTGGATCAAGATTGGTCGAAGTATTTTCTCATACACATACACACATGCCTCCCTTTTTATTTAGCTCACACATAAATGTTTTAATCTTTAATCAACAGACTGTTTTGAAAGAGAGCCTCAGTCTTGTCAGACCTCAATCCTTTGGGGAGGAGATTCCCTGGTGAGTGGCCAAGCAAACCCCCTGGCCCCCCTGAACTCTTTATTGCTCTCCCTGTTTCTCCAAAAGTGAGCCAGGCCCAAATAACCGACATTAACAGTGGAAAGGGAGTGTCATAAACCATTCTACTCTTCTCTAACCCATAAAGGTCTAAGATAACCACTTGTATAGTTAAAGAAGATTTTTATGAGGAATATATAGTGGTTTAAGAACCAAATGGAAGTGGTTTTTTCCAACAGAAGTCAGCCAGAAGAGGGGCAAGTGAGTGTTATGCTGTGGCTGCTCAGGTGCAGTTTGCTTACTGCACAAAATTTTCCTCCTGAAATTTAATTCCAGCCTCAAATAAGAACAAGTAGAGGGAGGCAGGAAGGGAACATAACCAGCAAGGTGCAAATATCTTCTCTGTTTACCACCACAATATTTTAAAAAGAAAAAAAAAAACAATCTGCAAAAGATACAGTTTATATGCCCATCCAGGTCCCAACCCACTTGGGATTACTGAATTGATTTGTGCAAAATAAATGCTTTGGAACAGATGTTCACAGCAGAATTAAAAGCTCCAAATCTACAAGACCCCCTAGTACAGAGACCAATATCTCTGGTCTCATGGGCCACACACTTTCCACTGTGCTGAGCCCACCTTTTTTAGATTGTGAGGAAGGACTAGAGTAGCCAAGTTTTTTTTTTTTCTGGGGAATCATACTGATTAGGCTTGCTTCCTTTGGACCACTTTTGAGGGATGCACATGGCAGTTACAGGCAGTACCATCCATGACTGTCTTTTCAATTTGTTATAAAAATATCAGGAGGGAAGTTCGGTATCTACCTGGAGATAGCCACTTGTCTCCTCCACAAATTTAATCTATTCCTAGTCAAAGACAGATTCAACTTTGTAGTTCTATCCCAAGCACTTAATGCAAGCCATGAAATTAAAATTTATGTATCCTTCCCTTCTATGGTCAGAAAAAAGTGAAGGGATCACCATAATCCAGATTTAGATTTTGCTATATAACTCTATCTGAACTCCTAGGCACTATACCTGGGCTCTGAGGAAGAACGCTAGAACAAGCCCAGGAAGTATTCAGTTTACACCTACTGTTGCCCCCAGAGGACAGCATTTTGATAGAAAAGACATGGAGTAGGTAAAGGATGCCTGGAGAAAAGGGAACCAACACATTTAATTAAAACGCACCTAGATAAAAACGATAAGAGGAAATATTTTTCTTTCGAAGCATAAATAATACACAGCAACAGAACCTGGGTCCTTCCCAAAGCCTGAAGTGACTGCAATATCGGCTGTGCTCGTGAACTTGCCTGTAGTGGGTGCACATTTTTATTCAGTCCATAGTAAACTTGCACAGGAAAAGCTATTACACAAAACTTGGAAATGGGTAAATAAAAGTCACATATGCCAAGGAGACTGTAACAACTGCCAGAGCCACATGCACTTTCAGGCAGGCTCGGGCGGTTTCAGACACAGACAATCTGAGCTGAGCATCTGCAGTGCCACATACAACTCGCGCACCCGGGAACCAGGGCGGCTTCCCCAGCCAGCCAGTCCCCAAGCCCCGCCAACAACTTTGTAATTCACGCAAAAGCTAAAAATAGGCAGAGGAAACCTTTCACCAAAACCACAGAAGTACTAAGCCAGGTCACCAGAGAGAAGGGGAGCCGACAAAAAGGAAAGGAAAACCTCGAAAACAACCCTGTCTTCACACTTTCTAGCTTCCAAAAGCCTGTACAAAGCAATCCACCTTTGACCTAAAGCCCAATTCCACAAATTTGAGAAAGTGCAAAACTACTTACGTGTCATAATTATCCCGAAATCCTTTTGCAAAGGGGTTGTGATCTATTTTCAGTTGTGTAATCTGGAAAAGAGAAAAAAAGATTAATACGATTTTACATTCTATACAGAGGATTGGGTGTTTAAGGATATGTCATCTGCTGCTTTTTACAGGGGCTTACGGCCCACAATTTCATTAAATAGCAAAGTTTCCCTAACTGAAAAATTTGAGGGAATGGGTGGAAAGGAAAAAAAAGAAAGTATGATGAAAGTTATGAGGAACATGTTTAAATTAATGGTGACTAAAACTAAAGAATTGCTTTCAATTAGCTCTCCCATGTGTTCTAAATTGGTTCAAATGCTCATTTTTTTAAATGCTTGTTACATAATGCCCTTACTCAGGCAAAAATCTTTAAGGGGCACTTGAATTCATCACTAAAAAATGTTTCGTACCTTAAATGTTTCATCACATTTTTTAAAATTGGTTGCTTTTGATACACAACTTGAAGAACCCACAATCTGCATCTTAAAATCAGTTTTGATTTAAAATAAACGCATATTTTTAACTTCTAATATTTTCATTTAAGTTTTTAAAAAACACCATCAATTCTAGTAGTCAAATCAACAGTAGTAAAATAAGTTTCTGCAAACTTGCAAATGCTTAAGTTCAAACTGCTAGAAAACTCACTTCGTAGCCCCCAGTAATTTATTGTAGTTTTTAAATATATGAATGTGGGTTTCTTTTGATCACCCAGAAAGTGATGCTTGAAAACTAAATAAAAATTCCCAAGAGGCCCGAGAAATTCTGGTCACCTTAAAGGTGGCCCGGGTGACCCGCGACGGAGACGAATAGGAAGCGTTTTCCCACCGGCTAGGTGTTTAGGGAAGGTGCCCAGCAGGCCCCTAGCCCTACGCCTAAAAGGCGCAGCAGAGCCAGCTGCGGCTGACGTTAGTGCCAGAGCGGGGGATGGCCGGGGGTAGCGGCGCGGGCCTGGAGAAGCCGGTGCCGACCGCCGCGCGCCCAGCCCCCAGGCCTCCTTACATCGGTGTTCTGGTAGGCGGTGACGGCGATGAACTGAGTCTCGGGAAAAGTGAATGTCTGCACGCGGCCGGGCTGGCTGGTGTCCTCCGTGCCGTCCTCGTTCACTTCCACCACATGCAGGCGGGGCTGGTACTTGTGCAAGGACTGCAAAACCACCATCTGTCCGGCGGAGAGAAAGGGGAGCGCCGGGCGGCGCGTTAACGCAGCCGGCGTGCGCGGGGCTCTGCGCCGCCAGCCGCGCGGAGGCTGCAAGGAGCCCGCCGCCCCTAGTAACTGATAGCGGGCCTCGCCCGGCTGGTGACTGGCTGGCGGGGGCAGACCAGCCCTCGCTGCCCGGGAGCACGGATCGCCCGAGCACGGGAGGAAAACCAAACCCGACCGCCCGATCCTCAGGGCCCTTCTCCCTGTCCTCCTTTAAGGAGAAACAAAGATTTTCACAACCTGCAGATCCTGCGCGTTTCCTTCTCAAAATCAACCAAGTATTTGTACTTGGGAAGGTTGGGAACTCGGGAATTGGGCGAGAGGGGGGGAGAAGAACAACTTTGTAGATTGTTTAATATAATTTCGGAGGATGGAAATAGAATTTTTTAGAAGTCTTTTTAATGAAGCAAAGAAACGTGTCCAGTTTCTCATGTTGGTTTAAAGTGATTAACTGGATCTTAGGGAGGGACGAGTATGTATAAGTGAGTGTGTGTGTGTGTGTGAGAGAGAGAGAGAGAGAGCGAGAGAGAGAGAGAGAGAGAGAGAGAGAGAGAGAGAGAGAGAAATGAGCGCTTGAGCCACTGACCTGCCCATTGTTGTTTGAAGCTCCTTTGTTGTTTGTAAGTTTTAATTTTCCAAAAGAGATTTCTTGACGCATCCAGTGAGCCCCCGTGTTGGGGGAATCCGGATGCATATAGACCCGATTTCCTAGAGAAAGAAACAAGTTGTTTACATGTGCCCCGGGCACTGCCCAGTCTTAACTCCTCACCACGCAGGACACACACACATATACACATACGCACACCCCTTATTCCACCGTGAGGCCCATTAGCTGGGGCTTTTTAGGCCGTGCTTTCTTCCTATTAACTGGGATGATTAAAATTGCTTTTGCATAATCCTCCCCCTTCTCGCGGCTCAGTCTGTCCCCCTATCCCCCTCGTTTGCTTTTAGAAGTCATTGGCCGATCGTTTTAAAAGTCGCTCGAGCCAGTCCACAAAGGCTTTAATTAATCATTCTCACCTAAATAAGTGTCAGGAAAACGTGTTAATTGGAAGGACTTGCCTTGCACATTGGTGTCCGCTTTGCCGCAAGGAACCCATTTGCCTCCTTGAAACCTCCAGTGATTGGGATCCGCCAAAATCACATCCACAAAAATATTGTAATGAGCCGTGGGATCGAGACCAGAAATGTTAAAACTTAAAAAAGGAAACATGCGCCTATTTAAATTAGGAAGGGGGGAGAAAACAAGGGGGAAAAACATAAATGTTAAAGATTAAATGCAAGAAGCGAGGCGCCAGATAGCAAAGCAAAACTTGTTCTCTCAGCGTCAATGAGCGAATGTTTGCTGGGTTGGAAAAGGGGTGGTGGCGGAGGAAAAGAAGTGGGGCTGAAGTCGGGGAGTCGGCAGGTAGCACTGCCCAGCTGAAAAGCGAGATTGGCGACCCGAATCTCCACCTGTCGGTGCATCGGGCGTTGATGCGTCCCTCCCATCTCCCGGCCACCGGCCAGGGCTCTCCCCCTCTCTCTCGCTCTCCTTTCTCCGGCCACTGACTGGCTCTCCGACCACCTTTCTAGAGCGGGACCCCCCTCCCCGACATCACCGCGGTGGCTAGACCTTCCACTTTCCGTTTTTCCAACACCAGCCAACTCTAGGACGCGCCAGAGCGCCTTCCACTCTGCTCCCGACCCCAAATCTTCGCTGCCGCGGCGGTCACAAGCCGGGTGCACTTGCCCCCGGACCGCGCCTGGAGCAGCGGCAGCCAAGAACGTAGCATTACCTGCCCTGTTTGGTGATGATCATCTCCGTTTGGTGCCGGTGAAATTTCAGCCAAAGGGGCCTGTTGCACAGGTACACCTGCGCTTTGCCGGGCACCAGCCCGGGCTGTGTGGAGGAGAACTGGTAGAACGGGGCTCCTTGGTAGGAGTGGCCGTACTGCTGTGGGTAGGGGTAGCCGGCGGTGGGGTAGCCCTGCGGTGAGGAGTTGGACAGGAGGCTGTTGTAGGCTCCGTTGGTGATGACCGGGTGGTGGGCCATGTAGCGGCTGGGGCTGCCGATGGAGAAGGCGGGGTGCGCAGGTCCGTGCTGCCCGGCGTACGGGAACATGGCACTGGGAGCAGTGGCCGCGGACTGTGGCTGGCTGGACTGAGAGAGGAGGTAGCGATCTGCAGCAGAGCCATCGAAACTGTGACGAAGCTCAGAGACCCCGTCCAAGACAGGAGAGAGTTTACTTCTCTGGACGTCCCCTGGTGAGTCCTTGGAGTCAGGAAAATTGTCTGTATCTGACTGATTCGTCATCCCCCTGGTAATTTTTTTCAGAGGTGAACTTCTCTCCAGGTTGTCAGTGGTCGAGATAATGGGATGATCGTGCAAGACGAGCTCAGATCCGCCTGAATGTGGGTAGCTGCTGCTCACATTGAGAAATTTCTTGGAGAGCATGATAGAAGGAGAAAGGCAGTGCTCCAGCTGCATAGCTCTGGAACCTGAACACTCGCCCTCCTGTCCCTGGTTTTTAAAGTCCTATTTATCATAAACTAGAAATCCACAGACCCCCTCACTAGACAGAAAGCACTTCAACCAGCAAATGCTTCTCAAAGGTTTGATTTACTTTTTTTTTCCCTGGGAGAAGAGATTGGCCAATTGACACTATGCAGCAATCAGAAAAGGCTCACTTTTGATCTTGCTGCTTGTGCAGCCGATGAAACGGCTCCTGCCATTGGTTAACTGCTGACAGTAATTTAATTAGATAGACATTAATTAGGATAATCACCTGGCTCCTGGTCGCTGCGATCATGGCAAACTGAAGGGGATGATTTTATTGTTGGCTTGGGGGTGGGATGGGGAGCGTGTGTTAGTTTTACGTGAGCACTGTTGTGTCACCTTTAAGCTTTGTGACCACTGCTTTAGGAAGATTCAAAGATGTGAAATTTACTAAACATTCTCCTACCTTCTCCCCCCACCTCCCTCCTTTGGAGCTGAGGGGCGGAGGAGGGAATTCAACGATGCTAGGAGATTTTTCGGATCTGAATGAGCCAAATATTCAGTTGAATGTAACGATTTCAAGTGCAAAGTATACAAAGCGCGAGCCGGTGGCCTCTTCTCGCCCTGTAAAAGTTCCAGAGTCTGTCTTTTCCAGTTAATACAGAAGCACAAGACACCTGACCCAGTCCTTTGTGAGCAGGTCCTGTGTGTCCTCCACGAACACCCCCACCAACGCACACCTTTTAAACTACATACATACATAAATAAATCACTGCTGCTGAGAGCCACCTCCATGAGAGAGAGCGGGAAGGGGGAGTAGTGGGGGAGAAAGGCAAGCAACTCAGCCCCCCCATCCACCCACCTCGGGAAGGTTCGGTTTCTTGGTTGAGCACAGAAACAGTGACAATCAATGATCTCCTTTTTAAGTTTTGAAATAATCATAAGCTGTCGGGCTGAAGTGCCTTAATGTAGTTGCTATGATGTTTACGAGGTCTTTCCTAAATATTTTATCAGCGAGCTTGGTTGCAGATTATCTGAAGAGCATCTAACTGGGGGCAGGCGCCATGCATGCCTCGCATGCCACTGCACTTCCTTCTCTCTGAGGTACGGCCTTGGCGACAGGTTCAAAAGCCTCGCCAGGAAAAGAGAGGGCCGGGTCCTCGCGCAAATGGGTGCCCTAGAAGCGTTGATCTGGGGAGACAGAGTGGAAGTGGTGTCAACGCAGTGATCGTTACGGAAGACTCTGTGTGTGTGTGTGTGTGTGTGTGTGTGTGTGTTTAATGTTTATATAATCTGGAGGGGAGAAAAAGAATCCATGCCAGTAATTTTAAAATGAGAAAGAATCTAAAGAGGAATAGAGAAAAGAACCAGTTTAAAAGGATGTTGGCACAAATCAATAGCACGAGGCCCAAAGCAGCGCCGAGGTGTAGGAAGAAATATCCCAGTACTGGGTCTACAGAGGAGCCCAGCCCTCCGCCCGAACCAGAGGGCCAAGAGGCTTCACCGCTCTACGCTGCTTCCCGTGGCCGGCACCCGCCAACCTGCCCTCCTGTGGCTTTCCCGGGACGCCGAGCCGCGCGGGAACTAGGAGGAGGAGCGCAGCGCCGGAGCTCAGCTCGGCCCCGCGAGCTGGCTGACTGGCGGGCCGGCTCCACGCGGGGCACTGCGGGGGCAGGCGGCGAGAGAAGCCACCCCCGCGCCCGGCGCTCGGCCCCAGGCCAGCCGCCCGGCTCTGGCTCCATTGTCTAAGGTCCCCGTAGGCTCCCCAGCACCCTGGCGGTCCCGAGAGGGAGCCGCCCACAGACCCGGGGAGCGCGGGGCGAGCGGCCGCTGGCGCGGACCCCGGGGGCACACACTCTTTCCCTGCCGGAGGCTCGGCCTGGGCGCCTCCGCCCGGTGGAGCTCGTACCTTCCTCCGAGAGAGTGCATCTGCCTTTCTCGGGCCCGGCCGCTCCCTGAGGGAGAGCGGCGCCGGGGACATTGGGTGGGTCTGGCGCTTTGCAGAGAGGGTCTAACCCGACTCGACCTGCGCCTAGGCGGGCGCATTTTGAGAGCGCCGCCTCTGGGGGCTGAGCGGCCAGCGCTGAGCCCGGACTGCGCCCCCGAGGTGGGCGGGCGCCTTGGCCGCAGAGGGCACCAGGAGTGGCAAGGCCCGGCGAGCGCGGCCCAGGGCCGGAAGGGTTGGTGCCCAGATGTCCCGGACTGGGAAAAAAAAAATACAGCCAGACCCCATTTTCCTTTAGAAAGCAAATCTCAGCTCGTGGCCAGGACGCTTCACTAACAAGCAGGGCCTTAACTGTTGAGGCGTTGGGGTGTGGGGGGAGGGGACAGTAGCTATGACATTATTGGACGCTTGGTTTTCTTTGCCTTTTACCTTTCACCGCCATTTCTCCCGAGAGCCTTTGGCCTGGTTTTGGCTACTCTTGCTTTCCCCTTTTTCGATCATTCACTTCTTTGTCCCCGAATGCCTCTCCACCCTCTCCTCGGTGGGACAGAGCCTTCAGTGTGTCGCAGAAAGGAGACTCTGCCTGGGCTCTTTTTCGGGTTTTGTTACTCCCGGTACCCTGAACTGGCTTTTTAAAAAATGAAGAATGCTAAAAATGACATGTTAAAGTAGAGGAAAGGGAGAGTGCCTCCTCCTCAGAGTTTCTAAGGAATTGGATTAGGAGATAAATGTGCATTCTCACTTAGATTACCAGTACTGAATTCAGTGATTCCTCACATACAGGCTACGTCTTCAACGTATATGCTCAAGAAGGAAAACAGGCTTTTCTCAGAATCAGCACATCAGCTCTTGAATCATACTTCCACAGAGCTGGTCTTCTCAAACTTTAAAAGTGCTTATGCACCACACCAGGATTCTTGATTCGGATTCAGCAGGTCTGTATTTCTAATGAGCTCCCGGAAGACTCAGGTGCTCCTGGTACAGGCAGATGGCACTGAATAGTGAGGCTGGAGCTTTTGATGCCCCCATACTAGGCTAAGTGGAAAGCGGGAACATCTCTGTATTAGAGGCAAGAGTTTTGGTTCTAGTGCTGCTTTAGTGCTGCAGAGACCGGTAAAGATGCTCACATAAACACACACACACACCCTGAAGTGGCTTATTGAGCTTGTGATTAAATAAGTTGTTTCAGTGCCTGCCTCGGCCTGGGTTATCAGGCTCCTGCTAAAGTAGCTGTGCATTCCAAGAGAAAGGTGTTCACTGAGCCTTCTTAAGACATCCTCATTCTGATTGACTCCAAATCTACAAAACTGTAGGTTTTTGCTAGGAGGGATTCTGGTAAGGTTTTGAAATTGGGAACGTCTCCAACATGAACCAAGTGGGAGAACATGGTATGTGACTGTGGGAAGTCCCGGAAGATGAGGTGATCAAACAAGAAGAGCAAAAGGCAGGCCTTGTGTAAGCCTTCTCAGTCACTTTACTCACTCAGGAGCTATTTTTCAGGGGACTAAAGTGAAAGAAAGAAAAAAAAAAAAAAAGTAGTTTCCAATGGAATGTTGAGAATAACCCTTGTATTATTGAGGCCTTCTTCTTTGGACATATTGTACAAAAATAATCTTGACTAGCTTTTCACACTATCTGTGAAAGTCACAGAACCTGATTTATGTAAAGGGGAAAATCATGTATTAAAAAAACCCGAAACACTTGCACACAAGTTTAAATCAGGCAAAAGGAAAATTTCTACAAACTTCAACTCATATTTTAATTGTAAATGGTTAGCTGTTGTAATCCCAACAATTAATACATATTACAAGTCCTATATAAAATATACCATCACTATATTTAAAAGAAGAAACCACAGCACAATCAAGAAATGCTCAGAATACCTTATTCCACCAAAAACAGAGACTGTGAAACATAGTGGGAATTTAAGCCACTTCCACTTTTAGTTTCTGGTAACTTTAGGCAACCAAGAACAGCCTAGAATTATTCAAATAGGAGAGTAATTTGGTTCACCACATTATTCATACTACTCTATCGGAGGCTAAAGCTCAATTCTAAATCCCCAAGTAAATTCCCTCTTTAATGAAGCCTTAGAAACATTCTTACCGTATTTTCACAAAGGGAGAGACAATTAAATCTTTGTCTCCATGCGTTTTGCACATTCTTTGGTGTACCCAGTATGGTGCTGTACCATGTGTGAGTACTTATGTACATCAGGTTAGAAACAGGTTGAGGGACGAGGTCATCTATGAAAACTGCCAGTAGTCAACTTTTTGTCTTTATCAGAAAACTGGGTACTTCTAAGTTAATTTAAGAAAGATGAGAGAAAACAGTAACAAAATTACTGCTTATGTGCTCATGATACTCAATTCACATTATGGCTACGTTTCTCGTTTTGCTTTGAGGACACCGCACACCTTCTATGGCTGTCTCAGCTGAAAGTCTAGTGAAGTTTTGCAGCAGGCAATTCCCAGACAATCGCAACACTGTTGGTGGAATGTACTCTTTAAAAAAAAAAAAATCATCAAAGTCTAAATTTAAACTGCCTCCCTTTTCTCCTTATATGTACCCCTCTGAAATACTGAAAGTATAATCTGTTAACAAGATATTGAGTATTCAGTATTAACTTGTGACAAATATTTTTAATAAAATATGTCAACGTTTTTCTGGGTTACTCACTAATGAGGTAGCCACTCTTTAATGGCAGTCACTTTACATTTGTGAAGTTTTGTTATCACACTGATGTTGTATGTGTTATCTTAAATTACAAAGGAAAACATATCTTTGTGTGAGATTTCCAGCGCACTGTCAAATGTTATTCTGTCAATTCCACCCAGTGCCAAAAAGACCTCAGGAGACATAGACTGTAAATGTATTTTATTTTGTAAGCAACAATCAAAATATATTTGTGTTACTGATTTCTTCAAATATTAAATGGGATCTTAACAAAATTTGTCCACTTTGATGTATTCTTATACAACTTTGGAATCTGCAAAGACCCTGACTAAAGAAACAGAAGTAATTGCACAACGGAGACTGAAGGTGTTACAGTGCTGCAAATGATGCCAGATGTCTTACATTTAACCAAATACACCTTCAGAGGTCCCTTGATTTTGAGCATTAGGAACAAGAGGACTATACACTGAAAGTATCACTAAGAGCTTTTTGCATTGCTTTATTTAAATACAACAGTATCCAACATAGCTGCTAAACACTGGACAATATTTGAAGTCATAAGTACATCCACATGTTCCTCCAAATGACGTTTGGGGTCCTAAAAGAAAAAAGGAATAAGGAAAGAAAAAGGAAAAAGAACCATATTACTGGTAGATGAATTATTTAGATTTTTTTTCAGTAGCTGATGAAATTGGTAAAGAAAGCCAAAACTAAATTTATATACATTTTACAATTTAACTTTCCCTATATATTGTTACATTTTCAGGATTTCTAAATCTGTTAAAATGTTAAGGAGCTGATAAAATAAACATCGATTTACACAATCGATGGTATGACTCTGCAGCAGAAATGATAAAGAGTCACAAGGAATTCTATACAAATCCGAAATCATCTGATTTTTTTTAAAAAGCATAAGCATTTTATCTGTGTGCATAAGCCTGATTATGTGTGTATATTTTCTGCCATTCATATATACTGAATGTCTGAGGGGGTACTTTACTCAAAGCAGACATACCAAAAGGAAAGAGTTCAATGTGAATTCTCATCACTTCCTCTGTAATTTTAATTTAATTCCTATGTAATTTTAATATTTCAGGAACAGTGCTTTAAATGATTCAGGAAATATTCTTGGATCAAAAGTCACTGTTAGTAATTAAAAAATTTAAATACAATTTGGATCAATTCTAAAATGTTAAGGATAAATATTTCGTGTAGCTATTTGGAAAAAATGTATCACAGAAAAGAATATAGGTACAATCCGTTAATTTAAACCTGATCAAATCTGTATTTGAAACATCTGAGTTAAAAACAAGACTTAAAATTGCATTGTAATAAAGGAAGTTAAGTTTAAATGCTTAATACACATTTATGTTTAAGGCTGAGCTGATTAAAATATTTCAGCTAAATTTGAAAGCTTTGAAATAAAGGATACATATTGCACACAATAAAAAACTTTCAACTAAACCATTATTTTCTTATATGTATTTTGCTAAAATACCAAGACTCCTAACTTTAAACAAATGTTCACCACTGAAATTACTTCTTGGCTGTTCTTTTCTAAACTACAATTTCAATACGCTCGATTTCTTTAAAATACCCAGAGATACAACACGCTACAAATAATTTCAAATAACTAGACCACAACACTAAATTTTCTTTATTTCAGAAATAAGCCTTAGGACATTTTAGGTGACAGAGACTAAGAAAGACTGGCAGGAGAAAAAGATATTGGTCTGATTCCATCATAGGCAGTTTTGCTTTTGCCACAAAGGAGGCCAAACTAGTGAAGTACTATATTTTTAAAAAATGATTCTGATGATTATTAAACTTTGCCAATTATATATATTTTCAGTTTCACTTTTAATTTCTTTGCTGCTAACTGTTAAATAGAATCTACATCAAGAAACTATAGCATCAGAGTCATTTATTCAAAAAATAGTTACTGAATGCGAGGCTCCAAGTTGGTGATCTAATATTACATATTAGACTAAAATAAGTAGTGGGAGAAGACAACAAGGGTGACTGTATCACACAGGATGAGAGAATAAGATGAATTATATCTCATTTTCGGTTTTGGAGGGTTCCTCTTGTTAATGAAACTGTAATATTCAGAATGCAGTGAGATTTGACTTCACCAATTATGATACTTAAGTCAGACCTTTGCCCCTACTGCTCTATTGGAATAACTGGTTTTGCGGTGAATTGGTAACACACTTCCCTCAGTTATCTACATTACTTCTTGTGGCAGCTGGGTGATTCTTAGAGATTTCCCATCCAAGAATGGTCCTGGCCCAAACCTACATAGCTTGTGAGATGTGATGGGATCAGAGCATATGGTAGGATGGCTGAAAGCAAAGACAGCTTAGTGTCTTGCATCTGAAATATCAAGATTCTGCCAACATCAGCAATATGATAACCATGTTCCATGAAATGAAAAAATGTAATCAACATTCTTTAAAAAACAGTCTAATTAATCTGTAGATTCTTTTAATTGGTTGCTGTGTTCCCCCCAACCTTCAGAAAAATAGGAACTAAAATATATATTTCATCTTGGGAAAAGTGAAAGAGCAAATACTTAAAACCCTTTCCCTTCACTCAGTAGAATCCAACAGGGCTCTAAGCTTTCTCAGGAATATTACCTATATATTGAAGCCTACATATTGATAAACTATATCATTTTTAAAACTGTTACATATGAAATAAACCTATCATTCTATTATCTTCATGGACAATATTATTTCAAGTAAAAATAGTGCTTGGAAAATCAACTCAGGACACAAGTTTCCTACTTTATTTCTACAAAATTGTTTTCACTGAACATAGTATCTCACAGGTATATTTGTGATTTACTTCTCTATAGATGGCAAAAAGAATCTGACATCAAATAATTCAGGGACCTTTAAAATTAGCATCACATTTACATGACAGAAGAAAAATGTACAGTGAACAGACAGGGAAAAAAAAAATCACACAGGCTCCAAAATACTTTTAACTCTACAAGAGCATGTTATTATGTGAATGCATAACCTATTACAGTACACCTCACCTGCTTGCCAACATTCTTTATTGCCAGCTGTTCAGGTGTCATCTTATCTTCTTCTTCTACAGCCTGTGAATGAAACACAAAGGACAGAGTTTCAAGTTCTAAATGTACTTTTCCCACTGCTGAATAATTATCAGATAATGATGATCATAATTTTCATTCACAGAACCTTTTATTCAAGTAATTTATTGCACAAAAAAGCAATTTTGCTAATCTTCAGAACAGCCTTCAGGGTAATAAAAACTATAACCACCATCATTTTGAAAACAGACTTAAGAAATTTGTAAAAGACATTGAAAATATCCAATTGGACCACCAAATGGAAGTGGTAACCATTTGAAAACTGTTATGGAATTATCTGAGGGATGGCTAAACTGGAGGATGGAAGACCCTAAGGGAGCTGCTTGTGGCACTGGGGTACTAACTACTCCCATTCTGTCTCCTTTTTCTTTTCCTACTTTCACTATGGCTCTCCCCCAACTTCCTATTATCTTTGTCACCTTTTTCTTGTCAACCAAACTGTGCATACCCAGTATCTAACTATCAGTAGTAACACTTAGGATCCAAGGACCTGCTACTGACTTTTGATCCACAGTTAACAAATCATATAGTGTAATCCCTTAATACCTTCACATATTTAAATCTGTAAAAGTAATAGATGTACTCAGAAAAAATTCTCAGTTCTCCACATGAATGATCTTTAATAATCATGAAGAAATAGAGTAATCTGAAGTTTTCAACATCAAAAATATTACTTGAAACAAATGCCAAATCAAAAATTATTCAACCAAACCATATATACAAACCACTTTCTACTATTTTCAAAGCCAGCTACAAACTTTTATGTGTATGACCATAAATTTTCTAGCAGAATAATTTTGAAGTAATTACAGCATTTAGATTAGCTACCAGTATTGCCCTCTACCCTAATAATGCACCACTGTGTAACCTCTTTATCGAGAATTCTAAGTTTAAGCAACCTCCTTCGTAAGTTTTGGGTATGGTACTGCCTGAAGCTAGGACTCTGCATCAGGTGAACTCCTGGTCTATGATTTATTCACAGCATTTGATAAATGGAAAATGAAGAAAATTTAAGTATCACCAATCTTAAGAAGTAATACCATAGCACTTAATATGGTTACAAAGGGGGTGAGAAGACAGGGGCAGAAAGCAGGAAACCAAAATCCCAGTGAGGGTTAGATTTGGATACTCTAAACTTAATCATCTCACAGCTGCCAAATTTCTTCATGTGTGAACAATGAACACGTAGGAAATGCAAGCATCAGACATTTCCCATAAACTGGGAAGTTTGGCTGCATTTCACACCTTCTTAATAGTTTTGTAAACAGAGAACTTGAAAATGAGCAAAGATGGCAAGTATCTAATTTTATAAACGGACAAACTATCTGGAGAATTTTCCGCAGTAGAATCTGCCTAAAGAGAAAAGACAGTTAATAAGTATTGTATCTACTGATTATTACAGGATACTTATTTACAACACATCATTAGGAAATACATTTATGACTCATAAAACTAAAAAGGGGAAAATAAGTTAATAACACTCCAAATCTAGAATTCCCTAGACAGAGAATATATTCATTTTCAGAGTCAGATGTCAATCCTATTATTCGCAGCTAGTTAAAAAACGTATCTTCTAACTGGGAAATTGCTTCTCCTACTATCTCAGTGTTTTACATATACAGAAACACTGGCAACGCATAAAAAGTCTGTCTTTCTAAATTACTTTTACAAATCATGACACTACACCTTACCAACCTGAAAACATATTAGATAAATGGAACAATTCACGTTAAGTCTGTACTCTATATCCATTCAGTGTTAGTTCTATGCACACGCCAACAATAGTACTTTACGGTACTGGAAGGAGGTAAGGGTTTTGGAATTTGGCTCAAAATACCAATCCATGTACAAAATAGTTATTATGGAGTATTTTGGAGTGTTGCAAATATCAAAGATGGCAGACATGCAAAGATGAAAGTAAAAAAGCACTTAAAGCATTGATCTTATTTGAAAGGTTAAACAGAATATAAAAAGCTCTAACTCAATTTTAAAAATCTTTTATATCATTTAACCACTTTACCAATTAGTTTTTCCATTTCCTATAATTAAAAGAGAGAGTTCACAAACTCTTTGAGAAGTGCAGATGGTAAAAAGTACTCCCAGCCATAGATGCCATCTGGAAAATGAGGAGCAGCTGTAGATTTAGGCATATACTAAGGTTGCAAACCCCCATGACAAAAGAGTAAGCACATCTCTTACGTTCTGAGATAGACCAGATCATCACATTAAACCCCTAAATATTTTCTCCAGCTACCTAAGTTACCTTTATCTCATCTATCATCTGAGCAAGACCAGTTTGCCTTCATTCATAGCTCTAATCTGGCTAGTCACCAGGAAAAATTAAGAAATGGTAGCAGCAGAAACAAATGAAATTCAGGCACAGGCAGTGTCCTTACTAGGGGAACTTCTGTGTTTATGGCAACTTCTGTGATTTGGCATCAAATTTTGCTTTTGCATTCGTGCTCTTCGGTTTACTCAACCAACAAAAAAGCACTGAAAATGTTTGTGGCTATTCACACTAGAAACGTTTTTAACAGTTTATCAACAAAGACCCCCAGATGGCTATCCCATCATGCACGGTCTGCACAGTTCTAAGAAATTCCTGGAATTTGGTCTGTTATGTTATCATAATCCCCTCAGATGTACCCCCTATCTTAAAGAGGCTTTTACTAAAGCCATTAACCTCATTATTTTTTTCCTGGTAATAGTCAAATTTCTCAAATGGAAAATCTGTGTTTCAAATTCTACCATTTTATTTACCTTCTAACAAACATGGATTGGACCCTTAGCACTTCATGAGTACTCTTTTAAGGATCTCCACCTGGCAAATTCCAATGGACTCAGTTTACTTGAACTTTCTGAACACCTTTTCCAATACCCCTTTTCTCTTCTAATCCTTTAACCTCTGCTTTCATGACACCATGTCTCTTATTTCACTTTATATGTCATATCTATTCCATTCCTTGGGCTTCTTTTTTTCCCTTTGATATGTTTGCAGTGTTCACTCTTAACATGCCATGCTTCCATTTAAGTACATGCTTTGTAAAATCACCTATATGGTAAATTTTTTCACCATTAAACAATCTCTGCATAAACTGCTAGTGAATGTAATATAGGCATTTTAGTTCTTTCTTGATTTTCATAAAAAGTCAATGCATTGACTATATAACTGAAAATCACATTATGGGTTATGGGGATAGAGAATAAGTTTAAAGAAATGGCTTTTATAAAACATACTTGGGAAAGCAAAATTAACAAACATGAAACGATTAGAAAACTATATGAGAAAGTATTACAGGTGTGAATATGGAGAACAAAAAAATGGGTTCCCTACAACCATTAGTAATTAAACATTAACATGTACATATTAATTTACTGAATCCTTAAAACATCCCAGTGAAGTAATCTACATTTTACATAAAGAAATTAGGCACTATCTCCTATATGTTAATTCCAGCAATACTTCTACTATAAATTTTTTTTCTAACTCTCCTTTTGAAAGTGCTTATAATGCTCTAGTACATTCTATGTATGTCCTAACAGTAGAATTTTCCTCATTTTATACATTTAGTAAATAACTATTAAGTACTCACTATGAGTAAGACAGTTCTTGCTCTTCAAGAAGCTTGCATTTGGGTTTTACTTTACCTGCCTGTAAATCTCAAACTATAATGCAATAGGAAATATACAAAAAAGGAGTGTGCCCAACTAATGGTGGGGACAATATAGCCACACAGCCAATAAGCAATGAAACTGTGACTTAAATACAGTCTTATCTATCTCCAAAGACCTCAAAGCAACATTCATGGCAATTCGGGAAATCATTACTTTATAATGACACATCCTGAATAAAGCCAAACCCATGATTTATTAAGTGACCCAGAATATGTAAATTCCTTCTAAAAATATTATAAGGAATCCAATTTTAAAATGTAATTATATAAAATAGAGATATAAAATAAACATCATGTGTGTGCCCATACAAGTGTGTGTATGTATAATAGAAACTGCAGTTTAGACTGTTGAAAAAACTTTCTATGGCAGAGTCTACTGCTAGTTGCCTACCTAATACACATCTTCTTTTATAATATAGCTCTAATTTTATTAAAGGCAGTAATGCTCCCAGGTAAAAGACTATATAGCCTTTCTCAAAGCAAAGTATGTCCACTTGATTAAGTTCTGCCAATGAGATATAATCAGAAGTGCTGGGTGGGACTTACAGAAAGGATCCTGAAAAGGAATTGATTTAGTTGAGAGGTCTCTCTCTTTTGCCCTTGCATTTCTTCCTGTTGCTTGGAACTCAGATGGGATGGCTAAAGCTTTAGCAATCACCATGAATCATGAGGAGATCTAAACGATGGAAGCCAATACAAGGAAAGTGGAGCAAAAGATGGAGATATCTGGGTATGTGAATGTAATAACTTCAAAGTTTCACATGGACTTGAATTGCAAGAGATGTACATTCCTATCCTCTTTAAGCCATTGCTACCTCAAGCTAACACAATAGATATAAATAACACCTGCTTAGTGCAAAAACTAAAAAGAATCCAGGATTTACATAAAGTATAAAATTCCCCTACCTTCCACCTGAGAGGTGACACTGTTAACAGCATAATACGTTGAGATATATGTGAGACAGAGAGGTATCATTGAAAAATGGAGGGAAGGTAACATAGTAGGGACTTTTCATATTGTTACACAATTTCATTTTATACACATAACATCAAGCTTTAAATATTTCTCTAAGTTGGTACTTGTAGAATTTCATTCTTCGTAATAAATCCTTAAAAGAGAACACCTTGGCTTAAAGAGTTATATGCACTTAAAATTTAAAGATAAAATGGGAGATGGCCTTCAAAAATGTCATATATCACTTTTTTATTTTCCCACTAGTGGCGCATTCTCCCAAACCATTTTTTTTAATTTGAAAAGAAAAAAAAATCTTATACTTTTAACTTTTTTCTTTGAATACTTAATAAGACTGAATTCTTTTTCATGTTTATATGCCATTCATCTTCAGTGAATTTTCCAGCTCTGTTGTCCAATTTATTATCCTTTCTTTATATTTTATAGGAATTCTTTGTCTGTTAGGTACTTTTTGGATACTAGCCTTTTCTGTGTTATAGGTACAAATATTTCCTGCCAGTCTGACTCCTAATAAGCATTCAATAAACGTTATTTTTATTGCAGGTAAACTTTACTGTCAAGTTATCAAAATTTAAAAGCTCACCGATATTCTTACTAGCACTAAAGTAACCTTTGGGAAGCTTGACCACAGCTTTACAAATACTAAGTCTTCCTTTTGGAAATGGGAATTTATTCACAAATGTTTTTAGCATTTTTCAAAGAAGTCATATATACATATTTATACATTTACATTTTTTATGGTAGTTATTCCTAAATACTTCGTAATTTTGGATGCTTCTGTAAACTGATTTGCCTTTTATATATACATATATATTTTTTATGTGTGTGTGGTACGCGGGCCTCTCACTGCTGTGGCCTCTCCCGTTGTGGAGAACAGGCTCCAGACGCACAGGCTCAGTGGCCATGGCTCATGGGCCCAGCCACTCCGTGGCATGTGGGATCTTCCTAGACCGGGGCATGAACCCACGTCCCCTGCATCGGCAGGCGGACTTCTCAACCACTGCGCCACCAGGGAAGCCCTGCCTTTTATATTTTTCAACTGGTTTCAGCCTATGTAACTGCATGGCTACATAATTCTCAATCATAATAGTTCTAATAGTATTCTAGTTTAGTTTCATGTATTTCTATGCTTGATTGCAAACATATCCTATCATACTTAAATAATGATAATCTGGCCTGGTTTCCCAATATTTATATCTTATTTTGTTTTTCTTATCTTATTGCACTAGCACAAAACAAGACCTTCTTATTTAATACAGCTACTTTGATAAACCAAATGTAATCTTATAATTACATATTTTGTATGTAATTACATAAAAGTTGCATCCAAACCTTCTTTCAGGTTACTAAGTAGGCAGTTTTTCTACCTGAAAAGTAAACTGTCAGATCTCTGAATTTATAGGGCTACATGCTTGAAAACAAAGCAAAATTTTATGTGTCTATGCTATTCTTAAAAAAGTCTTTTACAATTCATTTTTTCACTGGCAGATTCATTTACAAATATGCAATCAAATGTTATCAATATTAAAATACTGATGCATCTTGGCACGAATAAACTAGGAGATTTGGAATAAAAGAGTTGTGGGTGCTAAAGTTCAGTAACTAGAGAAATCAATGACTAATAATCAAGCAGAACGTCTGCGTGGACTCCAGACTTGAAATCAAAAAGTTGGTACAAAGGAATTTAATTATTTTCTAACCTTCTTTCACTTTAGGAGCTAACTGGCACCTAACAGTAATTACCTTAGTTTAAAACACCAACCAATTAAAAAGAATACTATGAAGAACTGGTTGTATGGGCCTTTCTTTTTATATTTTAAGTGTTACTAAAAACTCCACCACATTCTCTTTCAATCACAGAGGGAATTACAGCCCCAAATTTGGACTCCTTCATATCACAGCTTATACATTGTTTTCACTTTATAACCAAACCTTACAAATTTTTGAGTACTTCAGAGATTTTTTAAAACTGTAAAATAGCAAAAACTTCTGTGGATGGGCAGCAGTAACCATAAATAGGTTATTTCCTGGCAGTAGTACCAATAAGAATTTACTTAAACTTGTAATGTTACAGAGAAATGAAAACCATTCCTACAGTCTGCTGAATAATAACTTAAATTTCTTTAAAGGTTAATTTATAAAAGGTTAACTGTTTTAAATAGGATGAACTATTGTTTTCTCTTTAATCTCCACAGCATGAAAACATACACTAGAAAGATTAAATATATATATATAATTTCCCTACAATCTAGAAGCAATGGGAATTTCCAGCTGGAACACTACATATAAATCAGGGCATGCTCTTCAAAGCTAAACCTAATTCTGCTGGAATTTAGCTTGTATGGGCCCATCAACATTTTTTCAAAGCTCAATTCTCTCAAAAGGCTTGTTGTTAACACTTGGCAAATCTTATACACCGTCTCTTGGTTAATATTTATTTTGTAAGATGTGTTTAATTTAAAAAGTAAAATATTACTTTTTTGGTGTGTGACAACCAATATCAACTTTAACTGTCTCCAAAAGCTCTAGCCCCCACCATTAATTTTTAGTCCCACATAGTAAACTGCTTGTTTAAACTTTTTTTTTTTGGCCGAGCCATGATTTGTGGGATCTTAGTACCCTGACCAGGGGTTGAACCTGCACCCTCGGCAGTGAAAGTGCAGAGTCCTAACCACTGGACCGCCAGGGAATTCCCTGCTTGTTTAATCTCTTTATCTTCTTTCTCAATCTTTCTACTTCTACTTAAATTGGAAATGTTAATGGTACCAACATACTTCTGGTCACCTAGGCAGGAGACCTTTAACTCATCTTTGATTCCTTCTTCTTTTACTTTATCTATCCAACTGGCACCATGTTTTATTTTATTAGTCTATTGAAACCTCCCTTCCCACTGCCACTACAGTAATTCACACACTTAGTACCTTTTGTTTGGGTAATAGTAAGCTCCTCCTAAATATAGAAACTCCATTTCAAATCTCCTCTTACAACACTCTTTCTTCTATAGCCTTGTCAAATTATGTTTCTAAAGTCAGGTTCTGGGTATACCATGCCCCTGATCAAAAATAACTCTATCCTGATTTTCCAAACTCTGTTACTTGACTTCAGTAACTTTAAAAATCTTTATTCCCCACTATTCACCCTTTTATGTACACCCTTCTCATGTACTCTAGCCAAACACAGTTTCCTAAAGATGCCCTTGCTTTTCTGTCTCCTAGTCTTGCTCATGATGTTCAGTTGGCCTAGGGTAACATTCCTTTGTACGTCCAAATCTTATTCATGCTTTAAGGTCCAGTTCAAATGTTATTCTCTAAAGACATCATTCTGGGTCTGTACCAGCTGAAAGCAAAAGCCTTTGAACTTCTACAGGACTTCACATGGACTTCTCTGTGGCAGTGTTCTCTAACTTCTAAGTTGAATGAGTATACAAATCTCTTGGAAATCTTGTTAAAATGTTGATTCTGATTTAGCAGGTCGAACACCCGCATTTCTAACAAGATCCCAAGTGATACTGATGCAGCTGGTCTGTGGACAATCTGAATACTAAGGTGTTATCAAACACACGAATTTTGGTCAAGTACTCTGGTTATGAACTTTTCTTAATGCCCCTGTTTTCCTAAAAATGAAGGAAGGATCCCTGTTTTCCACTGCAAATTGTACAGAAGATATTTGATAAATATCTGTAAGCATAACACTGTATAGTATGTATACATGTTTTACAAATTGCAGGTTTTCAACCCATTAATAGGTTGCAAACTATATGTCGATGTATATAATATGTATGTATATAACTGAAACAGTATGAAGTTGAGTCAAATGAGAAAGAAAATAGAATATAACCACTTGTAATAAGGGTAAATATTGCTTCATAAAACTTTTGTTGCAATATATATACACACATACATATACATTTGCAGGTACTGGGTCAAATGTAAAATTTATTCTTTATATGGGTTTTGGTCAAAAAAGTTGAAAAATACATGTTATGAGTTGAATCATGTCCCCCCTAAAAGGATACATTGAAGTCATAACCCTGGTTAGAGATTAGAGTTATGCTGCCACAAGCCAAGGAATGCCTGGGGACCAAGAGAAGCTAGAAAAAAAAAAGAAGGATCCTCCCCACTAGAAGCTTCACAGGGAGCATGACCCTAACAATACCTTGATTTTGGACTTCTAGCTTCAGAATTGTGAGGGAATAAATTTCTTGTTTTAAGTCACCCATTATATGGTAGTTTGTGATGGCAATGCTAGGAAACTGATATAATACAGAAGATACATTTTAGTCTTGGTCAAGTATTCTCTTAATTTCAGAACTGTAAAAGAACATAAATCTATAAACAAAATGTTATCATGGCCACATATACTTTAACATACAATAAATATTTTCAGAAAATTGTAACTTTTTTTACATCCTCATATGAAGTGGTCTCCCTTTGCTACTCTTTACATCATCCTGTTTATTGTCTTCACAGCACTAATTACAATGTATTATGTTGTGTTTGTTTACTTTCTGTTTCCCCTACCAGAAAATAAATTCCATGAGGATAGGTCTTATTTTTTACCATATCCCCAGCACCTGGCACATAGCAGGTTTTCAATAAATACGTATTAAATGAAAAACAGAGAAGTTCATAAAATAAGTTATATGTTATCAAGTATTAAATGCTGTTGTTCACATCTCTTTGTTCCTCCTTCCCTTCCAAGAAAAAGTCCTCTGAATAATGAAGAGATTTCAATTGTAAAGCTATTTACAACAGGGGTTGGCAAACTATAAGCCACGGGTCAAATCTAGCCAACTGCCTATTTTAGTAAATAATGTTTTACTAGGACATAGCCTCACTCATCCCTTTATGTATTGTCTGTGGCTACTTTTACACTATAACAGCAGGGTTGAGTAGTTGCAACAGACTGGATGGCTTATAAAGCCTAAAATATTTACTATCTGGTCTACAAAATAGGCCACTCTACTCTTAACTATTTATATTTATACAATGCCTGATATCTAATCATATATATTCCAAAGATTATAAGAAATAAATGTTGAAAGTAAGTTTTTACCTTATTGTAATTTTTGGCTAATTCCAACATCTCTTTTACCACTGATTCATTGTGTTTACAGTGTTCACTGTAGTCCTGAAGTGTCAAACCTTCCATCCAACTCTTCTTGTGCAAATTTAACAACATCTAAAAAATATAAAGAAAAATTACTTTCCTGTATTGAGAAAATTTCCTTTATTTGTCTTGAGAAACAACTTTACAAACAACTTTTGGAATTAATGAATTTAAGTTTAATTTTATTAATTTAAATAAACTCTAATAAGTATCCTTCTAAATTTATATTAATAAAATCTAAGGAATACTCCAACTCATGGCCTTTGCATTTGCTGTCCCTTTGCCTCAAAGGCTATTTTTCTTATCTTTCTATGGCTTACACGTCTCACTTCCTTAGATATAGCTGCCATTCCTCACCACTATATAATAAAGCCACCCCATACTATCTAAACATCTTTCTTTCCTTAACTTGCTTTATTATTTTTATAACACTATAAACAGCTGAAATTTTTGTTTTCTTGTTTAGTGCATTTCTCTCCCATTAAAGAGAAATCAAGGCAAGGACTCTGTTTATTTCAAGATCACCAAGGTCTAGATTCTAGAATCTAGATCATAATCTAATCATAGCAAATACTAAATAAGCATATGTTGAATGAATGAACTACTATGTTACACACAGGATTTCTATTAGTTCATATAGCCCTGCTCTCAAATGCCGAGAT
This sequence comes from Neophocaena asiaeorientalis asiaeorientalis, assembly GCF_003031525.2. Taxonomy (NCBI): domain Eukaryota; kingdom Metazoa; phylum Chordata; class Mammalia; order Artiodactyla; family Phocoenidae; genus Neophocaena; species Neophocaena asiaeorientalis. Next base: position 5,221,160 of record NW_020185336.1, read on the forward strand.
AAGGAGGTAAATGCCTCCATTTACTGAATGACTGTGTCAATCTTTCTGAGTCCCTGTTTACATATCTATGAACTGAAGGCTTGTATTAGATAATCTTTAAATTTTCTTCAAATTCTAATATTCCATCTATAATTTAAAATTTTTGAACTTCTTTATACCAGAATGAAAAGTCGTAAAACTGGGAAGGAAATCACAGATCCATCCACTTTGCAATCACATCAGCAAACTGGGATCAGACCCTATTAGTAGTGATCATGGAACTAAACACTTTAGTTCATTATTTCTCAAACTGGACTCCTAATTCTGAATACATATTCTTCGAAGTTCATAAGTTTTCAAGTTCAGAGTCTTAAGACAGTTTTTCTTAAAAGTCCTACTCTATAATGTCCTTCAGTTGAGGATAATCATTGAATAAGAAGAGTTTTCTAAACGATTGATAAAATTATGCAATGTGAAAAAAAGACGGTACCTACAGAATGACTATTGTTCTTTTGCTATGAGAACCAGTATACTTTAAGTGAGATCCACAAGCTATGAGGATCTAAAGACATAGTCGGTAAGTTTATGAGTTTAGTTTAGAACAATTATTTGTTTAGAGGTTTGCAGCTAAAAGTGGTACAAAGTTTTCCTTATGCTGGAGAATAAGCTGCATGTCAAAATCACCTATGAGAATTTTCAGGACACAAAAGATCCATATTCCTCCATGCCCCTCCTAGGGCCCATGGAGGCAAGAGTAGTTTGGAAAAAAACTGGAAAACTCCTGCACATGTAACCCGAATTTCTTGGATTGCTTCCCATCTTCGCCAGTGACAGTGTTTTAGAAAAATACATCCTCAGGAAATTTTGGTGCAGCTGCAACTACCTATGCTATAAAGCTACCTATAATTAAGTGTTGAGAATTGGATTTTTCTACACTTCAGAAGCAAACAAAGAAAGTTCCCACAGAGCAGGAGAATAATTCTACCATGCCTGGACAAAGATTGGATTGGGCCCCTCAGGTAACACTTGGAGTTAAGTATACAGGTTGGTGAGATAAGAGTAAAGGCAGGGCTTTGGGTATCAAGAAAGCACGTGAACTGAGCTATACTAGGAACACAAACAAAATATTAATTAATTTATGTAAGTATTTATATGTGTGTTTTTTATACCAAGGATGGTGGCTAAGTTTATGGGGTACCATAAAGGAAAAAAAGAAAAAGAAAATTTGATGTAATTAGACGGATATTTCCAAATAGTTGGGTGTCAGACTGATAAAATATTTATGTATCTGAATGAATTTTTCAGTTTATGTCTGAGTGGTACCCTTTTATCCCACAGCCTGTACCTATTCTACATAAAATTAAAATAAGTGTTGAAAATGTACTTCAAGCTATCAACTAAATCTACCACAGGTGATATGAACTTTGGGACAAAAGCAAGCAGAAGGAAGAACCATGGCTCAGTGTCTCCCCTCAGGTCAAGGAAGAACTGGTCCCCTGCAGCCCCTCACTCAAAATCATGCTCAAGCACCTAGGAACTTTGAGTGAGTTTACTGGTGGCTTTGAACTTTTAAAACAATTGTTTATCAAACTTCAGAAAATCTTATACAGCACATTCTGCCCACAATATATAAATAAGACTGAAAATGGAGATGATCTGGTTGAAAGAGGGAGTAGTATGGAGAGCGCTCTAACTCCACTCCCATATACCATCACTAGAATCCCTTCTAGGGTGACTTTGTGGGGAACACTTTCAACTAGTAAGAAAGGTCTTGTTTACTACTGATTACTTATGTTTGGACTTCAGAGTGCATGTAGAAACCAAAACTTTGGGGCTGTCAATAGTACTCATGTTCTTTCAAATTTTTTAAGTCTTTCTCAGAGAGAAATACAAGAAGCTTATTTGGAGGATGACTAATTGTAATAATAAAGAAAAAAAGCAGTTCAGATTGTAATTTCAAAAAGCAATAGGCAGACTTAAATATTTCCAATTAGTTGAGAGAAAAACTGTTCTTGAGATAATCCTAAAATAGTAGAAACTAAAGAATGCTAATCTACCAAGACGCTAGGTAATTTTTAAAGTCATCAAATTTGATTACTATAAAAAGGTATAAAAATTTAGATCTAAATATCTGAAAACCCTTAAAATGCATTTCCCTTTTGACTCACCTTTAGTTTATCCTAAGTAACCATGGTACTTTTTTAAAAAGCACTACACAATTACAATCTAATTTATTCCTTTCAAATCTGGAAAGCTATTTATTTAGCAATTTAGTAACAAAAGGCCATTTTATTGAAGATAAATTAATCTGAAAAATCGCAGAACTAGAAGAAAGATTTTTATAATTTATCATAAAACCAAACTGGAATGTTTGTTTCCTACTTCCTCTCCTGTTTTAGCGCCTACCAATAAGGTAAAATGTCTCTCCATTTGTCCAATAAAATATTCCTTTATTTTATGCTATAGTTCATCAGGAATGAAAAAAATATTTGAACACATCAATGAAAGAGGTCAACAATTTAAATTCAAATATACCGGGTAACAGTTTAAATTGTTTGAAATAGATTTTTTTCCGCCTCTAAGATAAAAATTTAAGCTTACCTTCTGTTCCAGTTCATTTTTCCGATAGTTAATAGTAATGGAGTAATAATGTCTGTTTAGTCCATGAATTAATGCCTATATAGATAAATGATTAGAAGGACAAATTAGTATTTTTCATCTAATAAAATAAATACAACTGTTTGAAACTGTTGACATATCCTGTAGACAATACCTTTACCATCTTCTAAAAATAGCTTTTTATCCTAAGTAAATATTAAACTATTTTTTTCTCAGCTACGAGTTTAGAAGTGAGATTTAGAGGTACAGGGCACACATTCTTTAAAACATGACATAGAGCCCCACAAATTCAACAGTTTTAGTAGCCTTGCTCAGAGTCAGAGATATGATTTGACCTCATCATAATCTAACCTATAAACTAATTATTCATAATTTATAAATAATACATAATTTATTAAGTCTGATTTTATGATTATCTACATAGGGGGCTCTTTCTTATTTCAAAAGAAAAGGCTAAAAAGACATAAATATAATTATTCCTTCACCCACAACATTAATCTGGAGTTTCCGTTTTTCTTAATTCAGTTCTAACATATTAAAAATAACTGTGTCTGGGCTTCCCCAGTGGCGCAGTGGTTGAGGGTCCGCCTGCCGATGCAGGGGACACGGGTTTGTGCCCCGGTCTGGGAGGATCCCACACGCTGCGGAGCGGCTGGGCCCGTGGGCCATGGCCGCTGAGCCTGCGCATCCGGAGCCTGTGCTCCGCAACGGGAGAGGCCACAACAGTGAGAGGCCCGCATACCGCAAAAAAAAAATAAAATAAAAAAATAACTGTGTCTGCATATGTCTCCAAATTAACGAAATGGGGTTTGTTTTTTAGTGGGTCCAGTCTCAGGCAACCTCACTAAGCAGAAATTTTTCCACTGTACTTGATCACCAAGACAAACAGTCAAATCATCATAAAAACTGAAGCTAATGGCATGGCTTTATTAAGAAACAATAATCCTACATGTGCTGTAATCCACTCACAGCTGCACAAATGTCTAACTCTAGCTACATAGGTTCAAATGAGGTCCAGAACAGTTTCTGTGGACCCCTCTGTCAGCCTTCTAAGACATTAAAGTACAGAAATACACCTTGGACATATCTTCAAGTACAAAAACAAAAAGGGCTTTGGGGTTAACTCTCAGGAATCTAAAGATAAAGCTAACTAAAACAACCACCACACTCATAATTGGATTTTTACAATGTAGTCTTAAGGTGTTGAGGTAGAAGAAGGGGTGGAAAGGAAACATTTGATGAGCACCTGCACCTGCTTTACACAATAAGTCTTCTAATCTTCACAACAATCCAGTAAGGTAGGGTGGTTCCATTAGTATTTTGACAGATGAGGAAATAAGACACAAATCTCAATTTGTCCTAGTTTATACCTAATAAAATGCAAAGCTGGGATCTGAATCCAAGCTTTTCTGACTCCAAAGCCCATGTTTTTTTCTATCATACTATGCTACAACGTATCTTAGGAAATTCTTAAATTAAGTCTTTGTACTTCAGGGATCAGAATGAAAACAAAGCATAGTCTTATTTTTAAACTTTGCTAGCAAAAATCGCCCCACCAAATACTAACCCATTTTAGGTATGTACTGTAACAATCCATTCTTTTTTGTTTTGTTTTTTTGTGTGTTTTTTTTGTGGTACACGGGCCTCTCACTAATGTTGCCTCTCCCGTTGCGGAGCACAGGCCCCACGGCCATGGCTCACGGGCCTAGCTGCTCCGCGGCATGTGGGATCTTCCCGGATTGGGGCACGAACCCGTGTCCCCTGCATCGGCAGGCGGACTCTCAACCACTACGCCACCAGGGAAGCCCAACAATCCATTCTTATATTCCTAACATCTGCTATAATAAAATGGTTGCTATATGAAATTAAAGTACTAGGAGTATCTATTAAATCCTTATTCATTTCAATAATAATCAGGAATAGTGAATTAAATTTCAGTGCCTAGATATGCTGTACTGTGTGAATCAAAAAGTGGAGCTAATCAGTGCCTCCCTTAATCTGTACTCACCTTTATGCAAATTAGGAAGTGCATCCTCTGGGTGGAAGAATTAGAAAAAGGTGCCCAGTGCTCCAAGCAAACTCAGCCTGGCTGGAGAGCAAAGTGTAGGCTAGATTTCAGGTGCCAACTGCCCTCTCATCCAATCACCTTTATGCAGTGCTTCAACTATATAATTCTACATAGTGGCCATAAAGCTAATAACAGGTATGGCCAAGAGATACAGAAGTCAGACAAATGGGCACACAGATAGGTCCACATTTTGGAGATTAACTGTACTGCTGAAATATACAGTTTGGAACTTGAAGGCACTACCTACTTGATTTTCAATTACATTATTTAGATGAAAGTAGTACAACTAACAGGCAGCATGAAAGATTAGCAGGGACAATAATAAAACAAATATAAATTTAAATCAAATGATATCCTCAAGCCATTTCCCAATTTCACTTACTCACTTGCTGTGTGCCCCCAAGTACATTCATCCCAAATCATAGGTAAACTGGCCATGTACAGTCCTCCTTCCATATAAACCCAAAGGCACAGGCTCTTTTATTTAGCTCAGTGAAAAATAAATTCTCTCAAATTCCCCATTCTAGTTGACATTGAATTACAAGTTGTGACAGCATACACCAAATATAAGATTAGCTTTACCAAGGGGGAGACTAGCCTTTTGACAGGGTCAAATTGCAAATTAAACATAACATACTAGCAAATGCCACAGTATGTCAGGCAGACAAAGAAGTTACATAATCAGGAAATTTCTCAAAACATCAATACTTAACTTTTAAATTTACACCTAACAAACATATGATGAATTTAGGAAAATTTAGGCAATTCTTCATTAAAACAGGATATTATCCTGAAGCTCATTCATTAATTATTTGAAATCTGCAACAGTTTCTCATAGAAGCACTGTTAAAAAGCATGGTTCTATTCTATAGTGTTTATATTGTGGGCTAAATAATATTTCAGTGACTGACCTGGGAAGCTAGCCACCTTTTAGAGCACTGTTTCTGGGACAATACTTTTTGGAATTACTAACAGGACTTCTTGGGTATCCTGACCCTTGTTTTCTTTGCTCAAAGGCTGCCAACCTTTCAAAGTAGGAAGTTCTTCCTAGGTTGGTACTATCAGTCTAAGATGCTATTTATTCTAGACAAAGAGTGGTTTGGAGGAGGAACTAGACAAAGCAGAGTTTTGAGATCCCACTGATTAACTTCCAGGTTATTTCTATGTTTCTTTAAGCTAATCTTTAGAGTAGAGCTTTATAATTTTGTTGGTATGACAAATTCAAAGAAAAGCTCACAAATAATCATTACGGTGAAATAATACTTCATTGGCATTGTCCAGACTACTGAGAAGAGGTTAGAAGTTATAACTCCATTTGCTCACTGCTGTGGAAAAGCAGGCATATTATAAAATACACAGCTTATGAACTATGTAATAACCTATTTATAGGTTCTTGATAGGTTAAAAAAGTTTCATGCTCTTAAAAAAGGCATATTTACTTAGATCTAAAGATATATGTTTGCCTTAAATTATTTTACATTGATAAACTGAAAATGTGGTACTAAATATAATCCAGTAAATCATACTTTAAAATGAATCTTTCTTTATATAAATATAATAGCTCTGGAAAGAAACAAAACATGTGCTTTGTTCCCTTTAGGGTGGAGAACTGGGTCACAAATGGCAAACGAAGAAAAGAATTTTTGCTAAATACCTTTTCATACCTTTTGAATTTTGAGCTGTATATATACGTTATCTATGCCAAAATTAATGAATTAATGAAACTTCCAAATATAGTATAAAAGAATGAGGAGCTCTGGTTATGTACTAGTTCCTACAGTAACTCAGTGGATAAGCTAGGCAAATCACAAACTTGCTGGGCCTCAGTTTCCTCACCTACAAAATCATCACAATGGTTCCTTCTAGTACAACTATTTTATAACTGTTTAACAGCTACCAAAAACAATGTTTTTCAAATAGTTTAACTGTGTTAGACAGTGCAGTTGTACTCAGGGCTACACTTAGAGGTTCATAACCCTAGTATAATGCATCTATGCATCAACAGCTACTAAATTTCCATTCAGTTGACAACCAGTCTTCATATACACTGTGGCCCTTAAGCATCTGAAATGTTGTTGAACAATTTTTAGTGGAATAGTTTTACATTTTTAGTTACTAAAATAAATGCTTGCTAACTCTCAATTCTATACATTTGACAATAATGGTCAAATGTTCCAAGAACAAAATAATACAAAGTCACATATATCAATAGAAAAGTCTACAGTACAGGCATTATCCTCTTCCCTCTCTATCAGGATTATTAATGACTTCTCATTTAAAACATGAAAGTTCACATAAACTTTGTCTATTAGCTTTGTCTTGTGGCAGATACTTCAACGTTGTTATTAGTGCTTTAAAAATAATATTTTCTAAAAGCAATATATGTTTCATTATAGAAAGTTTAAGAAATATAGAGAAGGAAAAACAAGAAAAAAAATTCAATAACCCTACAACCTAAAGGTAATCAATACTAATATCATATTGTAAATATATAGGCACAGTTTATAAAATATATATTTTCAAAAAGGAGAACTTGCATATGTGATTTTATAATCTTTTTCTTAACATATTTTGAACTTTCCTCAATATATTAAATAGTAGTCTACAGTATAACCCTAATATTTCCCCCCCTACTTTTAAGTATGATAGTAAAAAAAAATCAGTGTTAGAAAAGCATTAGTAACCACCCACATGAGTGCTGATGGTACCTGTTAGGTTCCTATTCCTAACAGTAATAAGCTGGTTTAGGAATAAGATCCCTCTAAATACAAACTAACTTTCCTTCAAAATAAAAGGCATGGCCTTTCTGAAAGGCTTCTGATCCCTGAGGTAAAGATTCTGCTAACACATCTTAAAACTCTATTATGAATATCACCATTCACTTCAAGTTCTCCTGGGATGCTTTCTTTCTAGCTTGTCTTAGAAAACTAAGAAATTGTTTTAAGGTGTGCCTTTGTTCCGTCACTTTTTGGCTTGATCCCATTTGAGTGTTTCAGTATTGGAATTGTCTCAAAACTGTAAAGCACCCAGATAGATGTTTTCCTGATGGACGCTATAAAAACTGTGAAATAAATATATATACAGATTTTAATTGGAAGCCAAAACAAACTAAAGTGAAATGGAAAACAATGATACTGTAGCTGTTATATACACAGGTCCTTTTAACTTCGGTTTGGAACCTGCTTCATAAGGTTCACCTTAAATTACAGACTATAAGGTAAAAATACAAACTGGACTGATGTAGAAAGAAACAGATTTTAATTATTTAATTAACTCAAATTTTAAGGTTAAAAACCAGTGTTTAAATTTAAAAGATGAAATCTGCAACAGGTGGCTGTTGACTTGCAATTAGTAAAAACTTCTGGCAGAAACACACCAAGCAGTAATCACAATGATCTTAGACTGTGAGATGCTACTTAACAAAAAAAATAATATTTGCAAAAAAATAATGAAGCAGTATGATGCTATGGGGGGTATAAGAAAGGTCATTATCACAGGCTAGACAGGTCCAATAATATATTCTCTTGGAACATGCAAGCATGGGCTTGTCTGTACCTAATCAAAAACACTAGTAGCTTATTTCATCATACTCACTATACTTTGCAGTTTTCCCTGGCTTCTAAGTAATTTTTTCAAAAGGAACACACCTCAATCCTTTGAAAGAACTTTTTCACTTTGATGAAGATTTCAGATGAGTGACTGCTGAAAAAGTAAGCATCTAAAAGTATAAAGTTATCAAAGTATAACCAAGCTTAGTTTAACTGTCAAAGCCACAACTCCCCAGAGACAATCATATGACAGAGCAAGGTTTCAGAAGGGGAGCAGCAATAGCTACTATAATGTCTCTGTCCTATGTGTTCTGTTTAACCAAACACGGTATTTCTGTCCTTTTAATTAATCTTCAGAGAAGCAATTAACTATATAGACACAGGTTGTGGTGCATTTAAAAACACACTTAAAATAATTTTTGCAGACAATAAAGATCTGTGTAAAAACAATGAAGCATGTGGATGATACAAAGAAAACAATCACTCAGGAGGATATTAAGTGTCTGAATAACTGTAATAATGGTGGTTGACATCACTAGAAAGAACAAGATATAAACTATTATCAAAAGAAATATGTAGTTGTGTTTTATATGATTTGTTTTAAAAGTAGGGATTAAGGCAAAAAAAGAAAAAAGAAAAAGGTAAAAATATTTAAGTACTATTTAGGAACTGCTTCTGGGGACCTCTTAAAGTGTACAATAATTTACCATTATTTACTACTATAAGAAATGTCTACTAACCAAACCAATAATGATACCATGATACCTAACGCACTCCACCTAAAACCCCTATCAGTCCTTTACCACAGTGTTAACCGTGCAAAGTTGTAAGGTACTCTCAAGATTAAGGCTCTACTATGCCCCCAAAAGGGTGTCCTCAAACTATGTTAGGAAAGTTTAAAGACTTCACTGAAAGCAGACCCATATGTGAGCAAATCTAACTTTTGCAACACTATTTCCATAATCTCCTTTTAAAGCACAAGAAAAATTAATTGCAAAACAAATTAAAATGCTAAGTACTGGATCTTAAAATGGTCATTTATAACAGGCTTTTAAAATGTAAAACAGTTTTAACACATTATTAAATACAGGTATTACCTGGATAGATGGCTTGTTTAGGTGACCCAGATTTGAGGTTGTTTGTCTTGGTTCATGTCCTAAGACCATCATATTAGCATTGATCAATCTGAAGGCATCAATAACAACCTGTAAAAACAAGGTGTCAGGTCATCTCTTTTTTAAAAAGCAAGTGATGGTGCCAAGCAACACTGGACAAGGCATGATCAACTTGCATCTGTTTCTGGCCTATTTCCAGAAAATCATTTAATTATAATATTAATAAAAAAGAACCTCCTGCTGACTGCACCATCAGCACACCACCCTCTATCTTGTAATGTAAGGTGACACCAATTATTGCAATTTTCATGAAGCAGTAAAGGAAAATATTAACTTTGCATCTTTATTATTGAAATACGTCATTACTAAACTTACACCAAACAGCCTTCATTGCTGTGCATATGTCTGTCACCTAAATTTTACCTAATCAAAATGAATGACAAAGAGAAACTAAAACTGAAAGTGAGCACAAGCTAAGGGACCACATCTAAAGCCCAGCCCTGTCACATCAATTATACTACCACAGTACTTGAAATGACAACAAAATTACAACCAGCAAGGCACTTGCTCCACGTATTCTCTTCTAGTCAGATACCTTTTACTTCTTGTGACTATAAAAGACTTTGTACCTTGTCTGATGGCCTTAAATGTCCAGGCCACTGTCAAGAATACGAGGCACAATACAAGAAAACCAAGGTCATCCGTGCTTTAAGCCAGGAACATGGTATAGAATGATACAGCCCTAAGTTCATAGTAAAGAAATAACAATAGGTATCCTCTTTTTCCTAGGTGTACTCAATATTTCTGTAGAGAAACACTTCAAATTCTTACATGATACAAATCATCTTTTAGCTCATATATTAAGAGATTGAACAAGAATCACATACTATCCGAATGCTTTTCTCTGTTCATTATCATGGATTTGAAAGAACTTGTTAAAGCTTTTAAATGTTGTTAAGTTTTATGTAAAGAACTGGGGATCTTAAGACAGATGCCTCTTCCAGGGAATGTAAATCAATTACCTAGAGAATAAACTCAATACATTCTTCACATAAAAATATCTTAAAGCAGGGTAATACAGTTATTTCTAGATTTGCCTTTAAAAGTGCTAAACAACTGAGATTTATCAATGTTTTAAAATCTATTGTCTACTAGACTGTTTCTCATTTGTATAATTATAGTTTGAGGATACTAAGGGATTTAAAAAAACTTATTTCCAAAATAAACCAACTGGAATCTAATCAAGTCTGAAAACTCTGTAGTAAGTATTACTAAATGCTATATGCTAAAGAATAAGATTTAAAGAAAGAAAGAAAGGAAAAAATCACCCTTTCTAAAAAGCTGCCATGAAGGGTCAACGGTACTAATGAATACAAACTTACACCAAAGCACTATGACAAGTGACTCAATCTAAGGCCTCCATCTACTCCGGCAATTCCCCCCCCGCAGCCCCAAAACTCTGAATTTTGCTTTTATTTCTAACAGTTTGAATTTCCCCAAAGATTCCTCTTGCCTTAAAATAAAACCAAGTATCCCCAGAACATGCATGATTTAATAGTTTTGTGAAAACTTTTTTCTTTTTATACAGCAACTGTAATCCAGACTTAACTTTCACAATTATGTATAAATAAATATGGCCTAGGTTTATACCTCTTGCTTATAAACTTTTTTCTAATCATTTTCATAAAGTAATAAGTACTACTATCAAACATGCTTTAATCAGATATTATCATAAATAATTTCAAACAATTGTTTAAACACATATAGAAGTAATATTTTCTACTAAAAAGCACATAAAAATAAGATAAAATGTAGGCTAAAGAAGGGAAAAGAGACCATTTTGATAGACAGATGTACAACTTAAATAAATACAAAATTAAGAATTGCTTCCCTAACCAATAGCAGTAAATATTTAAGAGCAAAGCATCATTTTGGTCCAGTTGTTTTTAGAATACTTGGATTCCATTTAAAGATTTCTGTATCATTTGTAGAAAAAGAACACTTCTACAAAACTATGAAAATTCCACAATATATCACAAAATATCTTTTTTATACTGAATGCTTCCAAACTAGAACAGAAGACCAGCTATTTTACACACAAAAAACATCTCTGTAATATTTCTCTAGAATATTATAAACAGGTGTGAAACTTCATAAAAGGGAAATAAAAATACCAGCTAAAGAGATATCATGATCAATTAAAAACAGTCTGAAATTTAGAAATTTTAATTCTATTTAAAATTAAGAGAAAAATTCAAGAATTTAATATACTGTTCAACTAGTAAATGATGGCCCAAATGAAATGAAATGTTTAGAATGACGATTTCTGAGTAGCAATATGAAAGCCAATAGAAAATGAACACTTTACACCAAGATTAAAGGAATTTGCTGCCATCACTATAGCAACTGTCTTAAGGAAACTAACATGTTCAACAACCTGCAGACCAAAATTAGATTTAGTACACAATAAAAATATAAATATGGCAATATAGTCTACATTTTAATTTCTGTACAATTTTATAATTGCTTTTTGTGCTGTGAGAATAAGTGGGTTTCTCCTTTAGAGCAACCTATCAAAATAGACTCATTAATGTCCAGTGCACTAATGAGCAATGGGTGAAGAAGGTGTTAATTATGCCATAGTAAGATTCAAGAAAAAGCCTTGGTGAGCACTTGGAGGTGTGTATAGGCTGAAGGCGTTTCTCCATGTTTATGTATTTACAGCATGATGCAACAGAATGACAGCAAAGTGGTCACTCCATGGATGAGAACAGAAATCTTAGATACAATAGACTGAACAAAGAACCCCCAAGGATTAATTAAGTTATGGGAGGGGGGCAGGGGAAAAATTCATTTTTGGGGGCTATATGAATTTTCTAAATGGTTTGTTTTAAAGTATATATACATTAAACCAGTTCAGCTTATGTCTTATAAGGTTATAAATCCAAAAAGTAATTTAGCCAAAAAACTTTGCCCAAAAACTACCCCTTAATATGTACTAACAAAAACTTCCAAGCTAAAGTATGACAAATATTTTCAGGAATATGAAGCTAGACTTTTATAATTCCTTTCCATGCTGCAGTCCTACGCACCACATTGAATCTCCATTCACCGGCCTGACCATTTAATTTTTTCTGGTACAAGTGCCTTGAGACTTTTCAGAGGTCACTGCAACAGTAGACAGCTTATAACAAAACCATTAGCAGTTTGGCTAGCTTAGGGAAACCTCTTACTTTCCTTTTTTGTTTATTATCACTGCATGAATCTGCAGCATATGATAGTTTATAATTTCTCAGGCTTGTTAAATTCATGTTAAAGGTCTGTTTTCTTGTTGAATAAATTTTGTTCATATAATGCTGCCTATTTCATACACTCAGTCTTTAATAGCACCTTTGGTCTATGCGCAACTCACAGATCAAAACAGAGGACTAAAATAGGGGTTGATGATGCTATTTACATGTGTGATTCCTGCTGTCTTCTTGTTAGTAGCTTTAATATAATAGAAGACCTTGTCTGTTTTGTAATTAACACATCTTTACTGGAGAGATATTTGGAAGTGATTGCTGTGAATATACTGGTTAGTAAAATAAACACAATCACACACCACTTTCTGTTATCAGACAAATTTGTGAATTGTACACATTATACCCCAGATCAACAAACTGTGATATAACAGCCAAGTAGAAGACACATATTTATATAACCCTTTATTTTTCTGAAAATATGTATTCACTCTGACCTTGCAAATATAATTAGCTTGTGGGATGTGCAGATTTCAGTACCATGGTTGCTTTACTAATTGCAATTCTTGGAAATAGATACTAAATATTTGGAAGCTGCCAATACAAAATAAAAACTGCATTTTTTTTGTACATCTGTCTTAGCTTATAAAAGCAAAATAGTTTTAAAAACAATACTGTGTTCCACATTTATTCCAAGCACACCCAAGGGTCAAAGACCTATCATTTCATTTTAACAACGAATCTGGTTTAGGACACAAAACTGTAATTATTTTCAAATTCAGTTTAATCCATAATTTTTTGGCTTCTTTCATGAGTATGGTACAGTTTATCCAATATGCTATTTATTTTTAAATTCATGTTTTCATATCAACTGCTAGGTCACGGAAAGACTAAATTTCTAAAGCACCAATGTATGGTTCCCAATTTTTACATTCAAAGGAGACTAATTTTTAAGTAAAGCTTGTAAAATTAATTTAATTCAAAGGTGTTTGAAAGAAAAATGCACAAGCACTTCTGGCAGTAGATGCTGTACTTCATAATTTATCTCCCTCCCCACCCCCCTCTCCTTTTTTGTTTAACAGTAGCTGCCTTTGGCATTCCCAGCTGCCCTTGGCATTCCCAGCTGCCCTTATATTGAAGTCAATGACTATGGGAAGTGTTTATATATAAAATGAGCTGGAAGAAAAAAAGCTTGAAAAAAAAATTCAGACCTCAAAATCAATGTCAAACATCAAGAAAAGAAGAGTTACAATTCAGTGACCAGTTAGGTTACATATTTAAACACATATAAACCCACCACCATAAATAAGTCTCTAAATGACTATAAAAATGCTAGGTGTGGAAATCAAATACCCTTTATCACCTAGAAATGACCTGTTATCAACTGCTTAGGTTGTTTCTAGATTCTTTAAAAATTAAGGGTGCATGTGACCTGGGAAGTACTGCTGGGGTTTGTGACCAGTTCGTTACTTCTGCTGCCGTGCACTGCCAGGCATCTATAAGAGAAAAACATCTTATGTCTCTTGTAAGCCCACGGCATAAAAAATTCAAAGAAATCTTACTTTTTATGCCATTTCCAATGAAAAGCACTAAGAACTAAAACTGACTCATGCCAAATGCATATCACTGAATTGCTGTGATTTCTTAGTCTCAACTTTGCAACATGGAAATTATTTATAAAATGTCAATTTTAGCTCTGGAAAAGAAATTCCTATGTGTATGTACATTTTCTTTCTTCATCCTTGGAGAATTGCTTATTGTAGCTAGAGATCTGTAGTACAACTTCAATATATTGGGAGAAAAGGGGATGGAGTATAACTAGCATAACGTATTTTTTTTGACAAGTGAAGACATGCATCAAAATGCAAACAGTAAAGCCACCGTTTTGGATATATATACTTTAATAAAAACAAATCGATCTCTAAAAACTAGTATGGTGAAAGGTAATTAAACATTTTTAGATCCATGAAACTTTCTAAAAAGAATATAGTTATGTCATAAAATAAATTTAGCAAAATTTTTACAGTGTATGCATGTACTCAGTATGGTATAGGTATTTAAATGCTTAAGACACTGCAGTCAGAAGCCTGCCTAAGTTAGAATTCTGGTTCTAACACTTGCTAGTTATTGAGCTAAGATAACTGTTATTTAACTTCTCAATGTCTCCATTTGCTCATGAATGACACCATTTAATGATAAGATTAAATGAAATAATATGTGTGTACCTACCACTATAGTTCTCAGTGTTTTTAACTATGGTGCTCATGGACTTGCCTAGCTCAGATCTCCTTTCAATAGAACCTACTGTAGAGAGCATAGCTGACTCACAAACTCCAGATGCTACACTTTTGGATCCCTCTGGGGGTTCACCCCAGGTCAAACCTCCCTTGGGCTACTCCCAGCCAATGTCTGAGCACAGCAGGGGTACTACAAACCTAGCCATTCCTGCCAAATAAGGGCTTCTTCTAAAGGACAACTGTCTCAAGGACTCCCCAACAGCCTGGCTGAAACTTTCTTAGGAACATGCTGCAGTCTGACGCTCTTCCTACCCAATCCTACTTTCTCTTTCTCCTTCCACACGGTCAGACAGATTGAATCCCATTTTGGCGTTTGCTTCTTGTAGCACTCAACCTGACCAGTAAACTAAGCAGAATACTGCTACTGCAATACAATGTTAAAGTTAGAAAAAAGCCACCCTCAAAATCAAATCAGAATTATAAATTTGGTATCCACAGACATTTGGCATATGAAAATACCAACAGGAAATTAGGGAGAGACGTTTAAAGACATATTTCCCTAGGAAAATTCCTAAATAAAATAAAGAAAAAATGTAACAGCTATACTGAATATTATCTCTTTAAAAAAATGACAATATGCCTAGAATTTTGATACTCCTCTATGATAGGTATTTCTAGAATTATAGGTGATGAATAAACAGTGAACTTAAAAACTGAACTCTTCAGGGACTATTAATGAGCTACAAGATACTAGCATCTCTGGGTCACTGGTCAGATAACCAACTCAGAGTACCAATCCTATCTGGTGGCTACTCTGTCAGCCAACATAAAATGAGCAAGTGACTTCAGATTCCCCTCTAGTAGACAAATGAAAGCAACACAGTTGGTATGCTTATTGACAGTTCCACATAAAGTAAAGGAATAAAAGGCTCTAGAGATTAAGGGCTAGGGCTCACCCATGTTAGAAAGGCAGTAGGGAGGGGATAAGGGAAATAAAAGACTTAACATACATTTCTTGTGCTTTAACATCACCTTCAAAGAAAAATACAAATATATCCTTCAGACTGCCATCTCTCAAAAAATATAGTTCTTTTTGTGGGAAAAATATGCAAAGGTCAATTACTTTGCTATGTTATCACTTTTACATATTTTTATTGGGCTTGTTAAAATATCATATAGAAATTATACTGTCTAATACTCAACAATCAAGAGGTAGGTATTAATATTCTCAATTTATGGATAAGGAAACTGAGGTTCCGAGGACTTGAATACATTAAATGAGATGACAACCAGGTAAGTGACACCACTATCATTTGTACGTACACAGCATGCCAAAGCCAGTACTCTTCATCACCAAGCTATTTGATGTAACAGTTATCCTAACACAAATGCAAGAAAAGATCACTCTTAGATTCAGTTACTTCACAGCAAGGTTTGTGTCTTATCCACCACTGAATATCCATTCCCCAGCAGAGTACCTGGGGCACCTAATATGGTGCAGAATAAATATCTATTAAAATGAAAAGCTCCAAGAAAGCATTTTTGGTTACGTTTTTTGGGGTTTTTTTTGGGCCACACTGCACTGCATATGGGATCTTAGTTCCCTGACCAGGGGTCTAACCCACACCCCCTGCAGTGGAAGCACGGAGTCTTAACCTCTAGGCAGCCAGTGAAGTCCCTTTGGTTACCGTTTTATATATTTACCACCGAATGCCCCCACAAATTCATTATCTATAAAAATCTAATCACTAGCTTTACAAAATATATACTTCCCATTTCCTTACCACCGCTCAGTTTTGAATTCATGAAACACTCAAACATCACAAAGCACTGACTTGTGTTTAATTAGGAATAAAAACTGCATACAGAAAAGCTATTTGGCATGTAAAAAGTGGCAGTGGGCATCTACTGAAAAGCTTACTACTAGTCTAAGAATAATTACTGATTATTAGAATAATAATCAACTATGACTTAGAAGAAAATTCACCAGCACAATCAATTCTACCCTCTTCAGGAAATTAGTGATAACAACAGACTAAATCCGCCAAAACTAAGTCCCAGGCCCAGAAACATCCTCACAATTAACAAGGGTTAATGTCAAATCATTTGAATATGATCTTAAACAATTAATATACACGGGCTACGCAAAGGCCTTTTATACAAAGTCATAGTTTCCATTTTCCGGTACAACACTGGCATTAAGGACAGGGAGTAGATCTTACTCTCCAGTGTGTCCACTGTATGCCTGGCACACAGTAATGATCAATAAATGTCTGTTGAATGAATGACCAGGGATCGTTAGATTGGGGAAAGAAAAGCATTCAAGAGGCAAAAGAGTCAATAAATAATATTCTTATAGATAATGGGACATTGTTTTAAAGGTTTTCCTATATCTTTACAGAAACAGCTGAATTCAAACTAATTTGAAGCAGATGTCTATCACTCAAATGCATAGCAATTACTAAACAATAATATATTAGCTCAGAAATTATATTACTAATACAGAAGCTCTAAATTAAAAGAACAAAACTAAGAACTGTTAGTTCTATATCAGATTTATGCTTCTTAGAATTTTAAACATAAAATTGGTTTAAAATTCTTAGCTGACAATTTCTGATTTATCAGCTAAATTAATGTTATAATTTAAGACTATTAAGTCTATCAGGAATAGTACATGCACATTAGCACCTAAAATATTTTCTTAGACATCCTCACAGATTGTCTAAGAGTGTTATAAAACTTCAAATTGATACTAGGAGTAAAAAACAGGACACAAACAAAAGATAATATAGTAACTAACCTTGTTCCAAGAGTTGGATGAGTATGCTCACAGAGCTATATTAGGAATGGAAATAGAATTTTTATGTGTCCTATTTTCTATTTTTCTCTTTCAGTCTGAAAAACTAGGCAAAGGAAAGGTATGTGTATATATACAATTTGAGATAAGAATTATTCAGCCCTAATTAACCTTTATGGGATACTGATCAACAGAAAATCTTATGAATGACAGCTATTCTAAATATCTTCCACTACCTTTGGAAGACAAATGACATGATAAACTTGAACTCTAACTCTGATTACACAAGGCTCGGATTCATCAAGGTTAATGTCTATGAACAAACTGGCTCACTGACCTTGTCAATCTCATGTTTCACTCATTTAATAAGTGATCACCGCTAATGTATACAAATTACTTAACCTCACAAAATTAGTTACAGTTTTCTTATATGCTAAAAGTCTGAATTGGTAACAGCTAGCTGACCACTGAAACATTCATTCCTGATTTTACCTTATATACATTTATTTTAAAAAAACTACTTTTTGCAGACACTGCATCAATTCCAAGATATGGAAACATTTCTCCCTTAAACAAAGCTCCAATCTTGTGAGAGAGACAACATACAGACAGGTGAATGAAACACAAAACGGTTTCAATCACAACCATCATTTCAAAGGCCAGAATTTTAAAGTAATATGTTCATTTTCTTTTTCATCAGCATGCCCCAGAGAAATATGTTGGAAAAACAGTAAGTGCTCAATAAAAAAATCAGCTGAATCAGAAGAGTGTTCCTAAATTCGTCTGAACGTACAAAATATAAACGGGAAAGTTTTCATTTCTTTTGTAATTATTACCTTCATCTTCCTAAAGTGAGCAAGTTAGTAATTAATTTATAGACTTGTTCTTAACAACATTTTCAGAAATGCTCACATTCTATTTTTTTAAATATGCTAGTTGTTTTTCCTGTTAAGTATCAATTATTTTAATCTTCAGAATAATAAAGTGATATTTATTGCACACCTTCTATATGCATGTGCCCTGTAATGATTACATATATCACTTTATAATATTCATAATATAATACTATGAGATAGTTACTAAAATCCCTGTTTAACAGATGAGAAAACTGAAGCTCAAGATTAGGTAAGTTGCTCAAGGTCATGCTATAAAGAAGAGATAAAAATTGGATTCTAATACAGGCCTGATCCCGAAGCCTGTGCTCTTTACTTTATGCCCAGCCTTTATGGTATATAATTTTTAATAGCAATAAGAAAATGCTAAAACAAAACTATTAGTGGAGTAGTTTAAAATTGTCACCATCTTAAAACTTTCGAATACAAAATTTCTTGGATAAGTAAAATATTTTCCCCCTTACCTTGAAAAAGACATGACCTTCTAGATATCTGAAAATAAAAGGTAAGCTCCTATAACATACATTCCCTCATTCTTTCCTCTATGTTTTGTAGTTACTCTTCAGAGCCCTACCTTTTCTGTAAAACGCTGATTAAAAGACAACAATAACAGAGTGGTGTCCTTAAAATTCAGTCCAAACTTCATGTACTTTATGCAGTCTACACTGATTTCTGCCTACTTTTAATCTGCATTTACTATGTTTGCTATACAAGTACTATTTTATTGCATATTGACACATAAAAGGTTCTAGATAAGTATTTGTTGAATCATTTGTCACTAGCAACCAATTTAATACTTAGTTACAGAAACAAAGCAGTACCAGTATAATCTGCATTATATCAGTATGCAGTGTAGGATTACCAGCACATAACTAGCAGAATGTTGTCTGGCTCACTAGTGACACTAAATGTATATGACTTATCTTCTCAAAAAGACTAAGACCATTTTTTATTTAATTTGTATCCCCAAATCATTAGCATACAGGCATATCAGCTGTACTTAAGAAATACCTGATGATGAGTTGATCTGAAACTAAACACCACATTTTCAGAAGCCCATTGAGTATTTCCAATCAAAGTAAATAAAAAATCTTCAAGAAAGTCCAGCCAGTGTGAAGATTTATTTGAGATAAAAGGGGTTTTAGTGATTGTATTTTCAAAATAGAGAACAGACACAAAGATTGTTTGGAGTTAGCAGGTAACATGTGAACATTTTACTGACAGGAATCCTGACAAGAAAATTAGTTCTCAAAAGTAGTCATGGTTGTAGGCTAGTTTTATGACTTTGCACAAAGTGACTGTTCTTTTTGCCCTAATGAAGAAGTATAGTCATATTACAAGTTGAATTTACTTCTAAATTTGTTGCTGGATTAAGTCCAGGTGTAGGCTGAATATACAAGATAACAAAACATTAAGCAAGAGGTTGCCACCATACCACTTGAGAACTGAAGTTTAAAATATTTTAATACGTGTTTTCTTTACAAGTAAACTAAAACAGAATCTTAAAAACTATTTCACTGGTAAGTTTTGAGTGGAGCTTGCTGGTAATTTCTATAAGCTTACACTCCATTTAAATTACAAATGTTATTATCATTGATTTTTCGCCTGTATCATTTTTAAACATTTCCAAGATTATGTGATATACAGTGATATGGATTCTTTATCATATAGTACATTTTATTTTTTATGCTGGTCTCAATGTTTGGTCCTAGGGATGTCACAAAAGCTGACAGATGTGAGTCTGTCTAAACTGTTTTTAATTAATAGAAAAATACTATATGAGAAAATCAATTAATATATAATATCTACTAAAAATAGTACACAGAACTCTCGAGAACTCTGAGAAACTGTGCAGCTCCTTCCTCTTGACTTATGTTGAAGGGAATGATATCTACACACGTAAATTAAGAAAAGGCCCTGCAATGACTTTGGTACTCATTTTCCATTCCTGAGTTATTCTCATTACATTATTCATAACTGTCTAATATTAAAGAGCCAGTAAACAGCTTGAGTTCTGAAATTTTATAGACCTAGATTTGTATCCTTGTTCTGCTGCTTAATACATAATAGTATGATTTTGGGCAAAGTAATCTTTTTGACCTTAAATTTTTATACCCTTTCATTGACAAATGGAATAATAGAACCTATTTCCAGAATGATCAAAAAGAATAAATGAGACAAGTTCAAATGATTATTGCCATAATACCTGGCACATAGCAATAATTCCATAAAGATAAAGTCAAGTCACTATAAAAGGAAATCAACCAGTTTGAATCAATTGAGATTACAAAGAAAGAATCCATTTTTACCTAATCACTCAAAAAAACAGAGATAATACTGGGACTTACAAAAATGAAAATATAAAAATATACAAGAAAGAGGTATTAAAAGAACAGACACCCACTTAAATCCTTTATATATAGATTGTCATTTAACTCTTGATCTAATCATTGCCTTGCTAAATATTTTGACAGCTTTGATAAATCATGTGCAGGGAAAGGGAAGGGAGAGTCCTATGTTACTCTTCATTTTCTTGTAAGTTTATATTCTTAAGTATAATGATTTAACTAGAACACTCTGGCCATGGACTTACTAACATTTAATTTAATTCAGTTTTGAGACACTGAGAGAACTATAAATTATAACCAAACTCAGACACCTTATAAATGAAGTTACCTTATTGACAAAAAAATGGATCCTTATTTGAGGTGATATAATTGTATGGATCTCGTTAGGAACAACAAGTGATGCGAATCATCAGTGATAGATGCTTATACTAAATTTTTTCCAAATAATTGTTTTCATGACATATAAAACTAGACAGCGATACATGTAATTTCCTAAAGTAATTTTTGATATATATTTTTAAATACTGCATTTTACCACATGACAACAGAGTCATGTGATACAAGTATATTTTTTAATGAAATGCATTCTTTGAATCATGGTTAATTAGAAACAAACAATGCAAACTCCACAGTTATATAATACTAGGTTTGGAAAACTAAAAACTAGGTTTGGAAACTAAAACTGCCATTTAAAATACTATAAACAAGATAACCAAAACACATATTCATTTATTTACATTCTATTTTGAAACTGCTTTCTTTCATTGTATTTAAGTTTATATTTTCCTTTTCAAAGCAGCCACCATCACATGAGTTAAGTATCCTAAAAAGTCACACTAAAACTACAAAACAGAATTCTAATTATGTTTAAAATTAAGCTTCAATTATTAGTAGTATATATTGTGGCATGGGAATTTAATCAGATAATTCTATTATATTTCTAAAATAATAATTATTACTTAAATGAGTTACTTATGGGTTACTTTTTTATAAGGTATCTTAATTATCAGAGAATTAAACTTAAATATTATACTGTACTTTAGTTCATAAAACTAACAAATGTCAAAGATTTTCAACTCCTTTTATCTATATCAGTTAAATAACAATACACTTAGTAAAACAGAAAGTAAATAAATTGAAATATAGTTATATAGCAAGCCTCAGAAGTTACCCATTCAGAACTGCCTAGTATTATCAGTTTCTATTATTATTGTTTTTGTGGCTAGTTTCTGCCTCTAAAAAGCTAAATCACATCTAATAGGATCAAGATTTAGAAAAGACCTCAATTTTTATTCATCACAATAATATAATGTCAGAAAGTGTTCAAATTCATGACAGATAAAAACTCCATGTTTAAACAGCCATAGTTTGTCTGAGCTGGTGAGCAGATGTAAATGTAATCTGCAATACTATCAAACTCCAGGTCTGATAAGCTAATATTTATTTTTAAGTGTTCCAAAAATTATTTGTAAAAGCTCCATAAAAAGGATTCCATAAATGTATTGTGATTGTATTTTAGCAATTATTCTACACTACAATGGACGTACATGCTCAAACAAGACACCTCAGCAGTATTTTAAAGCAGTAACCACCTAGCCAATTTCTGTATGTTCTGTAGTTTTTCTAATCCACTCTCCCTGTGGTTGAGCAAAATCGAATTGCCTCTCACATTTGCAGACAGCTCTGTGAAGGTGATAATAGAGCTGCTCCCTGCTGTCATGAGGCAGGAAATAGGAAAATGGCATATGGGGCTAGAAAGAAAGAAAGAAAAAAAAAAAAAAGAAAGAAAAAAAGAAAAAAAAGAAGGAAAAAAGAACTAAACATGAACAAAAGATTTCAACAAAGAACAACTATAACCCAATATGCTTTGCAAGTTAATCTCTTTTCAGAATCATTTAGCATATCTAATCATTCATCTGTGTCCTCACTCCAAAAATGCAAACGGTTGATACCAAGTGTTTGGGTCAAGTTTTCACTGTCTAAAATATTTGGAACCTACAACTGCAGAATATGTCCTGCACAATGTCTGCAAACAGAGCTCTTTAGATTTTTTAAATGTGCCAATCCCAAATTCACCATTTTAAAATAAAAGAAGGTACAGCAATGTTTATTAAAATATTAATAAAATGTATATAGAAGGCTTTCAGTATGATTAACATTCCTAAATCTATGAAATAAAAATTAAAGATAAACATTTATAATTAGACTAATTAAAGTGGAAACAAATCTCTAAATAGGTAAATTGCTAATAATAATACCAAGACACATTTATTAACTGGTACAGTTTTCTGTTTGGTTGGTATTTTTGTGTAATTAAGAATCATGCTTTAAACAAAATAGATTTTTATGTGATGTATCTGTAAATAGAATGTGGCAGGAGATGCTAATAAAGATAGAATCCACTCTACCTTTCCTTTTACACTCTGAATGGGATCCACAACCACTGCCACAGCTCTTTCCGACAAGGCTTCAAAGCTCTGCTGAGTGTTGATATCCACACCAGAAAGCCAACAACCAAAGCCAGGGTGACTGTGATACCAACCAACAACCATCTCAGGCCTGAAACAAAGAGGGCATTCAGCCGTTCAGAACAGAATAAGTACTACATTTATGATAGAAAAGAAACAACACACTAACGGTATAAATTAAGAAGACATGAAAAACACACAGGTGTGAAAAAGCACCATTAGAAACACTGAAATCATACACCATATTATCCAGAAAACATGGAAATGAAAAAGTGTGACAAAGGAGTGCTATCATTAAGAGATGCGCATTAGCAGTGGTAGATAAGGCTTTCAGTTTTTCACCTTGTTACCACACTTTCGCAGAGCCAGTTTTTACCCTTTCAGCATTCAAGTAAATATCTACTCTTTAACTCCTTAGCTCTGGGAGTTGGATTTTCCAGGCAGAGTACATTTTTAACAATGGACACCAGGATCCACTGTTGTGAAAGGATTAAATATCAATTAAACCAGCAGTAGAACTAGGAACTCAGTCAAAAACCAATTTGCACTGTTCTGCTCAGCTGCTGAGCCTTTTGCTAACATTAATTTTGAAGTTTTTTCCACAGTAGAAGAATTTGAGCAAGAGAATGACAACTATTGAGAGATTTAATCTGGGGTAAAAAACTTGAACAATATTTGGATTGTACTTTCCCTGTCTTTAAAACTCAGTATGACTACAAATATAATTAAATATTCAGAATTTTATTTAGCTGCAACTCTCAAATTTTGGAACATACAAGCTCTTTCAATTATAAGTGACTAGAGAGTAACTCCATATGCTAAACGGTGGGAAGCTACAGTCCAAATTTACTATGTAACAGTTGAGAATTTTAACATGAGGCAGTTTCCTAACTGGCAAATTTCTATGATTCTAGAGAAAAGAGATACTAGATAGGTGGTGCAGAGCACTGACAGTGATACTTTTACATTAATTACGTGGCTTTTTTTCCCTAAGAATGATATTCACCAACATGTAAAATTCTGAGATACATTTCTGAAAATATTTCCCATAATTCCATTATATGATCATTTGAAATACTTACCTTCCTGTCTGCTTCAACATATCCAACATCTTGGCTTGGAACACTGGATCGACTGCCTCCACACTGACACCCTGATTTAGAAAGAAAGCAAAACGATTAGCTTCTATAACAATGAGAAAAAAAAATATATTATAAGATAAATGAACAAAAAGCTACTGCCTAAAAACCTGTGTATATTATTTTGGGATACCAAAATAAGTTAATAGGTTTTGATACCCATATTTGATACCCACTCATGTCATTCAATTATAAACCACACATCAATAAAACTTTTTAAATTGCCAAGTACCAAGAAAACAAAAAAATTGCCAAGTACCATACTGCTGTTAGCTAATGAGTTAAGATAGTTTTTTTTTTTTTTTTGAGTTAAGATAGTTTTTAGGCTCCTTTAAAAGAGTTTATGGCCATGACTAATGTGTGTGTGTATATATACACACACCAGAAATACCAAATAAGTGAACCAACTATTTTTTGGTTAGATCAGTCTAGGCAAGCATACTTCCTAACATCATCCTCTGATAACTGATAAGCACTAGGCCTCTTCCATCTCATCTGAAGTTCTACAAATATTGTGCTATTATAATAATCAACAGTTCAAGTCGGTTATTTTTTTTCTTCAGTAATATAAACACCTTGAGGAAGGAAAATAATTTAATAGTTTCCCAGAGTTGTTTTTATTTGTTTTTTGGTTGGCTGAGTTGGGAGGGGAGGATGTTCAGTGCTTTAGTTAGGACTACTTGGTAGATTAGGCAATTGGAGGGAAATATATACATTTGAATATTACCTCAAATATAACAGCATTCTCAAAATATTCCCCACAAGAGGCAATCTGCAACCAAGTCTTTTAAATGCTGCATTATTTTGCTAGTTCAACCAAAAGAAAATTTTAGGACATGGAAGAATTAAAGGCATTCATATTATCTCTCCAGTGATAGATCACTGCCATTATAGCTCCCTCAAGGTTTTCCTCTAACATCAGGAATTTAAGTCTAATCTACCTAAACAAACCAGTTAACATAAGCACTTCTTCCTACCAAAATAAACAGTATTTTGAATTCTAATTGAGAGTGCATCATCAAGAACAGGGGTATGCAATCTACTGCCTACAGCCTAAGAATGTTTTTTAACATTTTTAAAGGGTGGTTTAAAAAAAAAAAAAACAAAACAAGAATATGAGACAGAGATATATGTCTTTACAGAAAAAGTCTGCTAACTCCTGGGCTAGAAGAAAAACTTTCCAACTCTACTACAGAGAATGAACATGGGGATCAAATATTCTATTTTATATTGTCAAACAAGCACTTGCAGTACAAGGAAATAAAGGATATTAAAACTTAAGAACCCTTTACTACAATGGATATCCACATAAGGACATTCATCAGACGAATATACATATTATATTTTCTTAGGCAAGTAGATGAGAAGGATATATGTGTTATTTTTTGGAAGGTAAGTAAATGGTTATTGTTTTTTGGCCATTAAAAAAAAATCTAAATACATACCTATCTACAAGTCCAATGCATTAAACAAAACAGCAAAACAAAACAAAAAACTCCCACAAAGAACAATGCATTCTAAATGCATTAAAGTAGAGGACTTTCAAAATGTGTATGCAGTATGGCTCGTCCATTAACAAATTACCATGCGAAAAAGGCAAAAAGAACTAAAGTTTGTCATGGTTTTTTGTTTTTTTTTTAAACTTAACATTTTGAATAGGAAAAGCTTAAGAGTCATTTATCACCATACACAGAACATTTTAAAAAGGGTGATATTTCAAAACAATAAAAACAAAACATGAGGACTAGATAATGTAGGTGTGTTGAAACTCTAATTAAGAGTGTCTCTGGGGGCTTCCCTGGTGGCGCAGTGGTTGAGAGTCCGCCTGCCGATGCAGGGGACGCCGGTTTGTGCCCTGGTCCAGGAAGATCCCACATGCCACGGAGCGGCTGGGCCTGTGAGCCATGGCCGCTGAGCCTGCGCGTCCAGAGCCTGTGCTCCGCAACGGGAGAGGCCACAACAGTGGGAGGCCCGCGTAAAACAAGAGTGTCTCTGAAATCTTTTGAACCAAGTGTTCAAACTAATCAAACTAGTATCCTACTATTTTAAGGTAACTAACTTATAAATCCAGTACACTATGCTGGTTAAAGCTGAAAGAACAAGTAAAGGGATTAAATGTTAGCATCATTCAATTTGTGGATCTACAGGGAATTCATAATGCATTTAAAAGATCAATGATTTGATTCAATACAGTCTAAAAATTTCTATCATTAATCTTATAATGAATTTTTCTATCAGAAAGAGAAAATTACAATATGATGAGAGTTATTTTACACAGGAAAAGAAAAGAGAAAAGAAACACATTTAGTTGCATCAGGCAACCAAAAAAGTACTCACTGTTCCTGACTGTGGCATAGCAAACACATCAATCACTCTGACGGTGTAATCATCAACAAATTCTCCAAGCATGAGACCCATAACTTCCATTGGAACCCCAGCACGACCATGTTTTAACATCTGTAAAGAGGAAGATATATAGACACAAAGCTTTGAGATCTTTGGACCCACCCCCCTCTTTTAAATTAATAACTTAATTGTGTTTCAGTGGAAATAAAACACTCTATTTTATACATGCACCTAAAACAACAGCTTATGTGTGAGAGGGTTAACATGAAAAATATTCCGAAGTAAAAGAGAGAAAGTAGCTGAACTCTCTGAAGCCAGTAACTCCATTCAACACTTACTTTTAACAGTGCCAGGGAAGAGATATAGACTTGTTCTGCTGTGTCCACTGCAGGAGCATCTGTAGGTGGGCCCTAGAAACAAGCATACAAATCATTATAAATACAAAGAACTTATGAGTTTAAAATTTAAAAGTTACAAGTTATTTAAACATGATTGTTTTAAAAGAGTTTAGGGGAAACATGTTAAGTATTCAGCTACAACACAATCAAAACAAGCTTGTAAATATCAAACCTGTAGAAAACATCAAACTTAGTACTCAGGTAAGTGTCCAATGGACAGAATGCTTGAATCTTTCAGCGATGCTAATTTACCTCCACTACAAAATAACTATAATGCACCAATTAGCTATGTTTCTTACCCCAACGTGAATGTAAACTGATTAACTGAAGGACCAACACGAACAGTAAATTCTCTGAGCCTGATTTTCAGCTAAAGACAGCATGTAGATTAGGGCTATGGGATCTCTGCAGAAACTTAGGTATGGGGTGGGGGGTGAGGGGCGGAGAAGACCTCTAATCCCTAGGTGAAAGAGCTGTGAACAACGTGCTCTTCACTTCACCTGATGAAGTTGTTCCCCTCCCCTATACAATATCAAATTTAACACAACTGCCCCAGATGTGAACAAACTGGTTGAGACTGGTATAGCTAACATGAAAATACTTCCAAATCCTGACAACTACCTTTAAAACAAATATTACTATTAATCTTATTACAGCCTAAGAAGATACTAAGTTTCCCCCTAAGGATTCTATCTTCTTTATCAAAATCACCAAACCACTATTTAGTGTAACATTCTGCCACACAAAGTAATTTAGATATAGTCCTTACCCTCAAGATGACTACAATCTTATAAATTTAATTCTGCCCCAATCAGTGCACATGGAAAGCTTCTTATTTTTTAATACTGAGCAGTCCTGGGAAACTAAAATGAGATGTGACTTTTTTTTTTTTTTTTTCCCGGTACGCGGGCCTCTCACTGCTGTGGCCTCTCCCGTTGCGGAGCACAGGTTCCGGACGCGCAGGCTCAGCGGCCATGGCTCACGGGCCCAGCCGCTCTGCGGCATGCGGGATCCTCCCGGACCGGGGCACGAACCCGTGTCCCCTGCATTGGCAGGCGGACTCTCAACCACTGCGCCACCAGGGAAGCCCGAGAGATGTGACTTTTAATTGTCAGGTCCTGTTTTGCTTAAAGTTCCCTTTCCTCAACAATAACTCTATTACAATTACATAATGAACACGTTAGCTATCTAAATTGTAAGTCAATATTCTATCTTGCTTTCGTGGATTTGCTTATTACTAAAATTAAAAAATTGCTTTACTCATTACATTTCACACTTATAGGTCTGTGTGTACTTTGTGCTTCTTGTCTATTTATATGCCAAATTCTGTGATTTTTGTTTTGTTTAAAAGCTCATAATACTTACTGGAAGCACTGAGTATGAAAAGTTCTAGAATAAGTTTTCTCTAAATATAAGCATCACATACAAAAATTACCTCTATTTCCTTATATACAAAGTGGTGAGAAACATAAAATCCTTCAATCCTTCAAATTTTATGTTTAAAAATACATGTCAGATAACATATTTTAAAAAGAAACGAATTCTTCATTGTTATCACCTAATGCAGCTTTACTGCTTGCCTTTCAAATAGATATGAAAATTCTAAGGTAAGCTAAAGTGCTATCATGCCAAAACATTTGTTGAGGTCACCACATAAAACAAGATAATTTTGTTGATATTATAATTTTATTCATCTAATTAAGAAAGTTAAAAAAGTTTAAGAAAAAAAGAGAAGAAATAGTAAATTAGTTGTCACAAGATGTTTTTGGGGAAATAATACCCTAAGGTCAGGATAATGAACACTGTATTCATAAAAGTTATTTCCTAATTCAGAACAACTTAAAAAATGCCCATGACAAAAGTTAAAACTGATATCTAGGCTAGAGTTATTAATACAGCCTTTCTCAATGTGCCAGGAAATACTTATTAAGAAAAAAAAAAGAATAGGGAAATAAAACATCACATCATCACCAAAATGCACTACTGACAAAGTTCAAAAACTATTTCTGCCAAAATGCATTACTGACAAAGTTCAAAAACTATTTCTGCCATCAATGAAAGAAGAAACACTGTTTTGTTCAGCATTATATATATCCAGTACCTAGCAAAGTGCCTGGCACACAGAACTCACTAAGTATTGGTTGGAAAAAAAGAATGAACAAGTTAAGGTAGTGCAAGCCAATGGAACAGGAAGGGAAAATACCCACCAGTTACCCTGGGAGAGAGAACAAGCCATAGGCAAGCAAGTACAAAGATCGCTAGCTCCTCTCTCACTATGTTCTTCTGGTTCAGAAACATACTAACAGAAAACCATGTAGCTGGCTTCTCTATTGTTGCTTTTTGAGACAGGAGCCAGTGATATTTCCTGTTACCCTTCTCACTCTATTACTACTCTGTTTCTTGATCTAGTTAGAATAAATTTCCCAGAAAACAACTTTTAAAGAAGTAGAGAAGGGTTTGTAGCAGTGAACTGCAACCTAAAGAAAAAAAAAAAAAAAGAGTAACCCATGTAAAACACTGTCTATGGAACATGTGTTAAGGATCTCTGGAGCAGATGCTATCATTTTTCTATCATCATGCTCACCTGTTCAGAATAGCACACAACCAGGCAATGAAGAAAACCCCATTAAATATCCTGGAAACTGAGCTAAAACAGTTATGTAAGAGCCAGTACAGCTGTAGATCAAAGATGACCTGAGTTGAGAAAACTGTGGAGCAATGTACAATTTACATACATTGCCTTTCAGCAAACACTCCTGAGGAATAGCATTCAGATAATTCAAAGAGAGGAAAGTCATTTAAAAATAGGAATCATATACAAAATTCTGGAAAACTATTTGGCACCAGCAGAATACAAGACGATTTCTTATCTTTGAAATAGAACACTGGAGGATAGACCAAGATGAAAAGATGAAAAACAGTTAAGAATTAAAGTTACACTGGAGTAAACAAGGGTAAAAATAACACTATGACAAGTTTAATTCAGTGATACAGAACATACACTTTTGAAGATGTCTTAGAATGTAGAGTAAAAAAGTTATAGATGAAAACTATTAAAAATATAATACTAGAGGAGAAAGGAAGGAGATGTAAGCTAAGAAATACAGTTGATCCTAAGAATAAAATAAGAAATGGAAAGCATCAATAAGACAAAGCTGAAGAAAACTTTCTTGAATGAAAAACAATTCAACTTTTGCATCACTAAATGTCAGGCAATAATCAATGAAGAAAAGTGTTATATACATTGTAAAGTCTTAGGTAAATCTTAACTACATGAATAAAGCAAAATTTCTAAAACCATACAAATAGAAAAACTACATAACCTGAAGAAAAAAATGCACCTCAGTTGACTTTGTATTTCTTTGCAACATTAAATGGCAGAAAACAATGAAACAAAGTTTCAGACTTTTAAGAGAGATACCTTGTGGAGTCAAAAACATTACACTCTATGAAAAAAAAAATGTCTGAAGGCCCACAAATATATTACTATATACACAAGGGCTCAGAAAGTATGATTCCATGTATCTTCCTTCAAAGAACTTTTTGAATAAATGATCCAGTTGAGACCCCACAAATCAAAAATAGAAAATTAAAAATGGAAAAGCCATTATACAAAACAATTTGTTAAGACCACTGAAAGCAGTTAAAAACAGAGAGAGCTAAATAACATAAATAACCAGAGTTCAAAACCACAGATCTCACCCAATAACTATATAGGGCGATGGAGAGAAATGAAGTATACAAAACTCTCTGTTTGACATATAAGAGGGGAAAAAAGAGATCTGTTTAAGTGTTGACTTAGACTATTACAGAAATATGGATTTGAGAGTCTTCTGAACAAATTTAAAGTAACCACAACAAACATTAAAACTGAATATACACCTTACCAAATCTCTGAAGAAGAAAAAGCTAACACAACACTGACAATAAAAAATATGAAATGAAAAAATATAAATGAGGTATAAATGAGGTAAAGTCCCCTGTTAAAGGCCTTCTATAATGGGTTTAAAATGGAAATTCATGTATATGCTGCTTACAAATAAGAATTAAAACAAAACAAAAGGATTGGTGAGATTTGTCAGTGACATAGCTATTTCTTTTTGCAAAAGAAGCCACAATGGCCACTATATTTTACTTACCTTGCCTTTCTTCAGTGATGTGTTACATTAATAGATTTCCTAGTATTAAACCACCTTTCCAGGATAAATTGTTCAAGTTTAATTTACTATTTTTATACTAAAATTTAAAATATATTTATATATAATTTTTATTTATATTACTATATATATTATTATGAGTGAGACTGACCTGACATTTTCTTTTTTTCTGTTAAATTTGTCAGGTTTTGATATCATTATGCTAGAT
Source organism: Neophocaena asiaeorientalis asiaeorientalis (assembly GCF_003031525.2). Classification (NCBI taxonomy): domain Eukaryota; kingdom Metazoa; phylum Chordata; class Mammalia; order Artiodactyla; family Phocoenidae; genus Neophocaena; species Neophocaena asiaeorientalis. The sequence continues at coordinate 5,252,722 of NW_020185336.1, forward strand.
GTATAAAATGAATTGGAAAGTTTTACAACTTCCCATTTTCTATGTCGTAATAAAACGTATATATACTAAATTATCTATGTCTTCAGATTTAAATTTGGACAAGTTCACTAATGAAACATTTGGCTCTGACGCTGATTTTGGAGCTAATTTTTATAACATCTGCAGTGGTATTAATAAATTCAGGTTACCTGTCTTGAAACTAGATGGAATATTATATTGTTCCAGAAAGTTTCATTTCATTTAGATTCAAAGTTATTACCATAGAATTGAACATATTCTACTTTATCTTTTCTTTTTTAACTGTTCAATATGGAAAACATTTAAAACTAAATTTGTTTCTCCATGTCACATTATCACTACCCAGATAGATCAATGATTTACATTAAAAAAATCAAATCATAACCAAAACCATGATAAAAATATTGGTGAAGGGAACACCTCCTAATTCATTCTATGAGGCCAGCCAGCATTACCCTGATACCAAAACCAAAGACACTACAAGAAAAGAAAACTACAGACAGACCAGTATCTCTTATGAACATCGATACAAAAATCCTTACAAAATACTAACAAACAGAACTCAGTAGCATATTCAAAGGACTATCTATACACATGACTGAGTGGGATTAAAACTTGCAATGCAAGGATGGTTGATGGTTCAACAAACAAAAACTGGCCAATGTAATACACCACAACAACAGAATGAAGGGGGAAAAAAACCCCACATGATCATCTCAATTGATGCAGAAGAAGCATTTGACAAAATTCAACACTCTTTCATGAAAAAAACACTCAACAAACTAGGTATAGAAGAAAACTACCTCAACATAATAAAAGCCATAGATGAAACATCCACAGTGAACATAATGTTCCATGTTGGTGAAAGACTGAAAGCATTTCCTCTAAGATGGGGAACAAGGCAAGGATGCCTGCTTTCACCACATCTATCCAACATAGTACTGGAAGTTCTAGCCAGAGCAATTAGGCAAGAAAGAGAAATAAAAGGCACTCAAGTTAGAAAGGAAAATTATCTCTGTTTGCAGATGATATGATCTTATACAAAGAAAAGCCTAGGGCTTCCCTGGTGGCGCAGTGGTTGAGAGTCCGCCTGCCGATGCAGGGGACACAGGTTCGTGCCCCAGTCCGGGAAGATCCCACATGCTGCGGAGCGGCTGGGCCCGTGAGCCATGGCCACTGAGCCTGCGCGTCTGGAGCCTGTGCTCCGCAACGGGAGAGGCCACAACAGTGAGAGACCCGCGTACCGCAAAAAAAAAAGAAAAGCCTAAAGAATCCACAAAAAGGACATTAGATCTAATAAGTGAATTCAGTAAAGTAGCAGGATACAAAGGCAACATTCAAAAAACCATGCATCTTTATTCCTGTCTTACCCCTAGGTTCTTCATGACATTTTTTTCCCTTAAATTCCATATATATGTGTTAGCATACGGTATTTGTCTTTTTCTTTCTGACTTACTTCACTCTGTATGACAGACTCTAGGTCTATCCATCTCATTACAAATAGCTCAATTTCATTTCTTTTTAAGGCTGAGTAATATTCCATTGTGTATATGTGCCACATCTGGAGGGGGAAGGGTGAGTTTTGACAGGGCGAGAGAGAGTCATGGACATATACACACTAACAAACGTAGTAAGGTAGATAGCTAGGGGGAAGCAGCCGCAAGGCACAGGGATATTGGCTCGGTGCTTTGTGACAGCCTGGAGGGGTGGGATGGGGAGAGTGGGAGGGAGGGAGGCGCAGGAGGGAAGACATGTGGGAGCATATGTGTGTGTATGGCTGATTCGCTTTGTTGTGGAGCAGAAACTAGCACACCATTGTAGAGCAATTATACCCCAATGAAGATGTTTAAAAAAAAAATAAAAAACCATGCAATTCTACATACAAATAATGAACAATCTGAAAAAGATATTACAAAAATAATTTCATTTACAATAGCATCAAAAAGAATAAAATACGTGGAATTAACCAAGAAGATGAAAGTCTTATACAATGAAAACCACAAAATAATGCTGCAAGAAATTAAAGAAGACATAAATAAATGGAAACACATCTCATGTTCATGGACTGGAAGACTTAATATTGTTCAAATGTCAAAACTACTCAAAGTGATCTATGGAGTCAAAGCAATCTCTGTCAAAATTTCAATGACAACTTTTGCAAAAATAGAAAACCCATCCTAAAATTCATATGGAATCTCAAGGGACCCTCAACAGCCAAACAATCTTGAAAAAGAACAAAACTGGAGGACTCCGACTTCCTGATTTCAAAATTACTACAAAGCTACAGTAACCAAAACAATGTGGTACTGGCATAAAAACAGACATATAGACCAATGGAACTGAACAGAGAGCTCAGAAATAAACCCTTGCATATATGGGTCAAATGATTTTTTAATAAGAGTGTCAAGGGTGCCAAGACAATATTTGCAAATTATATATCCAAAATACATAGCGAACTCCTAAAACAACCAAAAACCTGATTTAAAAATGGGCAAAGGATTTGAATAGACATTTCTCCAAAGAAGATATATAAATGGGCAGTAAGCACATGAAAAGATGCTCAACATCACTAATCATTAGAGATATGCAAATCAAAACTACAAGGAGATACCACCTTACACCTATTAGTATGGCTACTAATAAAAAACAAAACAAAACAGAAAACAAGGATTGGCAAGGATGTGAAGAAACGGAAAACCTCATGCACTGCCAGTGGGAATATAAAATGGTACAGCCACTGTGAAAAACAGTATGGTGATTTCTCAAAAAGTTAAAAATTGAACACTGTAAGATCTGACAATTCAACTTCTGGGTATATAACCCCCCGAAATGAAAGCAGGTTCTCAAAGAGATGTCTGTACACCAATGTTCACAGCAACGTTACTCACAAGCGCTAAAAAGTAGAAGCAACCCACCAATGGATGAATGGATAAGCAAAATGTGGTATACACATACACAATGGAATATTATTCAGTCTTAAAAAGGAAGGAAATTCTGCAATATGCTACAACATGGATGAACCTTGAGGACACTATGCTAAGTCAAATAGCCAATCAAAAAAGACAAATACTGGGTTTCCCTGGTGGCGCAGTGGTTGAGAATCCGCCTGCCGATGCAGGGGACGTGGGTTCGTGCCCCGGTCCAGGAGGATCCCGCATGCCATGGAGCGGCTGGGCCCATGGGCTGTGGCCGCTGGGCCTGCACATCCGGAGCCTGTGCTCCGCGGCGGGAGAGGCTACAGCAGTGAGAGGCCCGTGTACCACAAACAAAACAAAACAAAACAAACAAACAAAAATCATAAAGACAGAAAACATAATGATGGCTGCTAGGGGCTGCATGGAGGGGAGCATGGAAAGTTACTGTTTACTAATGGATAATATTTCAGTATAACTAACTAACTAAATAAATAAATTTGACCTGGGCAAGGAAATACATTCTAGTTACAAACCCAACTGAACAAAAAAATATATATAAAACCGACAATATAATCTAAAATTTCTGAATACAGGCATACCTTGGAGATACTGTGAGTTCAATTCCAGACCGCTCCAATGTAGTGAATATTACAATAATGAAAGTCACATGAATTTTTTGGTTTCTCAGTGCATATAAAAGTTATGTTTACACTATACTGTTGCCTACTAACTGTGCAATAGCATTATGTTTAAAAAAACAATGTACATACCTTAATTTAAAAATACTTTAGTGCTAAAAAAAATGCTAACCATCATCTGAGCCTTCAGTGAGTCATAATCTTTTTGCTGGTGGAGGGTTTGAAATATTGAGAATTACCAAAACATGACACAGAGACACAAAGTGAGCAAATGCTGTTAGAAAAATGGCACCAACAGATTTGTTGTATGCAGGGTTGCCACAAACCTTCAATTTGTAAAACAAAATTATCTGCAAAACACAATAAAGTAAAGCTCAATAAAATGAGGTATACCTGTACTAAAAAAGTTAAAAGGAAAAAAAAAAAAACCCTGAAAAAATAGTTGCCCCATTTATGACAAAAAGTCAATACCCAAGTTAACGAAATACTAAAATCTTAATGGAAACATGGGCAAAGAATATAAAGCAACTAATTACATAAGAAATAATGAAATAAATATGAAGAATATTCAACCTCACTAGTTGACCTCCTTTAATTAAGAAATGCCAATTAACACATTAAGACATTGTTGTTGCTGTTGTTTTCCTATCAAACAAGCTTTACAATGCCCAATTTTGGAGCGGGTGTGATAAAAGAGACACTCTCAGCACTACTGGTGGAAACGTGAATTAGTACAAACTATCAGAAAAGCAACTGAGCAATGTATATCAAGAGCCTTACAACTGTACAAACTTTTAAACCCGCTTTTGCACTCTTAGAAATTATTTAAGTAAATAAACAGTGATGTTTGCTTGAACCAGAATATTCATGATAGTTCTTTTAATAATGCAGATAAACCTAAGAACAAATAACAACCAATAATTTAAAAATATTGTTGAAAGCTCCTTTCTCTGAGATCTCAGATGACTCTAGCCATCTTAATCAGCAATATTACCTTAAGTTAAAAGTACCCTAGCTTGGGCTTCCCTAGTGGCGCAGTGGTTGAGAGTCCGCCTGCCGACGCAGGGGACACGGGTTCGTGCCCTGGTCCGGGAGGATCCCACATGCCGCAGAGCGGCTGGGCCTGTGAGCCATGGCCGCTGAGCCTGTGTGTCCGGAGCCTGTGCTCCGCAATGGGAGAGGCCACAACAGTGAGAGGCCCGCGTACCGCAAAAAAAAAAAAAAAAAAGTACCCTAGCCTGCTGCTATATTGAATATTTTTAACTTACAATATTGAAGGAAACTTCCCTTAATTTAAAAAGAAAGCTAATAAAAAGGAGTATGGCTGTGAAGTACATTCACATGGAAGCAGATTCCTCTCCCATCCTGAAGGCCATGATAACAAACAGAGGTAAATTAGGAACTAACCTATAAGACACCACACAAGTTTCAACATTTACCAGTGCAAAGTATTTTAGAGCACTGAACCATGAGGTCTTTTTATGGCTGGCTCCTGACTGTACGTAAAGGATTCTACTCCAGAGTTCTTCACTCTCAGAATCTGAGCTACCAAGTATGGAAAAGTGACTTAAAGTCATGATACATAGGAAATATTCCAAAGAACTTAATAAAGCTTGGAAAAGACAAGATACAAAACAACTGTCTTCAAATATATGAAAAGCTGTCAGACAAAGTTCAGACTAACAGCTCTCAAAGTGCAGTCCCTAAACCAGATGCACCAGCACCACCTGGGAATTTGTTATAAACACGCATTCCTACTGAATCAGAAATTCTGGGGGCAGAGCCCAGAAATCTTGGTTTTTAGAAAGCCCTCCAGGTGATTCTGATGCTTGCTAAAATTTGAGAACCACTGATTTAGACTATATAATTTGTAGAACTATGGACTAATGGAATGAAGCTATGGGGAGATTGAATTTGGCTTCAATATAAGAAAAATCTTGTATTGGTCCAAGCTATCTAAAGAAGAGCTCCAGTTAATGAGTCCCCTGTAACTGGAGTTATGCAAACATAAGTGGTTCATATTGGGGAAAATGTTACAGAGGGGTTCAAATATCTGATGACTAATTAAATCAGATGATATTTTTTTAAGGGTTCCCTCCTCACTTAGTAATACTACCAATCATCATATTATTTCCTAAGGGAGACATCTCAAATTAAACATCTTCAAAAATCAAACTCACCATGTTTCTCTACAAACTAACCTTCCCAACTTATAATTATCTTGAGTCTCAAACTAGAAACCTAGGCAAAATTTTCATTTACTCTCCTTCAGTCCTTATAGTCAATATATCACCAAGTTTTATCAATTCTTTGTTATTCTGCAGTGTGACAGAGATTTTTTAAATACTCATTTTTGGGGAAAGAGTTTCAAGAAAATACCATCCACAGAGTTCACTCCTAGTTAAGTAAGTTTGGGATATAATGAATATCCACCCTACCCCCCAAATTTATGTTGTATGTTAGAATATTAGAGGCTCTAAGAAAAATCCTGGAGTGGAAAAAATCTGTTTGTCTTTGTTTAACCTGAAGTTTTCCAATTCATTCAAAGGTCCATGTGGTCTTCTCAGAGAAAATCTGGACTTTCTTTTTCAGGCTCTGAAAAAATTTATCGTTTTTCAAATGTGAGGCAGAGATCAAGCCCAGGCTCCAAATAATATTTAAGTATTTACCATGTGCCTAGTACTACAGCTGTATGGTTAAATGAAGGCTTCAAGAAGCTTATAATGTAAATGGAAAGGCAGACGAAACACACATTGGCACAGATCATCAGGACTGAAATGCAGTCTCTGACTTCTAGCCATGTGGCCTTTCCACTACAGCATACCATCCCTTTTTCATATGCCCAAATATACTTTTATTCTGGAAGCTTAGTTCCTTTCCATTGTTTACAATTTTAGAATCCTCTTCCACCTGGAGCCATTTCCTACTAAAGAAAATGGAAATAAGTCTTGGGATGCTCTTCCTACCTAAAAGCAGTTAGTATGCCCACTAAGAACGGGGAACACTTCTGGGCCTCCCTTTATTTTCTGAAGTCTAGATGGGCACAGGGGGCTTGGCTGACCAAAAGGCACTACTGAATTTACTTATAACATAGTATGTACACTACTGTGAAAACAAAAATATGCCTTTTTATTAAAATATACTGTAGGAAACAAGTTACACAACATTTGGGGCTTTTTTTTTTTAATCACAGCATACAAATGATAGAAAAGTAGTAAGGCAAGCACAGTTCACAAACATATCACCTTATTCAAACAATTAAATCATGGTTGTACATATGTCAGCGCACCAAATTATTTGAGTATCACTTTAATGTATTTTAAAGAACTGAGTAAATATGCACAACAACAAAAGTAGGACACTAGTTCATTACAGAAGCAGAGATATCAAGTAAGAATTTTCAAGATACTTGAGGTGCAAGATGGCTATACCCTAGGCAAATAAAGATATCGAGGTATAACTCTATATCAAATGTTAAATAACTTAAGAAAAAACACGTGTGAGTCAGGGTGATTCAAGGAGGAGAAATGTACAGAGTAGGAGCAGTCAGGGTAATGAAGTAGTAATGGGCACAGAAAGGGACTTCCAGGATTGGGAGGTGCCACCCAGGAAAAGAGATACAGGATGGTTTTTATTCCTCACCCACAGAAAGTTTCCACGTCCCTTTACCCCTGCCCTCATGTCTCATATTTATAATCCTATGACTTTAATGAGAAACAAAAGATTTCACAAGTAGAAAGTGATACAAACTTTAATGTTAGATTTAAATCAACTACTGTTAGTCTATGTTTACATTCAACTAAAATGGACATATGGTGATCACATACAATGACAAATTACATGTGTTCCATTCACAGGATGAAAAAAATTTGAATAAATGTACAGAATTTGAATTACTTTCAAATACCTTTCATTTATTGAGAATTTATTATGTTTAAGAAACTAAAGAAAAAAGAAACTAAGCTAAATGCTGGGTAAACTAAAGTAAAAAACTATACAGTGATATAAATCAAATGAAAACCTGGGCCCAAATACTTTTTGAATTTCAAAAATTGGCTTAGGCTGTTATTATTCTAAAAAATAAACAATGAAGAAAATGTTTCTGATGTTTAATCAACAGCATAGCTCTAAAATTACCAACTTACATGGTGTTTGAACTATTCAAGTTAACTCTATTGACCTTATAACAACTATCTAACCACCATAATAAACAAGTACAGAAAGTCATTTTTTTTTAAAGATTGAACATGATGTAACTTAAACTCCAAGGTTCTTTAAAAACAACTATGAGAATAACTGAAGGTACTTTTATAACTGAAGTGGTATTACGTAAAAGAAAAAATAAAATAAAAAACTAAAGAAAATTGGTCTGTATTTCACAAAAAGCACACACACACATCACTGACAACAAATAAGTAAAATAAGAAATATATGAACGTTCTACAACTTTATAGTCTACTGTTAAAACTTAAATGAATGTAACAATTTGAAAATTAGAATATGATTTAGTTATATATTTCTGTAAAAAAACATGGAACTAAAATGCACATACCCCTCATACAAATAAGAAACTGAAATAATTACTTTTGCTATATAAATCCACAATGCTCAAATCCTACAGGCACAACTTTGAAATCACTTAAGTAAGTGCCTAACTCTTTAAAATAAGTTTGTTTAAAATGAGGTAGGGGGGAATCCATACCTTTAAACTGACTAAGAGTATAAGTTAGCTATCTAACAGAACTGCAGGGTAAAATAGGTGAGCCATAGGCACAAGCAGTGTGACTGACCTTTATACATACATGAAAATCTACCTAACCAGTGATATAATACCTATTAGGGACCCCACAAGGCCATCAAACTTACCTCTGTACAATGAGTTTTATCTGTCACATTTAGTAAAACAGAAATTATCATCCAGGCCCACAAATTTTAAATGTGGTAAAATTAAATGAGACATGAGTTGTTTTTTTGTGTTTTTGTGGGTTCCCCCCCCTCATTTAGAAGGTTAAAATCTGATCCAGCATAAAAGGCTGTGACTTTTACTTGGGCAGCCCTTGTTGACTAAGTGTTAAAAAAAAAAGGCATTTGCCATTATAACAGGATAAAAACTAATGCCTCAAAGTGTTACCTACTCAGGCCTTTTAACAAATATGTTAACACTATTAGTTATATTACTCCACCTTTCTCTTAGTGTGAACTGGTATCAATTATTTAGCCAATTTTATAATGTTATTAAAGTACCTGCTGATTAAACATGAACCAAAGTGTCACTTAAAAAGAAATGTAAAAAAAAAAAAAAAAAAAAAAAAAAAAT
>NW_020185336.1:5261776-5301872 GCF_003031525.2 Neophocaena asiaeorientalis asiaeorientalis
GCTGTATAAAAAAAAAACAAAAGTTCCCCTAAAAAAAAAAAGAAAAAAAAAAAAAAAAAAAAAAAAAGAAATGTAAAATAAGTAGTATCACTGAACTGCAACACTCCAAAAAAACCCAAAAATATAAAGTTACCTTAGGAAATGACATAAAGCATTTCAAAATTTATTAAAAAGTTGTTCTAGGATTAAAATATTACCTGGACTTATTTATTTTTATAATGGCTGTTTTAAGGTATTTGGTCCTGCATTATAGAATTATTTTTAGAGGTCTGTTAAAATATTTTTCAACAAAGAGAAAGCAAGTTTTATTAACAAATGAAGGTGACTATATTTTTAAAAACAAAATAAAACCTAAACGTATATTGGAAAGCTGACAGAAAATAATTCTTAATTTATGGTATGCAACATAACCCTCGACAAATTCTGTCAAAAAATTTAAAATCTGATGAAACCACCACCTTCAGTTTCCTCAGTTAATAACCCCTGAAGGGGAAAAAAAACCTGAACAGAAAATAAGCAAATTCAAACATTCACAAATAACTATCACTGTATTGTTTATCTCTTACCCAGCAAGGTAAGAAACAACCTTTTAATACTTTAATTTTGTGAGTATTAAACAACTAGTGTGAAAAACAAGCTGCATGTAAACTATTTCTACTGTCTGAGCTTCAATGACTAGCTGAGGCAACCTGTTATAGGAGGTGTTAATTGGCAATAGGAGTACAAGTCAGAAGCATGTTCCCCATAGTCCTAACCCAGCAAGGCTAGGTCATTAAAGTGGAAATGAATTCTTTCATGTCGACTTAACCCTTTCAATGCATGCTTTCAGCTGTTTTCTCTCGGTTAATTTTAAAAACTTGTTACTTTTTAGAGTTAAAAAAAAAAAAAGTTCCAAAAAAAGGTCCTTTGGCTGACAGTTCCAATGACTACATTATTCCAGAAGAGAAGAATAGAGCAAGCTAATTGCATGGTAATACTGCAACTCTCCCCTCTGAAAAACATATAAACTAAATGTATTCTTATTTTAACACTGAAAAAAGAAATAGGATATAGTGTTTAAAAATAGCTCAGAACCATTCAGCCACATAGGTTTTGATTTACATTTCTGTTTAAGATCCAAGGACTATCTCATGATGATAACTTAACCACCTTAACCTTGGGATAGAGTAGTAATAATTTTTTTATTTCCACAATGTCCATACAAGAATCCCCATTATGAAAATGTTTTGGAACATATATGAGATAAACACCTTTCTAATTAAGTTTCATTATTCTGATAAGGTGCACTGTCACAGCATATCCTGATGACTGGTTGCCAAAAAGCCAAAATTCTTTTTATAGCATGATTTCAGAGGTTTCCAGATGGCACATTAATTCTTTAAAAAAAAAAAAAAAAAGAGACAAAAAGAAGGAAAGAAGAATAAGAATAGAAATGTTAAAATAATGATGTATTACTTTTGAAATACCTTATTTATAAATACTAATATTCCCATATAATAAGCATTATAGATATTTAAAACTCAACTATATAAATAACATTCTAAATATTACAATTTAAAAAATTAACATACGTATGCTACATCTTTCATCGCTAAGTAATCTTGGAAGTATTTCCTTTAATAAAAATATAATCAGAGGACTTCCCTGGTGCCGCAGTGGTTAAGAATCTGCCTGCTAATGCAGGGGACACGGGTTCGAGCCCTGGTCCAGGAAGATCCCACATGTCACGGAGCAACTAAGCCCGTGCGCCACAACTACTGAGTCTGCGCTCTAGAGCCACGAGCCACAACTTCTGAAGCCTGCGCGCCTAGAGCCCGTGCTCCGCAATACGAGAAGCCACCGCAATAAGAAGCCCACGCACTGCAACGAAGAGTAGCCCCCTCTTGCCACAACTAGAGAAAGCCCATGCATGGCAACGAAGACCCAACGCAGCCAAAAAAAAAAAAAAAATCAGAGTAAGAACTAAACATTAGAAAATCTATAATGCTTAAAATTATGCCTTGTGATAAATCAATAAAAAAATTACCAGCATGACAACAGAGACATAATTTCATCCACTGTTGTAACATAGCTGAGCTCTCAAGTAACTATAACCAACAATACGCTTATTAAAAACTTGATCAGCAAGGGCTTAGATAATAATGGGAAATTTAATGGTTGAGGATGTCAAAAAATGGAAATCATACATGCTATATTCCTACATCCTATTCTTTATTCTTTTCCTCCTTCTTTTCATTCGTCTCCTTCTTTCAAGCATTCCAATTATGACAAACTCAGTTCCTCCTCTCTGAAAACTGACTTTTTTCCCTAGGCTTACTCAGCTCCTCCAATACAGCAAACCTAAGTGGCCACCCTGGAGCCAATATTTTGAGAATATAAAAATTTCAGTGGGGAACAGGCAGTGGGGTAAGGCAAGGTAACAGTCGGGGAGAAGGGGAGATGACACCATTACTTGGTTAAAAAGACACCTGATCAAAATAACATAGGGGCTGGCGGCCTAGTGAACAATGCCCAGCTGTGATATTTCTTTCTCTTTAAGACCACCCTTGATATTCACTTTGAAACATTTTCACCTACTTGAAAATGTGTGTGTATGTGTGTGTGTAAAAAATGCCATAAGCACCAACCACTTCAGACATTTTTGTGAAATCTGTCTTAACAGAACAAGGACCTACCGTCTCCCACTCTGGGTGACTTTCACTCTCCCCCACAGCAATGAGAGAGGAACAAGCAGTGTTTAACTACCTCTGTTATAAAGAAGCATCATCCACAGAGTTTCGATTAGTCAAACTTCAGAAGCTGTAACTACAAACATTTAGGAGTGGCTAAAATACGCTATCTTTTATACTGGAAATAGGGTCCCGGAATCAAGCAGAACCTCTAAAGTCCTACAACAGAACATTAAGGCATCAGAACTGTTCCACAACAGACCCTACAATTGGCTTTGACTTTAAAGTTCTTACAGTCACCGGTGGCCCTTTCTCCTTTTATACTGTTCAACTATTTATGTATTTAAATTATAAAACATGTAAAATATAGTCAGCCACAAATAAACTGGTTATTTTGGGAAGCATTCATAATTCACTAAGTAGCTCATCTTTTAAAGTATAGTATGCAAAGTCATGTATGGAATGTTACACACACATATACAAAGAATGCATGCTTTTATTTATTCACTCAACAACCACAGACCTGAGAGCCCACTGCCATGTACTGGTTATACAAAGGTAAACAGGCCCCTGTCCTCAAAATGTTGACAAACCAGAAGGCAGGCAAGAAAAACTATAAGAGCACCACAAAAGCATGTATAGGGGGCAAAGAAGTCAGAGCTATGTATTTGATACAATTCTCCCTTATACTAAGAATTGAAAAATATGTATAACTTTTCCAAGCAAAAAAAAAAATAAAAAGAGAGGAGAGTGGCAAGGAAAGAAACTGACATTTAAAGGCACAAAGACATGAAACAGCAATCATCCTGTACATTACCAGTCAAAGCTTTTTAAAAAATAAAATGAGCTGACTGAAGCATGGATTCTTAAGAAGCCAAACATGAGTCAATACTGCTTCCATTTCAATGGGTGTTTTACTGAGGATGTGACTTTTTTTAAAGGTCATTTTTTTTCTTATCCACACTTTGCCTTTTATGAAAAATATCCAGCACTTCAGAATATAAATCAAACAGTTTGGAGTTCTCTGACATGCTTAAAAGAAATACACAGTTGTAAGACAAGAGAGAAGATGGTGTGTTTTCCATACAAAATGCTTATAGTAATATGTAGTATCTCTTCGGTTTATAGAAGTTCTACAAATATTATATCTGACTTATAGTCTTGAGGCCAAGGGCTATTTCTCTTTAACATACAGTTCTCAAAATAAAATATTTTTTCAACAAATATTTGTAAAAAGCTGATTACCTGACATCCAAGCAATGGGTATCCCTGGAAGAGAAGACAGAGTTCAAGACTAGTTGGATCACTGATCAGAGGAGCTTAGGGTTAAGTGGATGCTACTGTGACCAGCTTATTAGAGCCACTAAGCAGCCATAAAAGCCGGGCCCTAGAGGTGTTAACACAGAACACTAATAACCTTGCCTGTTTGGGTGCATCTTGCTTTATATTTTTTCAAATATGATATTTATCTCATCTAATGAAAGAAGAGAAAGACCAAGGAACCATGTATTATATAAGAAAAAGTACCATATAGAGTAGAGGGAATCCAAAAATTGTGGGCATGGCTAGGAGAGAAAAAGGAAAAGGACTTGGGGAAACTGTATGTGCTACATACTGCGACATGAACTAGGTATATGATGAACCAATTACACGTGGTGCTAGTCCTTAAAATGTATGTAGGAGACAGATAATTATACAAGTAAATATAAAATATATATATATAATTGTAATAGGGGTTTGGTACCAAAAAAATAGGAAAGAGAATAAGCCTTGGGGATATAATAAAAATAAAGCCTTATTTTCAAAGAGCCTCCCCAAAAAGCAAACAAGCAATGAACATGGAAGCCAGTGGTTCTTAAACCCTGTTTATTCCTCAGAATCACCTGGCGAGCTTAAAAAATTCTGATGCCTGGACCCACCATCCGAGACTCTGATTTAAACTGCTCTGGGGTGAGTGATTCTAAAGTACAGCCAAGGTTGAGAACCACTGCTGTAAACTTATAAAGCAAAGATTTCCTTATTGCAAGGTTAATGAAATGACTGAGGTAAGTCTGCCCAGCTACCTGGCTAGGAATTTCAGAGGTCTACAGCCAACTGCCAAACATATCACATTCAATATTACTATAGGGTTTTATTATCATTTCAACTCAGTGAAATACAGAGGTTTTACAGTGTCACAGAAATACGAAATAAGGAGAGATTAATCAGGTTTGGAGACATCATGGGTGACAATTACTGCTATAGCCCTTCTCTCTGGAACATAATAGAACTGCATCTCCTTGACTGAAGTTAGATGTGAACATGTGACTTGCTTTAGCCCATGAGATGTAAGCAGAGGTGACCTGTCATTCCCGGTCAAAGCTTTTTTAAGAGCCAGTGCTCAGAGATGATGTTCTATCAGCTTGAGTCCCAGAGTAAGGATGACACCACAGAATAGTACCCAGCTGACCCAGCGTGAACAAAAAAGAAAGCTTTGTAGTTTTAAGCGGTTGAAGTTTAAGGGTTGTTGCTAAAGCATACCCCAGCCTTCCTCACTGACACAGTAATTAGTAATTAGTAAGTAGTAATTAATCAGACAAACAATGGAGGCAAAGGACATTCGTTTAGAGAGAATTCCTTATACAAAGTCATGAATGAATGAGAAGAATGACATGGGACACTCGAGGAATTACAAAAAGATGCTCAATAAATAACTCTTCAATTTCTTCATAAATAAATGCAGTTTTGGCTTTTATTTTTTGATCACTATCTCACCCACTAACATGCCAAGCAAGGCATTCTGATGCCTCTCTGAGCCAAGCACACACGAAAATGCCAAAGGCAATCCTATGCTTATGTGGTCTCCGTTAAGAACTTTAGATCCCTTCTCCAGGAGGATAAGTATATCCAAAACGCTGAATAAATGAGAGGCTAGAGAAAAGGAAACTAATATGCCTGAAGTATACTTAGAGAACAAGAGACTGAGAAAGTAAACCAACTAGGCAGCATGGACACAAGGGTTACTGTTTAGGGAACTAATCTGTTTTAGGCCTAAGAGTAGAAAGTTGCCTTCCTGGGTGTCAGAGAGGCCAATGAGGCAGGTATGTGAGCAGTTGGGAGAAAAAGAGAGCCAAGTGACAACTATCCACAGAGCAAACAACAAATGTTTTTTTCAAACTAACCACTGTTAATTTCTTTTAAACTTTGTTTCTTTTAGACTTCATTATAAAATATTTAAGAGACACAAAAGACCTAATAAATAATACTCTCACTAAACAGCTTATGAAATAAAACATCACCAAAAGTTAGGCTGAAGCTCCTGTGTCATTCTCCCTGATTGACTGCATCTTCTCCATACCCCCTGTTGTACCCACTATTCTAATTTTTGGTGATATCATGCATTTCCTCATACTTTCACTATGTAAGTACATGTAGGTAATAGATTTTATAGTATTTGTATATTAAAACTTAGAATGTATTATTCCTCCACTTGCTTTTTTCCTCCAGTATGTTAGTATGGATTAATCATGCTGATTTGTGTAGATCATCTACTTTACAAAAGTCCACTGTTAAGCAAAGTTATGTACACATTCTCCTACTGATGGACAATTAGGTTGTTTTCAATTTTTTGATATTATAAACTAGAGATCAGCAAACTAGGGCCTGTGGGAGAAACAGCTGACTGTTTTTGAAAAGTGAAGTTTTATTGGAACACAGCCAGGCACATTCATTTTGTATTATGTATGTATGGCTGCTTTAACACTACAATGGCAGAGTGAAATTGAGTGGTTGCAACAGAAACCATTTGGTCCACAAGTCTAAAATATTTACTATCCAGCCCTTTAAGAAAGGAGTACTGAAGGGTTATAAACAATGCTGTTGTGAATGTTCTTGCATCCACGTGGGAGACTTTCCCTAGGGAATATAATTAGGAAAAGATCTCCTAGGATGTAGGATAAGCAAATTTTTTTTTTTTTTTTTTGCGGTACGCGGGCCTCTCACTGTGGTGGCCTCTCCCATTGCGGAGCACAGGCTCTGGACGCGCAGGCTCAGCGGCCATGGCTCACGGGCCCAGCCGCTCCACGGCATGTGGGATCTTCCCGGACCGGGGCACGAACCCGTGTCCCCTGCATCGGCAGGTGGACTCTCAACCACTGCGCCACCAGGGAAGCCCAGGATAAGCAAATCTTCATCGTTACTAGATTTTACCAAAATGTACAAGGTGGTTGTACACTACCACTAGCTTATATATGTTTATAAACCATGTATAAGCTTCTAATGTTCCTATCTTTTGCCCATTTAAAAATGTATGTCTTTTTCTTATTGATTTGTAGAAGCAAAATATATATACTGATGACTAGTGCTTTGTCCATTATATGTTAGATATATCTTTCCCAATCTGCGGCTCCCCACTTGCTTTTTACATTTCTTCATGCCTCAGTTTTATCTGAAAAAATGAGGACTCTTAGCAATAACACAACTTCATATAGTTGTTCAAAGACTGCATGAGTTAATATATTTAAAGTACTTAGAACAGTGCCTGGCACATCTAAGTGTTCCACAAATATTAACTATTTATTTTATAATCACGTTTATAAAGGAAAACGAATTTTAAATTTCAACGTAAATTTATCAATCTATCCCGTTAGTATTTGTGCTACCTATCCTGTTTAAGAAATCCTGCCTTACACATTAAATTTTATGTGTCCATAAAGCAATAACCTATCTTGTTTATTTACTACCTCTGAATGCTAAGAAAGAACAGCACTTTCTGTTAATTTGGTTTCAATTAACTGTTCAATGTCAGCATATTTTCTTAAAATCTAAGTACAGGGGCTTCCCTGGTGGCGCAGTGGTTAAGAATCTGCCTGCCAATGCAGGGGACGCGGGTTCATGCCCCGGTCCGGGAAGATCCCACGTGCCACGGAGCGTCTGGGCCCGTGAGCCATGGCCGCTGGGCCTGCGCGTCCGGAGCCTGTGCTTCGCAATGGGAGAGGCCACAACAGTGAGAGGCCCGCATACTGCAAAAAAAAAAAAAAAATCTAAGTACAATTTTAATACTGATCTCTCTAAAGTTCCACTAGAAAAGAGAATCCATCTAGAATAACCAGTCCCACACAAATTTTTCTTATTAAAAAGTAAGTAAAAAAGACATCTGCTTATGTCCAAGATAGAGTAACAGGGACTAAATTTACGTTCTCACCAGAAAATAAAAAAGATAAAACTATATAAAACAATAGCTTGCAAGACACTGATCAGGCAACAAAAGACAGTGATCTCTGAGAACCTGGAAACAAAGGAGGTGAACCCTGCTACTACCTTGGCTTATTGCCTTGAGACAGTTTCCAGGCTGCAGTGCAGGGGGAAGGAAACCAGGCAAAGACTACTGGACTCTCTAAATTGAGATGTTAAGAGCTGAGATTACTGGGAGACCAAAGCAGCTAGTTATCAGGACAGACTACCAGAGAGAAAATAGCTGCAAAGGGAGAAAAACCTTGGGATCTTCTGAGGGTCCTCCTTGAATATTCAACTGAGTACTAATCAGTGCAGGTATATGAGGAAACTACTTAAGGCCGTGTTAAGAACACCCAAAAAGATTAGAGGGAGGAGTACCTACCTCTCACATAGCACTGGTAATAATGCTTTTCCCATCAGCCAAACAGAAAAACTTTAAAATGCACAAGGCGTTGATTAGACAGAAAGGTCTTGCCTCAGTAGTGTAAAATAATAAGCCCAAGACTAAGCACTGTTCGTCTCACCTAACAAATTTTAAAAGCAAAATAGAAAGATTCAAACAGGTTCCAAGTAATTTAACTGCACCCCACAACAAGTATCAAGAATATTCTATAAAAATACAAAACAGCCAACATACAAAGTAAAACTCACAATGTCAGGCACTAGTAAAAAAAATTACCAGGCATGCAAAAGAGCAATAAAATGTGACCCACAATGAGGAGATAAATCAATTAATTGAAACCAATCTGGAACCAATATAGATGTTAAAATTAACAGACAAGGACATTAAAATCTTATTATAACTGTCAAAAAGTTAAGACATGAAACACATAAAAATGATCCAAATGAAACTTCTTATGATGAATGCCACAATACATCAGTGGCAACAGGATAAAATATGCGGTGAATTTAGAGGGGCTTGGGGGAGCTCTATCTCTAGGGTGTCCACAGGTGGCCAAAAGATAGAAAAAAATGCTGTAAGATGAAAAATATATTGGATAGGTTTAATGAAAGATCAAACACTGCACAAGAAAAAATTGAGTGAACTTGAAGACACAGCAATAGGAAATGAAACACAGAGACCAAAGACACTGGAAAAAAAATTAAGAGCCATCAGCAGGGACAACTACTGTAAGAAAAATATACATGTCATTGGGATCCTTGAAAGGGTGGGAAAGGTGGTAGGAGGACAGAAAAAATATTTTAAAAAATAATTTCTAAATCTGTTGAAACTTGATGAAAATAATAAATCTACAGATATGGGAAGGTCAACAAACCACAAGCACAAGAAATACGAAGAAAACTATATCACTGCATAGCATAACTAAAAACCTGTGATAAAGAGAAACATTTTTTAAGTGTTACAGAACAATAAGGAGAGATACTGAGATCAATGAAACAGATTTGAAAGTTCAGCTATAAATCCCAACATTTATGGTCAATAAATCTTTGATAAAGGAGCCAAGACAATTCAATGGGGAAAGAAGAGTCTTTTCAACAAATAGTGCTGAGACAACTAGATATCTACATGCAAAAGCATGACCTCACACCATGCACAAAGTGGATCACAGAACTAAATGCAAGAGTTAAAATCATAAAACTCCTGGAAGAAAACAGAGGAGTAAATCTTCATGAACTCTGGCTAAACAATGATTTCTTAGTACAACATCAAAAACACAAGTTATAGGACTTCTCTGGAGGTCCAGTGGTTAAGACCCTGTGCTTCCACTGCAGAGGGTACAGGTTCGATCCCTGGTCAGGGAACTAAGATCCCGCATGCTGCGCTGTGCAGCCAAAAGAAAAAAAAACAAACACACATCATAAAAGAGAAGGCTGATCACCATCAAGAAAGTGAAAACACAGCCCACAGACTGGAAGAAAATATTTGCAAATCATATAAGGAGGCTTGAGTCCACAGTATATAAAGAACTTCTACAGCTCAATATTAAAAGAAAAATAGTCCAATTTTTTTAATGGGCAGCAGACCTGCATTACAAAAAATGTTATGTCCTTCAGGCAAAGGGAAAATAATACGAGATAAAAATATAGATCCACACAAAAGAAATAACACAGGAAATGATAACTACATAGGTAAATATATGATTTTTCTTATTATTTAAATCTCTAAAAGATAATGCACTGCTGTGAAAAATAGTATGGCAATTCCTCAAAAACTTAAAAATAGAATTAACATATGATCCAGCAAATCCACTTCTGGGTATATACCCAAAAGAATTTAACACAGTGATTAGAACAGATATTTGTATACCAATGTTCACAGAAGCATTATTCACAATAGCCAAAAAAGGTTGAAACAACCCAAATGTCCATCATCAGATGAATAAACAAAACGTGGTATATCGTACATGGAGTATTATTCAGCCTTAAAAAGGAAGGAGGGACTTCCCTGGTGGTGCAGTGGTTAAGAATCCGCCTGCCAACGCAGGGGACACGGGTTCAAGCCCAGGTCCGGGAAGATCAAGGGAGGGAGGAAGGGTGGAAGGGAGGGGGGCAGGAAGGAAGGAAATTTTGACACATGATGCAACATGGATGAACCCTTAAGACATTATGCTAAGTAAAATAAGACAGTCACAAATCGGCAAATATTGTATAATTCCACTTATATGAGGTACCTAGAGTAGTTAGATTCATAGAAACAGAAAGTATAATGGTGGTTGCCAGGGGCTGGAGGAGAGGGGAATGGGGAATTATTGTTTAATAATAGGTACAGGGAAGATGAAAAACTTTTGGAGATGAATGGTGGTGTTAAGTGCACAACAATGTGAATGTACCCAAAGCCACTGAACTGTACATTTAAGAATGGTTAAACTGGCAAATTTTGTTACGTATATTTTACCACCGCCACCAAAAAAAAGACTACTCAGACAAAAATAATAAAATCATACTACAGATTTTGTAACAGGTAAGACTAAAACTTATAACAGTAACATACCAGAGGAGGTACAAAATATACTATTTTAACATTCATATGCTACAAGTGAAGTAATATAATATTACATGAAGGAGGTAGAAAAGGAAAAAGCAACAAAAGAACAAATGAGAAAAACACTAAGTAAACAGCAATATAATAGATTGAAACTTAATCATATCAATAATTGCATTAAATGTAAATAATCTTAAAATTTCAATTAAAAAGCCAAGATTATCAGAGTGGATTAAAAACAAACAACACCTAACTATATAGTGCCTACAAGAAAGTTACTTCAAATAGGAAGTAATAAAGACCCAAATATATTAACATGAAAAAGATAGGAAAAGATAAACCACATTAATAGTAATCAAGAGAAAGCTAGGATGCTATCAATTTCATAGCAAAAAACATTACAAGGGCTAAAGAAGGTCACTATATAATGATAAAGGGTCAAAACACGATCATCTCAAAAGATGCAGAAAAGAGACTTGACAAAATCCAACATCCATTCCTGATGAAAACTCTGACAAAGTAAAAATAGTAGAGAACTTCTGTAACCTGATAAAGAACATCTATTAAAAAACATACAGCTAATATCATATTTGATAGTGAAATAAATGCTTTCCCCCTAAGATCAGGAACAGGATAGGAATGACTACTTTTGCCACCTCTATTCAACATTTTACTGACATTTACAGTCAATTTAATAAAGCAAGAAATAAAAGGCATCCAGATTAGAAAGGAAAAAGTATAACTGTCCTTTTTTTTTATATATACTAATTCACTCACATTGAGTCTACATTTCAATAAAAAAAATAATTTTTTTTTTTAAATTTATTTTTGGCTGCATTGGGTCTTTGTTGCTGAGCATGGGCTTTCTCTAGCTGCAGAGAGCGGGGGCTACTCTTCGTTGCGGTGCGTGAGCTTCTCCTTGCGGTGGCTTCTCTAGTTGCAGAGCATGGGCTCTAGGCTCATGGGCTTCAGTAGTTGTGGCTCGCAGGCTCTAGAGCGCAGGCTCAGTAGTTGTGGTGCATGGGCATAGTTGCTCCGCAGCACGTGGGATCTTCCTGGACCAGAGCTCGAACCCGTGTCCCCTGCACTGGCAGACAGATTCTTAACCACTGCGCCACCAGAGAAGTCCCCTAAAACTGTCTTTTTCACAGGCAAGATAATCAATGAAATAAAAATACTGCTTATAATAGCATCAAAAATATGAAATACTTAGACATAAACATGACAGGATATAAAAATTCTGTACACTGAAAACTACAAAAAAATTACTGAGAAAAATTAAAGAAAATCTAAATAAATAAAGAGATATACTATGTTCATGGGCTGGAAGACACAATATAGTTAAGATGTCAGTACTCCCCAAATTGATGTGTAGGTCTGATATACCATCAGCCAAAACCCCAGCAGATTTTTATTTACTGAAATTGACATACCTAATTTTTAAACATATATGAAGATGCAAAGGACCTAGAATGGCCAAAACAATGCTGTTAAACAACATCAACAACAACTGGAGGACTAACACAACCTGATTTCAACACGTGTTATAGAGCTGCAGTATTCAAGACAGTGCAGTACTGGCTTAAAAAGATAAATAAATAGATAATGGGACAGAATAGAGACTCCAGAAATAAAGCCATACATATAGAGACAACTGATTTCCAACAAAGGTACAAATACAAAGGTAGAGAAAAAAATAATCAACAATTGATGCTGTAACAATTTGATATTCACATGCAAAAAGTTTTAAAAACTGAACATGATCCATATCTTGCATCATATATAAAAATTAATCCAAAATGGATCACAGAACTAAATATAAAATGTTAAACTATAAAACTTCTAGAAGAAAACATAAGTGAATATCTTTGTGACCTTGGGTTGGCATAAATCTCTTCGATATCACACCAAAGTATAATTTATAACAGAAAACTCTTATAAACTAGACTCCAAAATTAAGAACACCACTCTTCTTTTTTTTTTTTTTTTTTTTTTTTTTTTTTGTGGTACGCGGGTCTCTCACTGTTGTGGCCTCTCCCGTTGCGGAGCACAGGCTCTGCACGCGCAGGCTCAGCGGCCATGGCTCACGGGCCCAGCCGCTCCACGGCATGTGGGATCTTCCTGGACCGGGTCACTAACCCGTGTCCCCTGCATCGGCAGGCGGACGCTCAACCACTGCGCCACCAGGGGAGCCCAGAACACCACTCTTTGAAAAACACTAACAGAATAAAAAAATAAGCCATAGACTGGGAGAAGATATCTGCAATCATGTATTCGATAAACGACTTATATCTAGAATAGATAAAGAACTCACAAAACTCATTAATAAAACAGCCCAGTAAAAACTGGGCAGCAGACTTTAATAAAGACCTCACTAAAAAAGATATATAAATAGCAAATTACCACATGAAAAAATGTTCAACATCATAAGTCATTAAGAAAATGCAAACTAGAAGTATAATCAGATACCACTACCTTTTAGAATGGCTAAAATTTTAAAAATTAACCATACCATGCACCAAGTGTTAGCCAGGATGTGCAGGAACTGGAACTCTCACACTGCTAGTGGGAATGTAAAACAGTAAATCATTTTTGAGAAGTTTGGCAGTTTTTTATTTTAGTAAGTTAAACACACACCTACCATAGAATCCAGCCATTCCACTTCTAGGTATTTACCCAAGAGAAATAAAACATGTACAGAGTGTTCACAGCAGCTTTATTTGTAATAGCCCCAAACCAGAAAACACTAAAATATTTATGAACAGGTGAATGGATAAACTAAGTGTGGTATATCCAGCCAATGAAATACTACTTAGTAATAAAAGGGAACGAGCTATTGATAAACACTCAGAGAAGAATCTTGAAATATAGTAATGAAAGCCAAACGAAAAAGAAAATCTACTGTAAATTCCATTTGTTTAACAGTCTAGAAAATGAAAACTAATGTATAAAGGCAGATGAGTTGTTGCCTGAGGAATGAGGAAGAGTGAAAGGAGAGGGCCTATGAAATGGCATAAATAAATCTGGAGGAGAGGGGGAGATGGATGTTCACCATCATGATTGTAGTGACAGTTTCATAGGTGTATGTATACATGTCAAAACTTATCAAATTATGTACTTTAAGTATGTATAGTTTAGTGGCTGCCAATTATATCTCAATAAAACTATTAAAAATAAAACAAAAATAAAAGGCTTATAAATATTTCTATCCTAACTTCTTATAACTCAAGAATATTGTAAAGTTATTTAATGACCAAGTACCTCCTCTTGTGATCTTTCTCAAATATAGTGACTACAAAATAAAACTCTTTTGTAAGCATAAAATTGAAGAAAGGCCTACAAATAGGGTAGATAATACGATGTCATAGCAATTCAGCAAATTCCGGCATCATGGCAAAAATAGCATTCATTCAAAGATGCCCAATTAAAACTTTTTAAGAGCAGTTTTCCTACCTTTGAAAAAAAAAAAATCAACTCCTGATTCTACCTACAATGTAATTGGTTTACAGCACCTGTGTTTTCTTACACACACACACACACACACACACACACACACACACACACACACTCCCCCTCTCTCTCCCTCTCTCACTCCCCTTTCTCTCTGCAGTTTCCAAACCTCCTATCTCATAATTTGTAGTTCCAAAGACAGCTCCAAAAGTTAAGAGAAATTATGGTCTTAGGAGACAATCTAGTTTAGGGATGCTTCATCAAGGCTTGACAACTCACCACAACGTTATGTGCTTGAAGACAGCCAATATTTTAAAGTATTCGTTGAGTGCTGTATGACTTTGCAAAACATTTTTAAATCCTCTCATCGTTTTTTTATTGATCCATAAAACAACGAAGTGGTCAAAGAAGTATAATCACACTTTTATTGAACATACAGATAGGAACAGACAGGAAAATAAACACAGATAAACAACTGTGCAATCTACACGTCAGAACCAAATCTCCTGACCCACAGTCTAATCCCTTTGATTCAGTGCATCATTTCAATTAACGCAAATGTACCTTACTGTTTACACACTGAAAAATATTATTACTTACTGCTCAAAATCATCTGCACAGGCAGCCCTGAGACCATCACCATGAACAAAGAATAACCATTTGAACTGGGCAATTCCTATAAAGTCAGTATATAAGGAAGATGATGATGCTTATCAACAATTTGATAAAACTCCCTCCCAAACTAAAATATTATAAACAGCATAGATATTTCGGAATCAGAAAAAATAAACGTGAGGTTGAATCCTCACTACACAGCTTAAAGCTAAGGCTCACTTTCCGTTGTGAAATGGGGCTAATCTTACCCAAAGTACTGGTTACTATGAGGATTAAATGGCATCAACATATGTACTGCAAATAATACAGTGCCTGGCACACAGCTGCTATCACTCCACCTACTACTTTTAACGATAAACTTTTAATACTTAAATTACTGATGTCTATCAAAAACTACCAATTCTGGGCTTCCCTGGTGGCGCAGTGGTTGAGAGTCCGCCTGCCGATGCAGGGGACACGGGTTTGTGCCCCGGTCTGGGAAGATCCCACATGCCGAGGAACGGCTGGGCCCGTGAGCCATGGCCGCTGAGCCTGCGCGTCTGGAGCCTGTGCTCCGCAACAGGAGAGGCCAAAACAGTGAGAGGCCCACGTACCGCAAACAAACAAACAAACTAGCAATTCTAACTTCAATATAATATATATATGCTTTAGAAATAAATACTAAATTTAGATAGAAAAAGGCTAATACTTTGTTCTTCCTTTAACTGAGTTTCACTCACAAACATGCCATTTAGGTACTCAGATTAAAAACAACAAAAACCCGCCAGCACATTTCCTTCGTAGTATACACAGACACAGAACATGCTTGAAATTGGTTCTTAATCTGTATACTTGTGAAAATTTTGATTACTGCCTTTAAAAAATTAATCTAACTTTTCTTTAAATAACTTTGAATAAGAAAACCATTCATATGAAGTGCAAAGGTGTTGTTAACAGATCTTAATGTTTATGAAGAGTGAAGTCAAGGAAAACTTAAAACAAGTTTATTAATAGTTGCCAGACTATTAAGAATGAAAAAATCACCTGTGGTCAAGGAATCACAACGCAAAAAGTTTACTTTTTCAATAAAATTCTAAGGGTTTTATTTATAAGCAACATCACTGAAAATACTAAAGAAAAAACTGATATCTAAACTCATAATATACTTCCATAATCCATATAATTTTATGGCTGCTTCTAAATAGTATAAGCATCTTTATTTTCCTGTTTTCCATCAATATTCAAATATACCATAAAATATCCAAACACAAGCAATGTTGTATTAAGACAGTGATCTTGCTTAAATTTAACCATTGGCTGACAGGCAAGGCACCATGTAAGAGCTTTAAATGTACAATTTTGCCAGCTGATATACAAAAGTTCTAAATTAGCATATGAAGAGTAATCTACAGATGGCTATGCACAATTCAGAGAAGTCAAGTGAATAAAAGGTAGAGACTGTCTATACTTACAAACCTAAAATGGGCTAAGCAAAGCTTTCTCAATTTTCTGCCACAATTCAACACTAAACATCAGCCAATGGGGTTGTTATGGTCTCATTATTAAAATAATACGTAACAGTAAAGCTATTATCTACTACACCTAATTTGAGCTCCTAGACCATTCTTGAGTCTTTTACATAAATTACTTCTAATAATCACATAATCCCGCGAAGTGGATACTACTGCGCCTACTGTATAAATGAGCAAGCTGAGGCTCAAAAATCAACCAATGTGTCCAAGGTGATCAAGGTAAGTGGTGAAGCCTAAATTCAAAGCTGCCAATGTTGTAGTAAATATCCTCGTGAAAACATTAAGATAGAAAACAACCTAAGCATTACTGACAGAGGACTGGTTAAATAAATCATGGTTCATCCATAAAAAGGAACAGCAAACAATCATTTAAAGAAAATGAGGCAGCTTTATATGTATAAGTATGCAATGGGACAATCTCCAGAATATACTATTAAGTATGTATACTGCACTGTCTAATATAGTAGCATTGGCCACATGCAGCTACTTAAACTATTTAAAATTAAATTTAAACATTTAGTTCTTCAGTCATACCACCCACACTTTAAGGGCTTGATAGCTACATGGCTAGTGGCTACCATATTAGGCACCTAGCTATAATACATTTCCACCCTCACGGAATGTTCTATCAGACAGCATTGATATAGAATATCTTTGGAAGAACAAAAAGAAACTGGTAACAGGTGTTTCTAGGGAAGGAGACAGAAACAGCAAGGACACATTCAACATACGCACAGTTAATTTCTTAACTCTGTAACATGTCATATATCACCTATTTTAAAACAACTATTTACCTTTTTAAAAAAATATCTTGTTTGGTTCTCAAAAAAACTCCTTGATTTATGCTCTTAGAAGCATAAAAGGCTCAGAAGTTCTAAAGCATAACAGCTAGAGGGTAAGGGACAGAAATCACCTCTCCAAGACTTCTTAGAAATACTCTTGCCCACTACCCTAACTTCATTAAGCATTTATCTATTCACAATGTTATTTGGGATACCATGCAAAAGATTACCAAGTTGCTATTTCTGAGGAATTATGGAACAGGGACAGAAAAAACATCAGGAAAAAAATGCTTACAAGGTATGAAAGAGTAACTGTGGTCAAAAGGCACAGGGGAAAGTTCTATTCTTTTGGGAAGAAAGGCACAGGTCACACTGTCACATCTCTCTTCTTTTCTTATACTTCCATTTACTGCTCTACAGAGGAGCACTTAAAAGCAACAGCCTTTCAGTTCTGCTTTGAAGTCACTTTTTTTTGCCAAATGTCATATTTCTTCAAACGATATAGTACACTGAACAAGTGAATTGCTGCCTCAATTTCCTCCCCTGTAAAACAGAAACCTGTTGCCTAATCAATGTTATTCACTAACTACCGGACATTTTTGCCTAGGAGAGGGAACAGCCAAACCTTTGAGAACAAAAAAGGCACAGTGGTCAGATACTCCCAAATAACAAACAACAAAACATTTGAATTGATACTTTTCTCTCATTGGGGGATAGATGGTACACTCCGGGAGGCTGAAGGACCTGAGGATGGTTCAAATTTATGAAAATCTACCCTGGAAGAAAAATGAATAGGAACAAGATCACAAACCACTCACTTTCCTTCATGCTGACACAGCATTCTCATTCTCTTCCTCTTCCATGGAGCTCAGCCACCGTTTACATCTGGTCTAGCTCCAGAGCGTGCCTTTCTTTCAGCATTGCCCAAAACATACTGCCTTTCACAATGAGTTTAGGCAGGTCAGAGATCTGTGCCAGGGCAGACAGAAGGGCAAGCTGGTGTCCACAAAGTGACAAGGACGTGAATTTGTCCCCACACAGACTGGTGACCAGGAAGCCTGCCCAAATTTCAGGAATCTGGGTTTATGGGAAAAGAAAAGCATGATACAGGCCTAACAGACAGGAATGTCATTCAGGGACTCCAACAGCTAATCATATCCACAAGCATTCAAGGAAGTCAACTTACTAAAGAAATCATCCTATAAAATATAAGACCAAGCAAGAAAGATATAGTATTGTGAAGAAGGACATATGACAATTATTTCCAGAAATTTATATTTCCAAGTTGTTATTAAATTTTTTAATGTAATAATTACCAATATGTAACTTAAATCCTTAAAAATGTATAGTGCAGATGTTAAATTCACTTTATACAATTGCTACATAGAAACCTCAACACTTACATGGCTTAGACTATTATCCATTTACTTAAGGGAGTAAGACACTTGAAACTGAGTTTATATGAATGGCAAAGTGCAAAGAAACTTGCCAACATGTGCCAGTTCCATGGCCCACAGGTAGTGAGCATTGCCTGCCTGTGCCAGTCAGATCACCAACCAACATTACTGTGAAGGCCATGAAAGAAGCTGTTAATACTCTGGTTTAATCTCAGCACAGACCAGAGCAGCAGATTAGGCAGAACTTTACATCAGTGGCAGGTCTCCCAAGTTCTCTTGATGCCACAGAATTCATAAGTGGGATCAGTATGTTCTAAAAAAACATGGTACTGCAAAAGGAAAAAAAGGTTCCACAGCATCAAGCAGTGTAACACTTGAAACCTCATCATCAAAGTGACAGTTTTCAAGTGCCATTTATGATGCCCTAGTCTGGAAACATCCCAGCTAACCCATCTGATCAACAATTTCACAGATGGAAGCACTTGATGGCTAATTGGCAAGTCTATTATTCAAATAAAACAGCTCTCTGTACCTCTTCTTTCATTATTACAAGTCAAGGTACAACAAGATTGGTCATTCAAATTAGCTTAATAATAGAAGCCTCTTTCCAGAAATAATTTTTTTAATGAAACCACACATTTTGACAATTAGTTTAGAGCACTAATCAGTTTATGAACAGTAATGAAAATGTTTTATAAACTAAAAGGAGTAAGAAATATAAACCTTCTTTAAAAAGTTGTACTATTTGTTTCCTGTCTTCATCAATATGTCAAGATATACACTGTCACAGGGAATAAAATGAATGAAATATTTACTCATTCCTTAAATATTTTAAAAACATTGGCCAAGTATTACACGTCATAATGAAGAAAAATCCTCTCAAATATTTTAGGTTTCCTAAAGAATTGTAAAGCAAGAATCTTCTCTTCACCTACATTTTGCAGTAAAAATTCCAGACTGTTTAAGGTTTTTTAATTTATGAAGCAAGTAGCCAGTGACAACATTATTATAGATATTATCTACCTGAGGACATGTTGATGTAGATAGGCTTTGGCATCAGGACTTGTGTTCCAACTCTAGCTCCACTTCTTGTTAGTTCCGTGACTTGACCCTATAATATGGAAATAATTATCCCTACCCATATAGGATTGTTGTGAGGATTAAACGAGGAGATTATATACATAGAACATCTCACATTAAAACATGGGAGCCCTTAGCATTCGTCCATTTGGCTCTCATCCCTTTCTCCACACCACTGCTATAAATTCTAGAGGGGAATCCTGATACAACTGTCAAAATATGTGAGTTCTGGGCTTCCCTGGTGGCGCAGTGGTTGAGAGTCCGCCTGCTGATGCAGGGGACACGGGTTCGTGTCCCGGTCCGGGAAGATCCCACATGCTGCGGAGCGGCTGGGCCCGTGAGCCATGGCCGCTGAGCCTGCGTGTCCGGAGCCTGTGCTCCGCAACGGGAGAGGCCACAGCAGTGAGAGGCCCGCGTACCGCAGAAAAAAAAAAGTGAGTTCTCTTTACAGATCCATACATTTGCTCCAGATCCCACTGAAACTTACATTCCCTATTTAGAGTATCTGGCTATCTCCCTATATTGCTACAATTTTCATAGACGCCAAGGAAATCTCCAGGAAGACCCTTGTAGAAAGACTGAGCTATAAAATATTTGAAGACCTCAGTTAGCCTATAAAATAGAAACTAGGAAATGCATATAGTAACCAGAACCTGCAAGTGGGAAGGAAACAGTAGCCAGAAACTGTGGAACTAGTTATAAGCTAAAGTAAAATCAAAATTAACTCCCTATAGTGATACAGCAATATAATGGTAACAAAAATGTATTTTACTAGGTAATAAAATAAGTAGTTTCCCATGATGTAAAAGAATACCTTTTCTATATAACAGAAAGGGTGCTTTTCCAAAACTAGGTTTTGTCATTCTACTATTACTTTTGATAAGCATTTTGCTTCTAATTATTCAGGCTCTTGTGTTTACAACACTAGGTAACAAAGAACTAATAGTTAACAGAGAGATACCACAGGCAGGTAAGAATATGTAATCAAGTAAAAACAGAGGAAATGAATACACAATGAATGAGAGAAAAGTATAACTATCATAGTCATTACTTAACTCTTCATTGTCCCTAAGCCTTCCCATTGTGCCCAACACAGGCATTCATTCAGTCTCCTGGAAGGAAGAGCCTGTGAAATCACTGGCAACAGTTTGAAAAGCAGCACTGGGAGGCTGCCCACTAGAGACCATTGCCCTGCTCTCGTGGCATGCTTCCAGGATGCTCAACCCAGAAAATATTCCACAAAGAACCACCTTGAATGTATGTTGTGGGAGAGAACACTGGCCATGTCTGTCCACATTTCAAGTGAGTATGATAACCTAAAGAACTGTCCAAATGATAATATGAACTGAAAAATTAGTAACTATGTAACACAAGTTTAAGATAGGAAACCCAAAGATCAGTGTACCAAATGAGAATGGTTACCAGTAAATCAAACAACTGTAAAACAATGTTGAGGGTAGGGAAGGAAAAGACATAAATTCGATTTTTATGACCATAACATCCCATACATTTGGAATATTAAGATTATGCTGTAACATCTCAGTTTCCTATATTAGACAGAGGTATCTTTTCTTGTTTCTCACCTCATATACCCTTTCTACCAAAAGCAGTATCAGTTGTCACGGATCCATCATATCCTTGACTTTAATTTTAAAATCTTAACATTTCATTTTTCCTGATGATTTTGATTTTCTATTTCATCAGAATGTAATTAATTCTGGAAGACTATTTCACTATAATTGAAAACACGTCACTGCTCCCCTTATGTTCTAAAGAATTCAAGCAAAGTCATTTACGGTAATTTCATATCAAGACAGAATTTAACATTCACAAGTGTCAAACACCTTTTCCCCTTGAAAGCCTAGTCACAACTAGAATGTTCAAACAAAAGAACACGCATTAACTATAGTGCACCCACCAGATATCTGTTTTGTTTCCCTTTTACTTGAGAACTCTCAAGAACAGATTTGAGACTCCTCAGGAGCACATTTTTCATGGGGTTTAATAACTATTCAGAAGAATTATACTACAATGACACCTAGAAAGAATATGCTCTAATTAGCATGTTTTTGACCTGACCTCTTTCTAATTTTCTACAGTAGAAACATCAGCTCAAGTATATGAATAGAATAATTAGGAACTATACTTTTTTAAATAATAAAATTATTACATGACAAGAGCAGCAAATGAAAAAAAATTAAAAGCATTTCGTATTTTTCCTTTGTTTCTAAAGCAAAATCACTAGTTACTTGTAGTTAAGCAAAGAAATAAGAGAATTAAAATTTCTTGACCCTTCCCTATTTCTCAATAGGAACAAAAATGGCCAAATTAATCCAACAGTGTTTAGAAAGGCTCTTTGTAAATGTTCAGAGGATCACATCAGGATACTCAATGAATCAAAGGGGGGAGAAAGGTAACCAGAAGCACCCATCAGTATATAAAAACTGTCAATACAGACAGGTTAAAGAGCTCAGGAACATAAAGAGAACTCATAAAGAGCCTTTTGTAAACACCTGCTCATTTTCATGCTACTGCACCAGCAGTAAATAAAGGTTTTATTTCAAATGTGGCTGAAGCCACACCAGAATCTCTCCAGTAGATAAATACACAATAAAAATAAGTCATAATCTGTAATTTATTTTAAAACAGTACCGTAGTAGCTTCATGTCTCCGCTTCCATTCTTAAGTCTCATCTCCAGAGTATCCAGGTTCTTTAAAAATGGAAGTATGATGAGCATAACTCCTTTGCTCAAAAATCTCTAACAACCTCCCAACTCACTTGGAAGAGAATTTTCTACAAGGCCCTGCATGATCTAGTCTCTGGCAACTGCTATAGTGTTACCCTCTTCAACTCCAAGGAGAATATGGAATGTCTAAGTAAGGCATGAAAAAAAGTACTGAAAAATAAAATGAATTTCTGATTATGTTTTACTTGGCAGCTTTTTAAAAAAACTTTTTACCAAAGGAAAATGTTATTTAATGCTTTTCACTGACTTGTTCTTTTGCTTTAATTTTTGTGTTTGTTTATTAAAAAGAGAGAACATTATTTATGAAGTGGAAATTCCTTTTGTCTCCCTCCCTTCTCATGGATTTGGTATGAGTTATCTGGGCATGTGTTATACAATATGGTAGCCACTATCTACATGTGACTATTTAAGTTTAAGTAAAATTAAAAATTCAGTTCTTCAGTCACACTAGGCACATTATCATGGACTCAACAGCTACATGCGGCTATAAAATTTAAGTTAATTAAAATTAAAATTAAATAAAATTTAAAATTCAGTTTTTCACTTGTTCTAGTCACATTTCAAAGGCTTAATAGCCACATGTGGCTAATAGCTATTGTATTAGCAGAGATATAGAACATTTCCTTCACAGCATAAAGTTCTATTGGACAGTGCTGCTATAGAACTTGTAATACTTTTACTATAAAGTTACATGCCCTTAAAAAAAAGTTATTCTATGTTTTTAAAATTAGCATTAATGCTTTCATATTGTATGTATATATCTACAACCTGAAATTTTCTCTTAATATGTTTGTAAGGTCTATTACGCACATTGAGGTATAGAATCTAGTTCATTTTAACTGGTGCATAATATTCCATCATAATGCATTTTGGCACAGATAGACACTTAAGTACTTTGCAATTTTTCAATAATCCAAACTGCCACACCCACACCAACCCTAAGGAAAAAGGCTTCCATGTGAATTCTTGCTTCCCCAAGTCTTCATTAACACTTAAAACAACATACTTTTGTTTAAAAAAACCAATCTAATACTTGTTTTACTTTTCATTTCCCTGATATATGGTGAGGTTGACTATCTTTTCATGTTTGTTGGCAAATCTTGTTCTACAGATTATCATTTCATGATCTTTTTTCCTATAGGTCTCTTTTGTGTTACTGATTTATGGTTCCACTAAATGTGTTGTGGATGAACGTGTCACAA
This sequence comes from Neophocaena asiaeorientalis asiaeorientalis, assembly GCF_003031525.2. Classification (NCBI taxonomy): domain Eukaryota; kingdom Metazoa; phylum Chordata; class Mammalia; order Artiodactyla; family Phocoenidae; genus Neophocaena; species Neophocaena asiaeorientalis. Next base: position 5,285,388 of record NW_020185336.1, read on the forward strand.
ATATCTCCTCTTGCTCTACTACTTGTCTTTTAAGTTTGTTTCTACTGTCTTTGTTAGGACAACAGTTAGTAATGTATTGAGGTAGTCAAATTACTAATCCTCTCTTTTGAGTTCTGCTTTCCTATTTTGAGGTCATAAAGGACGAAATTTTCTTCCAAAAAACATTTTTTGGGGCTATGTATTGTGTGTCTGACATGGTCACGGGTTAGTTTATTTAATCCTTGTAAGAACTATCTGAAGTAGATATTGTTACTCTTATTACAAAGATATGGTAATTGAATTTCTTAATTTGGTAAAATATACATAACATAAAATTTACCATTTTAACCATTTTTAAGTGTACAATTCTGTGGCATTAAGTACATTAACATTGTTGTGCAATCATCAGCACTATCTATCTACAGAACTTTCAACTTCCCAAAGTGAAACTCTGTACCATTAAACACCAACTCCCCATTCCACTACAACCCCCAACTCCTGGCAACCACCATTCTACTTTTTGTCTCTATGAATCAGACTACTCTAGTAACTCATTTAAGTGGAATCATAAAATATTTGTCCTTTTCTGACTGGCTAATTTCATTCAGTATAATGTCTTCAAGGTTCATCAATGTCATAGCATGTGTCAGAACTTCCTTTTTAAGGCTGAATAATATTCCACAGTATTAATACACCACATTTTGTTTATCCACTCAACCATCAATAAGTACAAGTTGCTTCCACTTTTTGGCTATTGCAAATAATGCTGCTATGAAATGTCTGTACAAATATCTGACTCCCGAATTTCAGTTCTTTGGGGTATATACCTAGACATGGAATTGCTGGATCATATGGCAACTGTTTAATTTTTTGAGGAACCACCATACCATTTTCCACAGAGATCACACAATTTTACATTCCTACCAACAATGCACAAGGATTTCTCTACACTCTCACCAACAGTTGTTTATTTGCTACATATATTTGGATAATAGGCATCCTAATAGGTGTGTCTTCCAAAATTATAAAGTTTAATCTTCACAGGTAGGTCTTCAATACATCTGATACACACTTTTGTGTACTGAATAATGTAAGAATCTAATATTATTTTTCCCCCCATATAGAAAGCCACTTGCTTCAGCATCATTTAATGAACAGGCCTCTCCTTCCCCACTAATTTTTAATACCATCTCTATTATAAATCAAGCTCCCATATATGCATGAGTCTGTTTCTGGACTTTGTATCTGATTATGCTGATCTACCTATTTCTATACCAATATAACACTACTTGAGTCACACAGCATTAAAATATATTTTGATATTTGGTAGAGCAGTTTCTTTTTCCTTTCTAAGAATTTATTTGCTATTCTTGGATTTTTTTTCTCCTATATGAATTTTAGGATCAGTTTTCTAATTCCATGAAAATTCTGGTTGATATTTTTATTGGAACTGTATTGAATTTATGATTAACTGGAGATAACTGGCATGTGATATTGAGACTCATCATTCATGAAAGTTTATTATTTCTTCATTTATTCCAGGCATTTCTCCCCATTACTATGTTAAATTAATTCTTTCTATAAAATGTTAGACCAAAATCTGAAAGACAGGTAACTGAAAGAACATTTCTATTCCAAGACACATAACAAAAACCAAAAAAACAGTTATTGGTTATAAATATAAAATCTGTATACTGTGTGAATGTGGGAGTTATAACAAATAAAATAGATCATATCCAATTCACGAAGTTATTTTTTTAAGTCTAGCGACCTGAAATAACCCTTCAAAATGTAGCTTACATCTCACCATTTTCAGAAAGCCTTTTCTGACCACTCACCTACAGTATTTTCCCTTATTTTTGCATCTGAAATTTACTGCGTTATCAAGGTACAATCTGATAACTTATAGGCAACACATATGTGTTTGGTTTGTGCTTAGTTTGGCCTATATCATGTTTCTTAAAAACTAGAGACTAAAAAAATTAGGGAATTTCACACAAAAATCATAGGATTTCTGACTTGCAGGTTGTATGTCACTCTCTCTCAGTTAAGAGAGATTCCATTTCCATGCTTCCTTGATTATCAGGGCAGGCAAATCACACAGATTCTTAAAGCTTCCACCTAAAAGTGACCTGTTAATTTCCAACTCACACTCCATTGGCCAAAGCAAAATCATGAGCAGGCTAAGTTCAAAAATGATGGAAAAGGGCTTCCCTGGTGGCACAGTGGTTGAGAGTCCGCCTGCCGATGTAGGGGACACGAGTTCATGCCCTGGTCCAGGAGGATCCCACATGCCGCAGAGCAGCTGGGCCCGTGGGCCATGGCCGCTGAGCCTGCGCGTCTGGAGCCTGTTCTCCACAACAGCAGAGGCCACAGCAGTGAGAGGCCCGCGTACCATACACACACACAAAAAAAGATGGAAAAGTATAACCCTACTATGTACCTAGAAGATTAAAAGACAAAAATATTTCATATAACTGATGACTTTACCTTCAAACTCTTTCCTCCTACCTATTCTTCAAACTACCACTAGAATCACTTTTCAAAAACACAGATTCAGTTATCCCACAGCTTTGCTTAAAAAAAGTCTTCATTAAAGTACATCTACTAGGGAAAAAGTAAAAATCACTAAAAATGGCATTCAGTACCTTTTATAATCTACTCCAAACTCCCTTACCAGATTCTTTTCCCATTTTCCCCCTCACATCACCTATTCTCCAGGCCTTTCTCAATATGTGTTGGCTACATTCCAAAATTTAGCTCAAGCATCATTTCCTCAACTCAGTCTCACTTTCCTTTTTTGGGAAAAAAAATTAAGTACCACATCCTCTATAAATCACATTATTTACAATAAGCACTGGTATTCGCTAATTCAAAGAGTTAATATGTGCCAGGCACTTGAAACATAACTGCTGTATGTCTACTAGAATGTTAAGTCCCTAGATTAAGTAACAATGTTCTTGTTTACCTTGGTATTCCCTATAGCATAACACCCAACATATGAAAACTCAAAATACTGGCCTAAAGAATGTAAATACAAGACGAGATAATAAATGTCATTGACATTTTACTTAAGTTTCATTTATTTATTTATTTATTTATTTATTTTGCAGTACGCGGGCCTCTCACTGTTGTGGCCTCTCCCGTTGCGGAGCACAGGCTCCGGACACGCAGGCCCAGTGGCCATGGCTCATGGGCCCAGCCGCTCTGCGGCATGTGGGATCTTCCCGGACCCATGTCCCCTGCATCAGCAGGCGGACTCTCAACCACTGCGCCACCAGGGAAGCCCTCATTTACTTTTAAGCTTATCTTGACTCTTTCTAAAGCTAAAATGGACCAAGAGACTTAAACAAAAACTTTTAGATGGAATTCCCTAGCGGTCATTGGTCAGGACTCCAAGCTTCCACTTCAGGGAACATGGGTTGGAACCCTGGTTGGGGAACTAAGATCCCCCAAGTCACGTGGCATGGCCAAAATATAAATAAATAAAATAAGTATCATTAAACTATTTTAAAAAACACTTTTAGATGCTGCAGACTATGCTCTGGCTAGGCCCATCTGTTGGGTTTAGTCTTGACTACTTTTGGAAATAGTTTGGTTGCCAAGACCTAAGTTGGGATAGTTATGAAGACAATTGAGCAGTCAAATTACAGCAGTAAATACTTTTAATACAATCATCTCACATCTTTCAGTAATTTCAAGTTCATAAGCACTTTAGCAAAGTAAATAAAAACACACATTTGAAATAAAAGCTATTTGTTTACAAATTTTAATAGTTCTAATAAAACATCTGTTTCTGCTTCACTACTACTAAGTTATATTGAAATAGGGGATTGTAGACAGATTTAATGATTTTAGCCTGCTACTGTTCACGTATTAACATTTAAAAATGTAATATTTAAGAAAAACTTTAAGTTGTTTTATAGGTATGCATACCATAATGAAGAACTAGGAAAAAGTACCATGATAAAGCTAATGGAAGAAAAATTCTTAAAAAAGACATTGTGAACAGTGTGATATATTAAAGTCTCGTGAAAAAAGAACTAAAAGTAAGCCAATAGACTTGGCAATTTGAACAATTCCAGTACGGTAATGAAGGAAGAGGCCAGAATATAATCTCATGAGAGTCAATGGAGGTAAGGAGATAGAATATGTGAGTATAAGCTATTATTTCAGGAATTCTTGAAATAAATGGAAGAAAAGGTTTAATGGCAGAATGCAGTGAAGTTTTGTTGTTTTTGGGATACAGGACACTTAAACATCTTTGTAGGCAGAGGAAGGGGTCAGTGGAGATGAGCAAGGTTTCAAGAAAGGATGGGATCAGAGAATAAGTCAAAGCATTAGCCATGGAAAAGAGAAAGGTCATTTCTAGTCAAAGAAAGTTGAGTCAGTAGAATGGATGGAAAACCCTGTTCTGCTACTATTCCCATGTTTTAAAAGAGCCATCTGCAAAGTTAACAGCAAGTAACCTGCCCCTATTTATGAGGAAATTTTGACTTTTATATTATATGGTAAGATAGTAACATTTCCCATTGATTTTTGGAGGGGTAAAACAACTTCTATCTCCTTTCTACTTTTTTTTTTTTTTTTTTTTTTTTTGGGGGTACCGGACCTCTTCCCTGTGGGGCCTCTCCCACTGCGGAGCACAGGCTCCGGATGCGCAGGCTCAGTGGCCACGGCTCACAGGTCCAGCCACTCTACGGCATGTGGGATCCTCCCGGACCGGGGCACGAACCTGCGTCCCCTGCATCAGCAGGCAGACTCTCAACCACTGTGCCACCAGGGAAGCCCATCCTTTCTACTTTTATTGGCTGCTACGCATTGTCTAATGGAAAGAGTAGCTATTAACAATCCAAAGGTCTTTGACTTTTTATTAAAAACAAACAATACACTCGGGACTTCCCTGGTGGTCCAGTTGTTAAGACTCCCCACTTCCACCACAGCGGTGCAGGTTCGATCCCTGGTTGGGGAACTAAGATCCCGCATGCCGTGCGACGCAGCCAAAAAAAATTAAAAAATAAACAATACACGTAACTTTTTTCCTGTTTATTAAAAAATAATACACTTAACATTTCATGTTTTAGAAGTAACATATCCGTTTGTCATATTAGTCTAGAACAAGAGTAAATTAAATTTTAAGAAAAAATGTAATCATTGAACACCTAGTATTTGATAAAGGAGGTAACACAGAAATAAGAACCCCATAAATCATTCTCTTGAGAGTCTGTCATCTAATCAGGAAGATGAAACACATGAAATATCAGATTCTCAGGCACCACATTTTTAAGTTCAAATAAGAATACAAACTGAGGGGGGATACGTGTTGATTACATTATCCAAAACCAAGGACAGGTTATTGAACGAACCCTTAGTTTTCCACTCAATGCAAAGGTTTGCAGCGGTCATTGAGATATGATGTAACTCAATCGGTGGTCAGTCAACCCATTATTTCATGTCCAACAATTTCCCAGCATGGATTTCTGGCATGGATATATAATTTACTGCATCTACTACTTAAGGAAAAAGTTATTTTGGTATTTAAATTTGATACAACTCCCCTTAAGAATTCTACTAAGGCAACATCTTTACCTGTAATTTGCAGGTAAATGTGCAGTATCTACATACCACCTCAGTTCACTTCTGACACTTTTATATACCTACACATTGTTATTGCTAATTTCAGAATGAATTAGGGAAATTCTAGAAGCTACCTAGAATGTTTGTAAATGTATGGAAGCAGCTTTAGAAGGGTCAAGTTCAGAGAGGCTTAGGCCTCTTAAGAGAATGTATTACACAGATCTTACAAAAATGAAGAATCATGAAGAAACATGCTTACAGTAAAGGAACATGAGAAATATTCAAAACTAACAAAAGTAGGGGCTTCCCTGGTGGCACAGTGGTTAAGAATCTGCCTGCCAACGCAGAGGACATGGGTTCAATCCCTGGTCAGGGAAGATTCCACATGCCGCGGAGCAACTAAGCCTGTGTGCCATAACTACTGAGCCTGCGCTCTCGAGCCTGCGCACCAAACTACTGAGCCCACGCACCGCAACTACTGGGCCCACATGGCACAACTACTGAAGCCCGCACACCTAGAACCCGTGCTCTGCAACAAGAGAAGCCACCGCAATGAGAAGCCCACCTGCCGCAATGAAGACTAGCCCTCACTCACCATAACTAGGAAAGCCCACGTGCAGCAACGAAGACCCAACGCAGCCAATAAATAAATAAATAAATGAACCTCACTGTTTAAAAAAAAAACTAACAAAAGCAAACGAAAAATAACTGAAGTCTGTGCAAGGATGCAATATAGGATCACATGATTTCAACTTTCTAAAAGGAAAAGGTTTATTAGTCATAAACCATGATAGACCCTTGTAAAAGAACCTACAAAACATTGAAAATTTCATGAAATCTCAAACAAAACTATTTCTTAATAGTCAAAATATTAGACTACTTTGAATAAAGGAAGACAAAGTCATTGACAGTGATATGGAAATAGGAAACAGCTGACAACTAAAAGGGTTCTTAAGGTGGGTTATAAAAATAGTCCCAAAATTTGGACATAAAATACACTGAAGTCTAACATAGTCATCTCTTTTGTAAATGTTGGACTGGAAAGATAATCAGTGTAGAATTCAAAAGAGGCAGAAATTTCTTCTTTAGCTGAAAGCAGATAGAATATCCTGAGATAGAAATCTATCTGGAGGCCATTTGCCCCAACAGTATGGAACAAGACAGATGATAATATTAAAACAACTGAAAATTCACTTAATTTTAATAAGAATGTAAAAAGGAACCATATATACCAAATTTAAAGAAAAGTGAGGTATTGCTTATTAATTCATCCATGTATCATAATTACTAGAAGGAATTTATCAGTGTTAAGACTGTACATACAAACATTCTATGGGTTTTCTGGATCTTGCCAAGAGTATGCCATGTTTACTTTTTCATGTGTTACTTTTAAAGTCTACATTGTAAACCCAGAAATAAGATACTTGGAGTCTTTTTTTTTTTAACCAATAGGCAAGTTTGATAATCTCGCATATCCCAAAACTTTAAATCAAAGCAAATAGAGAAAATTCTTATTCCTGGGAGAAAATTAAATTAAGAAAATAGAACATTTTCTCCACAAGTTATTTAGGGTTGGAATACAGTAACCAGCAGTAAGGGAAGCTTCTTACCATAAGGTTATCTGTGAGGCGATTTTCTTGGGACTGACTTTTTTCTCTTTGGATAACTAGTGAAAGGCTTATAGTTTACACACAAAGAAACACGTAGAGTCTATATACTAACCTGGCCCAATCCAGGCATACCTCCTCCAAGTCTAAGCAGTCTGTCCATATTTCTAGAAAACAGAAACAAAGAAAAACGTTCCTAAGCACAAAAGTGTTTACTCAATTGCTATCTACATAATTCACCTTCAGTCACTCAGTATGTCAAAAATATTGGTGGTAATTACAACACAACATCAGACTTCCTGTTAATTAACACCACATATTAATTCAAGAAGCTGTCTTCCATGCTAATTAACAGACCTTATTTTACCGCTTTGGTTTTGGGTTATCCCCAGTTTTAAAGACAAGCAATCTTAGCATACTTTCAAAACTTTGCTATCATTAAGTTAATTATATTTTCTTATTGTTACCTAATAAAGTACCTGAATGAGGAAAAAGTGCCTGAAATGCTTATCATATGTATGATTGAATTTCCTTCAATTTGTCCAGAGTGTACAAATAAAAATACTCACTTTTAAATTAAATTTTAACATCCTCATTAGTAAGTTCTGTGCTAATTAACTTACAGCTTGTCAGTTATCATCAAAACTACATGTGAAAGACATTGTGAGCAGATTATGGATCTCTGAATTAGCATCAAAGGCTTTTTAAAAACGAACTAATTATACTAAAAGAAATATAAAGTAATATTGCATTAAATGCATTAAGATAGTGTTCTAGAATCCACAGATAGTTTGCATTATTTCAGATACTGTAAAGATATACACCTTTTTCACTAAGGAAATTTGGCTGCTGTTCTCAATTACAATTTTAGAGTTAATCAGTACCAAGAGAATTAACTTTGAAATATCAATCTGATTTGTTTTTTATGTCTGGAATAACTACAGAAGATATTCTTATAAGCTTGAAAAATTCACAGAAGAAATCAAAGGAAAAAACAACAAGGATACTAGTATGGCCACAAATACACACAAAGGAATAATCAAATTATAAAAATTAATATTAGTACAACTAAATACTCTAAACAATGAAGCATTTTTTTCTACTTAAAAATTGCTACTATGCCTTAAAATTCCTCTTCTTCCTATGTGTATGCTTTAGAAAATGGTATTACCACAAATTATATTCTAAATTAAATGCTAACAGATTACTTTAGCCATTTGTCCATGTTGTTTTACTAGTTAGAACAGATATACAAACTTTTCAATAATGTACTTATGATCATTACATTACTGCCTAATTATATTTGTTGAATCCTGCAAACAATTTAATCCTGTGAATATTTAACACTGTTGGTACAACAAACTTCATTCAAGTCCATATTTAGAAAAGTGCACAAATGATACAGCCATGGAACCTGTACAAAGTGAACACACCACCATAACCACCACCAAGATGAAGAAAGAGAACCCTGTCAGCACCTAAGAACCTCTCGTAACCCCTTCCTAGTCTCTACCACCCTGCAAAGGTAGAATTCCAACTTCCAAGAGCACAGATCACTTCTGTTGCTTTTGAATTTTATGTAAACAAAATAATATACGTTGTCTGGCTTGTTTCACTCCACAAGTTTGTGAGACTGACAACAGATAAACTCATTTTAAAAAATGAAAAGGCATATAAGAAAACTGGATAGTCCAAACAAAATTTCCACTTTATAACCTTAACTCACCCTCCTAATAGCAATATTTACAAATAAAATCTCCATCAAATTCTCATTAAAATTCCTCAACTCAAATATGGCATTCGATACATATCACTTTTTAAAGGCTGTAGACTGAAAACAAAACAAAACCCTGTGTATTTTAAAATATAAAATACGTTTATTCCTCTACAATATATTACCCCCTTCAAAAAAATTCTTTTGGCCTAGTTCAAGCTTACAAACGAAAAGAAGAAATGGGAAAAAAAAAACTTTAGACATTCTATATATTCCAGGCCAAAGTCAATTCCCAGCTGTGTTCAGTTTATCTATTCCCCCTGTGTTGTTTCTGATGACTTACACAGACTCCAGATGCTGTGAATATACATGAGCAATGTGAGGAGCAGAGGGAAAGAAAATGTGGCAGGTCAAATTTGTGTTTTTAACAAAATTAGACGTCTCAGCAAACAGGAAAAAATTTAACAAACTAAGTATTTTAAGATAATAAGGTTTAATAAAAATACTAACATTTGGAATGAAATACATCGATAAATGTTCTAAGTCATACTACTTTAAAAAAAGTTTCTAGAAAGCAGACAAGGACAAAACTGCTAGTTATCTAAATGACTTTCATGAGCCCCTCAATCTGGGCTTTTCATGTGTGCTAAAACTGATACATTTTCATAACATCTTTATGACATATCCTGTAAGGATAGATAAAAGTAAAATATATTCTTAATGCTCACCTGGTCAGTAACTACAACTCTTGTGGTGTTAAGCTTCAGTTTGTTGAGTTTGACAAAATTTCTTCTTAACTCAAGCTCTTGCTAATACTGGCAGGTATAGTTTTTCCCAAGTTTTTATTTTTTTTCTCTCCTAAAAAAAAGTAAATAAAATAAGATGTAATTATTTTGAGAACTAAGGAGGGAAATATACCAAGAGCTTTGAAAGAAGCAAAATTCCTAAAAACAAAATAGAAATCAAAATTGATTTTTAATTACCATTTCCTGAGAGTACAGAATGAAATACCATCCAAGGGAGCTACAGAGCATAGTGATTGCCCCTGTATCCAAATTTTGTTTCTAAAGTTTCTTTTTTGAGCTGTTCTAATTATATGTAGATTGACATTTCATGACTTTCAGTCTTTCTAGAGGTGTTTTAAAGAACAAAGAAGATTTATTCATTTTTTAAATAGAACAAAATTCATTCTATTGAGTAATTACCATATAGGTTCATTGTACATTATTGGAAATCTATAACATATTATGGAATCTAAGTGGTTAATTTTCCTATATCTTTAAGGTTTGTTATTTCATTATCCTAGGAATTACTTTGTCATGTCGTAATCAGTTATTCCCAACTATGCCAAAAAAGACTAAAATAATAAGAAAATGGAATAATGGTAACAATCATCCCAAATGATGCAATAGTGAAATACATTACAGCCATTGCATCATCCTTCAGTTTTTATTGTGCTGCCCAAAGCACTGCTTCATCTTTCAAAAAGATATAAAAGACTGGAGACATCATCTTTGTAGTCTTTTTTTAGCTTTCATTGAACACAGTTGAGAATTCAGAATTCTTCATTTTCCTCCCATAATGGCAAAGAGAAAACTGACAGAGAAAAAAAGTTTCACAATTATTAGAGAATCACAAGGTGAATGTAAAGAAACAAGTAATAGCACTCTAATGATAACAAAATTGACATAAGCCAAGGTTTCTTTGGCACTACTGACATTCAGAACCAAATAATTTCTTATTGTAGGGGGTTGTCTTGGGCATTATAGGATGTTTAGCAGCATCCCTGGCCTCTACGCACTGGATGCCACCAGCTGTGATAATCAAAACTGTCTCCGAAGAGGGAACCCTCCTACCCTGTTGGTGTGAATGTAAACTGGTACAGCTGTTATGGAAAACAATATGGAGGTTTCTTAAAAAACTAAAAATAAAGCTACCATATGATCCAGCAATCCCGCCCCTGGGCATATATCCGGAAAAGATGAAAACGCTTAATTAGAAAAGATACATGTACCACAATGTTCACAGCAACACTATTTACAATAGCCAAGACATGGAAACAACCCAAGTGTCCATCAACAGACGACTGGGTCAAGAACATGTGGTACATATACACAATGGAATATTACTCAGCTATAAAAAAGAATGAAACATTGCCATTTGCAGCAACATAGATGGACCCAGAGATTATCATACTAAATGAAGTAAGTCAGACAGAGAAAGATAAAAATTATATAATACCACTTATATGTGGAATCTAAAAAATAATACAAATAAATCTATGTACAAAACAGAAACAGACTCACATAGAAAACAAACACGGTTACCAAAAGGGAAAGGGGGTGGGGGAGGGATAAATTAGGAGTATGGGATTAACAGTATAAACTACTATACATAAAATAGATAAGCAATAAGGATTTGCTGTATAACACAGAGAACAACAGTCAATACCTTGTAATAACCTATAATGGAAAATAATCTGAAAAAATATACTTATATAACTGAATCACTTTGCTGTACACCTGAAACTAACACAATATTGTAAATCAACTATACTTCAATTTTTAAAAAATGTCTCCAGACATTGCCAAATGTCCCCTAGAAGGGCAAAATCATCCCAGTTCAGAACCACTAATATAAACAAAATCTCAGACCACTGACAATATCCTATATCAATTTTTTCAAACTTAAAAATTAATGACTGTTGGAAACAGTTTGAGAGCTCTTCAAAAAGCTCAACACAGAATTACCACATGATCCAGAAATTCTACTCCTAGGTATATAGCCAAAAGAACTGAAACAGGTATTCAAAACAAGAACATGTACATGCATATTTATAGCATAACTATTCACAACAGCCAAAAGGTAGAAACAGCCCAAATGTCCATCAAAGGGAGTAAGGATAAACAAATTCTATATATACATACAATGGAACATATGGAATATTATTCAACTATAAAAAGGAATGAAATACTGATAACTATAAAAAGGAATGAAATACTGATTACAACATGGATGAACGTCAAAACATCATGCTATGTGAAAGAAGCCATGCACACAAGGTCACATAGTGTATGATTCCATTTACATGAAATATCCAAAATATATAAATCCATAGAGACAAAATGCAGGTTGGTGATTGCCAGGGGCTGAGGGAGGGAATAAAATGGAGAAACTGCTTAATGGGTAAGGGATTTTACTTTAGAAGAATGGAAAATGTTTTGGAACTACATAGAGGGGGTAGTTGCACAACATCAATGTACTAAATGGTACTGAACTGTTCACTTTAAAATGATTAATTTTGTGTTATGTGAATTTTACCTCGAAAAATTACTTTTTAAAGGATCAATGAGTTGAACAATATATTTCTAAGACCAGAAAGGAAATATGACATTCTCATCCAGTTAGTATTCAACAAGGACTTCATTATACAATATTTTACAACAAGAACCTGTTTTGATAAAGAGATGACATATTCTGTTATCTTTTATGATGTTGATACAGTTGATAAGTGGACAAATGCTGAAGTGTACACAAAGGTGAGTAAAAGAATGTAGAAATTTTAAAAAATCATTGGATTAACTCTAATTGGTGTTTATAAATCTAAAAATAAAAATGTTTTATAAGCAAAGATGATGGACATCTCCACTTCAACAAAATTATAAGCTTGTTTTAAAAAGTACTGCATCAGGGAAGATGAAAAAGGTCTGGAGATGGATGGTAGTGATGATTGCACAACAATGTGAATGAACTTAATGCCACTGAACTGTATGCCTAAAAATGGTTAAAAATGGTAAATTTTATGATAGGCATATTTTAACACACATACACACATACAAAGTATTGCGAGTGCAAGTAGAACAAAAGAAAAGATAAGCTGGGGCCTATTAGAGACATATTTAAAATGTAGAACTGATCTTTATAAGATGGGTATGTTCCAGGTTCATGCATGATGGATGACGAGCAGTTAATTACATTCCAACAATGTTGTCCATTTCAGGTACATACACCTTCAAATGACTTAAAGGTGTAAGAAATTTTAAAAGGTCTACTGGACCCAGATGGTAAATGGTGATGACTGTTTTTCTTGCTATATGAGGTTAAGAGCTATGAGTCTGCAATCTAAGTGCCAGGATTCAAATACTGGCTCTAACACGTTTTAGCTCTGTATCCTTGGGTCAGTTTCCTCTCTCAGGCTCAGTTTCCTCATCTGCAAAATAGGGATAATGATAGTATCCACCTCATAGAAGTGTTTAGATAATTAAATAAGATAATGAACATAAACAACATTTAACACAATGCTTGGCACACAGCAAGTAAACAATGATGGCACATAGCAAGTAAACAATGAATGCTAGCTGCTGTCATCAGCACCACCATCTGAGCATAGCTACAGTTCATCCAGCATGGGTTCTTCTTCCCATAGTTTGCCATTTAGTGAATTTCAAAACATGGCATATTTCACAGTACTAAATGAATCACACTGGAGAAGAGGGACTTGCATTTTGCAGAACTTCGCAAAGGGGTTCATAAAAATTAAAAGTGTTACACTAGAACATAAAAGAATACTTCCAGTGCTTAGAAATAAAAGCAATGCAAAAGGTCTATGGATCTAAACCAAGTTTTTACACCTATCAAAAAGCAGAGGACTCAACAGCTTATTCATGATATGATTAACTAAAACATTATGAGATAATATGAATAAAGTGTTTATGCCTAATATGTCATACATAATGTTTAGAATCCTAATTGGTAAAAAAAAAAAAAAAAGGGCAAAATAAGTATCAGTACTTTCAAAAGCCTGATGATTTTCCACTTCTTCATCTCACAACTGAGTTAACAAAATCATGAAGCCCTTATCTGTTCAGGTTTTTCTACTGTTTCCTAGCTCATTTTTCATTTTTTACTCCTCAACCCATGCTGCAGTTATATACTATTACTTCTCAGATTGATGCTAAATCCTTTAACTACTCCATATTTGTGATCTCACTGTATTTCTAATTCCTCTACTGTCTGATTTGTGGAAAGTAATTAGGAACTTATTTCTCTCACTTTCTTAAAGGCTTTCTTCAGCAGAAAAAATAGAAAGAGTCAACGTTAAACTTAATTATACAAATAAGGTTTTGAAAGTAAGATTCCCCCTGTTTAGAACAGTGAGGATGGAATTATCATGAATATCTTCTTGTGCTATCTCTTAATTACAGCACTGAAGCAAAATATTTATTAAATACTATCTTGATTATAAGGTGATACGGAAACAGAGCCACTAAGGAATTTAGTGACTTTCACTGAAAGAATTTACAATCTACCTGGGGAGGCATGATATAATCCCATAGAAAAAACATAAAGTGAAAGAATAGTAGTATTGAGCCAGAAAGGCTCTGGAGGCAATCAGACCTAGATTTGAATCCTGGCTTCATCACCTACCCTCTATATGATGTGAACAAGTTACCTTCTCTTAGCCTCTAGACTTCATCTATAAAATGAGAATAATATCTTCCTTGCAAGTCTGTTGTAAGAAAAAAATGCAAAGCACCTAATATAGTGCCTGAAACATTCATAGGTACTCAGTAACTGTTGTTATTGTTATTTATCTTAGAGCCAGGAAAGATTATTTCATCCAATTCTCACTTTACAGATGGGGACACCAAAATATCATAAAACAGAATGAGTGTCAAATGAGTGCAACAAACTGGGTATATGACAAGTTCATGAGTACTAAATCACAAGTATTCAGGTAAGGCTTTCACAGGTAGACAATGACTTATGAAACAAACATTGCTATAAAATTTAAAACAATTAAATAGAAGCACAACTGCTCCTTGTTATTGATTTTCAAACATGGGTTCTGAAATTAGATATTAAACACAAGGGTTACAGACAAATATAAAAATAGAATAAACCCATGTCAAACTGGTTAAAAATCCAGCTTTTCAATTAGAACAGCAATATAATATTTATCAAGACCCTTGGGGGAAAAAAAAAAAATCTCCCAAACTCAACAGGTGAGGCTTCATTGAAAGATCATGACTTCAAAACTTTCTTCTGTTGGCCAGATGCAATTCTGTCCTGGGACGAATTCAAGACAATATTCAGGCTTCTCACTAAATACCACTTCACTGAACACATCTTGTAGTTAATTCTGAGCCACCATGTATCTTAATCTCTTCAAATGCACAATAACCCATTTAAATGTATATGTTTAAAAGAAACATAATTTAAACTTCAAATGAGCCAGTTGCCAGCTTTATAGGACAAGACTAGAAGGCCACCATTATATTAATCATCTCCACTATAACTGTATTCAGTTCTTTCTTATTTCAACATTATCAGTGGCTATCATCTTGCTTACTCACAAACATTAAGTCAGCAGCACTAAATACTTTTGTGAGCAATGAAAAAAATGATTTTCACTCTAGAAGTACATTTCTTGCTAATTTTTAAAGCCTCTTCCTTGCCTTTCCCAACTTTTGGATACCATTTTAATTTCAAGAATTTTTTCCTTAGGTCACTAGGTTTATATTCAAACTCTTTCGAGAAATTTACATTTTTCTTCTTTGCCTGACACAAAGTAGTGCCCCCAGAAAAATTAAGTTCCAAGATGTAACACACAGTAGCAGATTTCTACCTTACTGAAAACAGGAAATGTAATCAATTCATCAACAACTACTCAAGTGGGACAAACTGAAAGTTAAGTTAAAAGGCAGAGCAGGAATAACCATACTTTGTTTTAAAGAGTTTCAAGGTTAAAACACAATGCACCTCTGGGGTTTTGTTTGTTTTTGAAGGCAGTTGAAAACCTAACACTATGAGAAAAGGGGTCAAGGCCTAAGGTTAACACAAGTGATAAAGCAAACATACATTCAACGGGAAAGTTAATTTTATTCTCTCGCCCTTGTTTCCTGTCTGGCGGGAAGTTTTTCAACACAGGGTTAAGTTTCAACAGAACACAAACAGAAGCCAAAACTAAGGGTTCTTCTGAATAGAGAGGAGAGGCTCCCAAGATGTGGTGAATTCAGCGGAGCAGAAACGCTTGGAGGAAGGAGACCACATCCAGACCTAACTTAGTCAGAGACCCGGGGAGACAGCGTGTAGGACGAATAGACCTGGACTCCACCCTCACCGCCCGGGACCCCAGTGGAAACTAGGCTGAGCAACGTGACTCAGGAAAGCAAGGCGCTGGCAGCGGCCTACCGCGGCTGCCTCCGCGGACCTCTGGGGCCTGCGTTCTCCGTCTTACCTGAAGGCGGCCGGAGCAGGAGGCCGCGGTCTGGACCCTTGTCTTCCAGCAGCGGTGACGCAGCGGCGGCGGCGAGAGCGACAGCGACACCAGCAAGCTCCGACTCGGCCGAGCTCTGGCTCCGCGAACCTGCGATGAATCAGCCCGATTCCATTCAAAAGAGTCGCCCAGGCCTCCGCCGCGAAGCACTTCCGGGTTCACGGCGCCGCTTCGGCTTCCGTTTCCCCGACGGCCAATTGAAGACGACTCGGGAGTCGAGCGGGCGTCCCAAGAGGAGCGCCCGGGACCGACAACGCGGGCCGCCTGCTTCAGGCGTCCCGGCTTGGAGGGTGGGGCGGAAGTTAGCGCTAGGGCCGCTCCCGCCTCTC
>NW_020185336.1:5301983-5306355 GCF_003031525.2 Neophocaena asiaeorientalis asiaeorientalis
CATCCTCCCTTCTCTGCCGGCACCTCTCCCTCCCCAGTTCTGCGCGCCCGGCTGGCGCCGAGATGAAACTGCAGGAATGCGAAGGCCGGAACCCCTTTCTTCGTTTTGGTGTTCACCGCGGCCCTACTTCAAAACTAAAAGGTTCACTTGGACTAAGATTAACTTGGTCATCTGAGAAGCAAAAGAAAAAAAGGGAGAGGTGTGAAAAGAGTGGAAATCGGTCGGATGTTCTTTTCCATAGTGCAGTCTACCCACCTTCTTGTATTTACCAATTTGCAAAGGTTGAATTTCAAGGAAAACAAACATTTGCCTAGTGGTAAAACCATCTATTTTAAGCCCAATTTAATTTACAAGGTTTAAGAAATCATATACTCACGTTTCTCCAGGTAATTATCATCACCAATAACGTTTCACCCATTATCTGCTCTGCTAGGTTTTCAGAGAGCAAAACCGCCCAAGAAATAACTATTGACAAGTTTATATCACATTTCTGTTTAGGGCAGCACGTTTACCAAGTCCCTCTCACTTTGTCAGATATGTTCCAAATGACTAGCATCTTTAAAGCATTCCTAAATCAAGAATGGTGATGAATCTAGTGGATGGAGGGAAAGGAAGGATTGTGGCATCTGAATCCAAAACTGTTTGAGTGGCACAATTACACAGAATTTCCCACTCAAAGATCTTTATCTAAAAAAATACATAAATTATTTCAATCACAGGTAATGTTAATTATATTTGGATCCCTGTCTTTATGTTCTCCCTCAAACCTGTGCCTCCTCCCTTTTTTTTTTTTTTTTTTGGTAGATGACCCCATCCTCCATTTAGTTTCCCTAATCAGATCTGAGAATAGACAGACCTTACCTCTGATTTACCTGTTCGCACTGGCCTCCCAATGAAACACCCTGGAAATCACGAAGGGTCTAATCTGTAAATAGCTTTTCCAATCCACCACTCCTCTTTCTCCTTTCTCTGTATTCCAACCTTAACTCAAGCCTTCATTACTCTTTTCCTAAAATACTGCATTAATCTCCTTGATCTCTCTGCCTCCAGTCTGTCTGCCCATAATTCATTCTCCGCTTCATTGGCAAAGGTTCTTTCTGCTATACAAATACAGTCGTGCTCCTTCTTTGCTTAAAATTTCACCAGTGGCTCCTCATCCAATACAGAGGTCAAAAATCTCTCATCTTTGGGCTTCCCTGGTGGCGCAGTGGTTGAGAGTCCGCCTGCCGATGCAGGGGATGCGGGTTCGTGCCCAGGTCCGGGAAGATCCCACATGCCGTGGAGCGGCTGGGCCCGTGAGCCATGGCCGCTGGGCCTGCGCATCCGGAGCCTGTGCTCCGCGGTGGGAGAGGCCACAACAGTGAGAGGCTCGCATACCAAAAAAAAAAAACCTCTCATCTTTGTCCTTACTAAAGTATTTAGCTGGGGAATGTGATGTCCATAGGGACTTTGAAAAACTCTGACATATTTCAGGGAATCCAAGTAATATGCATGCTTAGGATTGTGTGAATGCCTAGGGCTGTGTGAATGCTCAGGAAAGACCTGAGAAGGCTCTAAGCTCTCACCTCTGGCTAACCTTGAGGCTCTACACAAGCAAGAAATAAATACAAAAATAGAGGTGTATACTCCCTGGCTGATTGTTGAAGTCACGCCCCAACACACATACTAAGCCCCTCCACAAAAACTAGGAAACGTATTGGTTGAAGACATTTAAGGAAATCCCTGTCCAGTCATCAGATGACCACTAAGCTAACTGAGCAAAGACATCAGTGGTTATGCACAACAAGGAATACAGACTTTAAGGAATGAATTCAGAAAATTCACTAAATCAACAATAACTACAATAACAAAAACAGCAAAAACCCTGGGGAGAGGGTAGAATATGATTTCCAGAGTGGCCACACTGTATTATTCAAAATGTCCAGTTCTCAAAATACAAAAGTTTAAAAGGATGATACATGCAAAGAAATAAGAATGTATGGCCTGTACACAGGAGAAAAAGCAATCAATAGAAAATATTTCTGAGGAAGCACATATTACATAAAGACTTTAAGATATTTTAAATATGTTCACAAAGCTAAAGGAAACCATGTCTAAAGAACTAAAGGAAAGTATGATGAGAATGTTTCACCAAATAAGTAACATTAATAAAGAAATTGTTTTGAAAAAAAAAGAAACAAAAATTCTGGAGTTGAAAAGTATAATAACTGAAGTGAAAAATAAGAAGGGCTCAACACCTTGAGGAAACTGAGGATATGAAAACACAGGATACTGACCCCAGATAACTGAGGTACATATCAAAGGAATGATTTCAGTGAACCTAGACTCCTGCATCTTCCCATACATAGAAAAGTGCTAAATTTCTTAACTTGGGATACCTGGTTTTATTTAATTAACAGTAATCTTTTGATGTTCGAACTACCTGCCCTTTGTTTCTATATATCCTAGCTCCTATATATCCTAGCTCCTAACTCCTATATATCCTAGCTCCCTCCTTGCCCCCTCAGAGCAGTTCTCTCATGGGTACTTGAGATGCTACCTCCTGGGCTTGAAGGCTTAAAAATTCCTGCCAAATAAAACATAACTCTCAAAAAAAAAAAAAGGGCTCAACAGCAGACTTGAGCTAACAGAAGAAAGAACCAGCAAATTTGAATATCTGTCACTTGAGATTATCCAGTCTGGGTACCAGAAAAAAACAAAAAGAATAAATACGCATGAACAGAGCCCCAGAGGGCTGTCACACACAATCAAGCATACCATGTATAACTGGAGTTCTAGAGAGGAGAAATATAAAAGGAAAGGAATAACATTTGAAGGAATAATGGTCAAAAACTTCCCAAATTTGATGAAAAACATTAATCCACACATCTAAGAAGCTTAATAAATTCCAAGTGGGAAAAACTCAAAGAAATACACACCTGGACACATTATAATTAACCTGTTGAAAGCCAAAGTCAAGAAGAGAATCTTAAAAGTGTCAAGAGGGTTTCCCTGGTGCCGCAGTGGTTGAGAGTCTGCCTGCCGATGCAGGGGACGCGGGTTCGTGTCCCCGTCCGGGAAGATCCCACATGCCGTGGAGCGGCTGGGCCCGTGAGCCACGGCCATTGAGCCTGCGCATCCGGAGCCTGTGCTCCGCAATGGGAGAGGCCACAACAGTGAGAGGCTCACATACGGCAAAAAAAAAAAAAAAAAGTGTCAAGAGAGAAGCTACTCATCACATAATCCTAAATAAGATTCACAACCAAAGCTATGGAAGCAGAAAGCAGTAAGATGACATATGCAAAATGCTGAAAGAAAAACACTGTCAACCAAGAATTCTATACCTAGGAAAGCTGTCCTTCAAAAATGAAGGAGAAATTAGTACATTCCAAAATATATGCATAAACAAAAATAAAGAGAATTTGTCACTGGGAAACTTGCCATACAAGAAATTCTAAAGGGAGTCCTTCAGGCTGAAATGAAAAGAAACTAGACAATAACTCAAATCCACATGGAGGAATAAAGGAAACTTGTAAAGGTAACTATATAAGTAATTATAAAAGACAGTATAAATATATTTTTTGTTCATAATCCTTTTTTCTCCTACTTGACTTAAAATACAGCTGTATAGAGCAATAATTATAAGTCTGTGTTGCTAGACATATTATGTATACAGATCTAACTTGTATCACAACCGTAGCACAAAGGTGGGGGAGGGAATGAAGCTATATAGTAGCAAAGTTTTGTATACTATTGAAATTAAATTAGTATTAATCCAAGCTATGTTGTTCTACATTGGTAATTGTAATCCCCAGAACAACCACTAAGAAAATAATCAAAAAATATATAATAAAAGAAATAACAAGGTAATTAAAATGGTACACTAGAAAATATAATAGATATTTAACACAAAAGGCAGCAGTAATAGAGAAATAGAAGAACAGAAAAACATATGACATTTAGAAAGCAAATAGCAAAATGGCAGGTTTAAATACTACCTTATCAGTAATTACATTAAATGTAAATGGATTAGGGAATTCCCTGGCAGTCCAGTGGTTAGGACCCCATGTGCCATCACTGCCAAGGGCCCAGGTTCAATCCCTGGTAGGGAAACTAAAATCACACAAGTCAAGCAGTGTGGCAAATGAATAAATAAATGTAAATGAATTAAATATTCCAATTAAAAGGCAGAGATTCGGCTTCCCTGGTAGTGCAGTGGTTGAGAGTCTGCCTGCCGATGCAGGGGACATGGGTTCGTGCCCCGGTCCGGGAAGATCCCACATGCCACGGAGTGGCTGGGCCCGTGAGCCATGGCCGCTGAGCCCGCACGTCCGGAGCCTGTGCTCCACAATGAGAGAGGCCACAGCAGTGAGAGGCCCGCGTACCGCAAAAA
>NW_020185336.1:5306445-5308356 GCF_003031525.2 Neophocaena asiaeorientalis asiaeorientalis
CAGGCATACCAAAAAAAAAAAAAAAAAAAAAGCCAGAGATTCACAGAATGGGTTAAAAAAAAACCGCAACTATATGCAATCTACAAGAGACACATTTTAGATTTAAAGACACAAATATTTTGAAACTATAAGGATGAAAAATATATATACCATGCAAACAGCAACTAAAATTGTATGACCACTTTGAAAATTGTTCTGGCATTTTTAAATAATAAAGTTAAAAATACAATTACCAGAGACATTGGTTCAAGATGGTGGAGTAGAAGGACATGCGCTCACTCCCTCTTGCAAGACCACCAGAATCACAACTAACTGCTGAACAATCATTGACAGGAAGACACTGGAACTCACCAAAAAAGATACCCCACATCCAAAGACAAAGGAGAAGCCACAATGAGACAGCAGGAGGGGCACAATCACAATAAAATCAACTCCCATGACTGCTGGTGGGTGACTCACAGACTGGAGAACACTTGTACCACAGAAGTCCACCACTGGAGTGAAGGTTCTGAGCCCCACATCAGGCTTCCCAACCTGGGGGTCCGGCAACGGGAGGAGGAATTCCCAGAGAATCAGACTTTGAAGGCTAGCGGGATTTGATGGCAGGACTTCAATAGGACTGGGGGAAACAGAGACTCCACTCTTGGAGGGCACACACAAAGTACTGTGTGCATCAGCACCCAGGGAAAGGAGCAGTGACCCGATAAGAGACTGAACCAGACCTACCTGCTGGTGTTGGAGGGTCTCCTGCAGAGGTGGGGGGTGGCTGGGTCCCACCGTGGGGACGGGGACACTAGCAGCGGAAGTTCTGGGAAGTACTCCTTGGTGTGAGCCCTCCCAGAGTCTGCCATTCGCCCCACCAGACAGCCAGGTAGGCTCCAGTCCTGGGCCACCTCAGGCCAAACAATCAACAGGGAGGGAATCCAGCCCCACCAATCAGCAGACAAGCGGATTAAAGTATTAGTGAGCTCTGTTCACCAGAGCAACACCCAGCTCTACCAACCACCACTCCCTCCCATCAGGAAGCTTGCACAAGCCTCTTAGATAGCCTCATCCACCAGAAGGCAGACAGCAGAAGCAAGAAGAACTACAATCCTGCAGGATGTGGTAGGTAAACCACATTCACCAAAAGACAGACAAAATGAAAAGGCAGAGGACTATGTACCAGATGAAGGAACATGATAAAACCCCAGAAAAAAAACTAAACGAAATGGACATAGACAACCTTCCAGAAAAAGAATTCAGAATAATGATAGTGAAGATAATCTAGGACCTTGGAAAAAGAATGGAGGAAAAGATTGAGAAGATGCAAGAAGTGTTTAACAAAGACCTAGAATAATTAAAGAACAAACACCTAGAAGAATTAAAAAACAAACAAACAGAGATTAACAATACAAAAACTGAAATAAAAAATACACTAGAAGGAATCAATAGCAGAAAAACTGAGGCAAAAGAACAGAAAAGTGACCTGGAAGACAGAATGGTGGAATTCACTGCTGCTGAACAAAATTAAGAAAAAAGAATAAAAAGAAATGAAGACAGCCTAAGAGACCTCTGGGAAAACGTTAAATGCAACAACATTAGCATTATAGGGGTCCCAGAAGGAGAAGAGAGAGAGAAAGGACCCGAGAAAATATTTGAAGAGATTATAGTTGAAAACGTCCCTAACATGGGAAAGGAAATAGCCACCCAAGTCCAGGAAGCACAGAGAGTCCCAGGCAGCATAAGCCCAAGGAGAAACACCCCAAGACACATAGTAATTAAACTGACAAAAATTAAAGACAAAGGGGCTTCCCTGGTGGCGCAGTGGTTGAGAGTCCGCCTGCCGATGCCGGGGACACAGGTTCGTGTCCCAGTCCAGGAAGATCCCATGTGCTGTGGAGCGGCTGGGCCCTTGAGCCATGGCTGCTG
>NW_020185336.1:5308861-5355749 GCF_003031525.2 Neophocaena asiaeorientalis asiaeorientalis
AAAAAAAAAAAAAAAAAAAGACAAAGAAAAATTATTGAAAGCAACAAGGGAAAAACAACAAATAATATACAAGGGAACTCCCATGAGGTTAACAGCTGAATTCTCAGCAGAGAATCTACAAGCCAGAAAGGAGTGGCACAATATATTTTAAATGATGAAAGGGAAGAATCCACACCAAGATTACACTACCCAGCAAGGATCTCATTCAGATTCGATGGAGAAATCGAAAGCTTTACAGACAAGCAAAAGCTAAGAGAATTCAGCACCACCAAACCAGCTCTACAACAAATGCTAAAGGAACTTCTCTATGTGGGAAACACAAGAGAAGAAAACGACCTACAAAAACAAACCCATAACAATTAAGAAAATGGTAATAGGAACATACATTTCGATAATTATCTTAAACATGAATGGATTAAATGCTCCAATGAAAAGACACAGGCTCGATGAATGGATACAAAAATAAGACCAATATATATGCTGTCTACAAGTGACCCACTTCAGACCTAGGGAAACATGCAAAGTGAAAGTAAGGGGATAGAAAAATATACTCCATGCGAATGGAAACCAAAAGAAAGCTGGAGTAGCAATACTCATATCAGATAAAATAGACTTTAAAATAGAGAATGTAACAAGAGACACAGAAGGACACTACATAATGATCAAGGGATCAATCCAAGAAGAAGATATAACAATTATAAATAATATGCACCCAACATAGGAGCACCTCAATACATAAGGAAACTGCTAACAGCTATAAAAGAGGGAATCGGCAGTAACACAATAATAATGGGGGACTTTAACACCTCACTTAACCAATGGGCAGATCATCCAGACAGAAAATTAATAAGGAAACACAAGCTTTAAATGACACAATAGACCAGATAGATTTGATTGATATTTACAGGACGTTCCATCCAAAAACAGCAGATTACACTTTCTTCCCCAATGCACACAGAACATCCTCCAGGATAGATCACATCTTGGGTCATAAATCAAGCCTCGGTAAATTTAAGAAAATTGAAATCATATCAACCAACTTTTCTGACCACAATGCTACAAGATTAGAAATCAATTACAGGGGAAAAAAACGTAAAAGCACAAAAATATGGAGGCTAAACAACACGTTACTAAATAACCAAGAGATCACTGAAGAAATCAAAGAGGAAATCAAAAAATACCTAGAGACAAATCACAACGAAAACACGATGATCCAAAACCTATGGGATGCAGCAAAAGCAGTTCTAAGAAGGAAGTTTATAGCAATACAATGCTACCTCAAGAAACAAGAAACATCTCAAATAAACAATCTAACCTTACACCTAAAGGAACTAGAGAAAGAAAAACAAACAAAACCCAAAGTTAGTAGAAGGAAAGAAATCATTAAGATTAGAGCAGAAATAAATGAAATAGAAACAAAGAAAACAATAGCAAAGATCAATAAAACTAAACGCTGGTTCTTTGAGAAAATAAACAAAATTGATAAACCTTTAGCCAAACTCATCAAGAAAAAGAGGGAGAGGACTCAAATCAATAAAATTAGAAATGAAAAACGAGAAGTTACAACGGACACCACAGAAATACAAAGCATCATAAGAGACTACTATAAGCAACGCTATGCCAATAAAATGGACAACCTGGAAGAAATGGACAAATTCTTAGAAAGATATAACCTTCCAAGACTGAACCAGGAAGAAATAGAAAATATGATCAGACCAATAACAAGTAATGAAATTGAAATTTGTGATTAAAATCTTCCAACAAACAAAAGACCAGGACCAGATGGCTTCACAGGTGAATTCTATCAAATATTTAGAGAAGAGCTAACACCCATCCTTTTCAAACTCTTCCAAAAAATTGCAGAGGAAGTAACACTCCCAAACCCATTCTATGAGGGCACCATCACCCTGATACCAGAACCAGACAAAGATACTACAAAAAAAGAAAATTACAGGCCAATATCACTGATGAACATAGATGCAAAAATCCTCAACAAAATACTAGCAAACAGAATCCAACCACACATTAAAAGGATCATACACCATGATCAAGTGGGATTTATCCCAGGGATGCAAGGATTCTTCAATATAAGCAAATCAATCAATGTGATACACCATATTAACAAATTAAAGAATAAAAACCATATGATCATCTCAATAGATGCAGAAAAAGCTTTTGAAAAAATTCAACATCATCTATGCTAAAAACTCTCCAGAAAGTGGGTATAGAGGGCACCTACCTGAACATAATAAAAGCCATATATGACAAACTCATAGCAAACATCATTCTCAATGGTGAAACACTGAAAGCATTTCCTCTAAGATCAGGAACAAGACAAGGATGTCCACTCTCGCCACCATTTATCAACATAGTTTTAGAAGTCCTAGCTACGGCAATCTGAGAAGAAAAAGAAATAAAAGGAATACAAAGTGGAAAAGAAGAAGTAAAGCTGTCACTGTTTGCAGATGACATGATGCTATACATAGAGAATCCTAAAGATGCCACCAGAAAACTACTAAACCTAATCAATGAATTTGGTAAAGTTGCAGGATACAAAATTAATGCACAGAAATCTCTTGCATTCCTATACAATTACAACAAAAGATCAGAAAGAGAAATTAAGGAAACAATCCCATTCACCATTGCAACAAAAAGAACACAATACCTAGGAATAAACCTACCTAAGGAGGTAAAGACCTGTACTCAGAAAACTATGAGACACTGATGAAAGAAATCAAAAATGACACAAACAGATGGAGAGATATACCATGTCCTTGGATTAGAAGAATCAATATTGTTAAAATATCTATACTACCCAAAGCAATCTACAGATTCAATTCAATCCCTATCAAATTACCAGTGGCATTTTTAACAGAACTAGAACAAAGAAAAATCTTAAAATTTGTATGGAGACACAAAAGACCCTGGATAGCCAAAGCAGTCTTGAGGGAAAAAAACGGAGCTGGAGGAATCAGACTCCCTGACTGCAGACTGTACTATAAAGCTACAGTAATCAAGACAATATGGTACTGGCACAAAAACAGAAATACAGATCACTGGAACAGGGTAGAAAAGCCAGAGATAAACCCACGCACCTATGGTCAACTAATCTAAAAAATGAGGCAAGGATATACAATGGAGAAATGACAGTCTCTTCAATAAGTGGTGCTGGGAAAACTGGACAGCTACATGTAAAAGAATGAAATTAGAACACTCCCTAACACCATATACAAAAAGAAATTCAAAATGGATTAGAGACCTAAATGTAAGACCACTCACTATAAAACTCTTAGAGGAAAACATAGGAAGAACAGTCTGACATAAATCACAGCAAGATCTTTTTTGATCCACCTCTTAGATTAATGGAAATAAAACCAAAAATAAACAAATGGGACCTAATGAAACTTAAAATCTTTTGCAAAGCAAAAGAAACTACAAACAAGATGAAAAGACAACCCTCAGAATGGGAGAAAATATTTGCAAACAAATCAATGGACGAAGGATTAATATCCAAAATATATAAATAGCTCATGCAGCTCAATATTAAAAAAAACAACCCAACCAAAAAATGGGCAGAAGACCTAAACAGACATTTCTCTGAAGAAGACATACAGATGGCCAAGAAGCACATGAAAAGCTGCTCAACATCACTAATTATTAGAGAAATGCAAATCAAAACTACAATGATGTATCACCTCACACCAGTTAGAATGGGCATCACCAGAAAATCTACAAACAACAAATGCTGGAGAAGGTGTGGAGAAAAGGGAACCCTCTTGCACTGTTGGTGGGAATGTAAATTGATACAGCCACTATGGAGAACAGTACGGAGGTTCCTTAAAAAACTAAAAATAGAATTACCATATGACCCAGCAATCCCACTACTGGGCATATACCCAGAGAAAACCATAATTCAAAAAGACACATGCACCGCAATGTTCATTGCATCACTATTTACAATATCCAGGTCATGGAAGCAACCTAAATGTCCATCGACAGACGAATGGATAAAGAAGATGTTGTACATACATACAATGGAATATTACTCAGCCATAAAAAGGAACAAAATTGGGTCATTTGTAGAGGTGTGGATGGATCTAGAGACACTCTGTGTCTGTCACACACAGTGAAGTAAGTCAGAAAGAGAAAAAAAAATATTGTATATTAACATATATATGTGGAACCTAGAAAAATGGTACAGATGAACTGGTTTGCGGGGCAGAAATAGAGACACAGGTGTAGAAAACAAACATATGGACACCAAGGGGGGAAAGTGGTGGAGGGGGGGTGGTGGTGGGATGAATTGGGAGATTGGTATTGACATATTTACACTAATATCCAAAAATAGATATCTAATAAGAACCTGGTGTATGAAAAATAAATAAAATAAAATTCAAAAAAGAAAATACAGTTACCAGGGTATTACCTGGTGGTCCAGTGGTTAGGATTCGGCAATTTCACTGTCATGGCTCAGGTTCAATCCTTGATCAGGGAACTAAGATCCCATAAGCCACATGTCACGACCAAAATAATAATAATAATAATAGTAATAATAATAATAAAATTGCCATTTGACCCAGCAACTCCACTTTATATATTTACCAAAAGTAAATGAAACATATGTCCATGGGCTTCCCTGGTGGCGCAGTGGTTGAAAGTCTGCCTGCCAATGCAGGCGACACGGGTTCGTGCCCCGGTCTGGGAAGATCCCACATGCCGCGGAGCGGCTGGGCCCGTGAGCCATGGCCGCTGAGCCTGCGCATCCAGACCCTGTGCTCCGCAACGGGAGAGGCCACAACAGTGAGAGGCCCGCGTACAACAAAAAAAAAACAACAACATATGTCCACACCAAGACTTAAACATGATAGCTCATAGTAGCTCTATTAACAATAGCCCCAAAGTGGAATTAATCCAAATGTTTCCCAACTGATAAATGGGTACAGTGTGGTATGTCCTTACAATGAAATAACGCTCAGCAATAAATAGGAAATTACTTATATATGCAACAACATGGATGACTTTCAAAAACATCATGCTGGGGCTTCCCTGGTGGTACAGTGGTTGAGGGTCCGCCTGCCGATGCAGGACATGCTGATGAAAAGAAGTGAGATACAAAAGAGTACATACTGTATAATACCATTTTAATGAAACTCTAAACAAATGAAATCAAATATATATAATAGTTATGGAAAGCAGGTCAGTGATTATCTTGGGGGTTCAAAGCGGAGTTATGCGGGAGGATTGACTGCATGGGGTGGGAAAGAACTTTTTGGATTGTCAGAAATGTTCTATTTCTTTATTGTGATTTATCAAAATTCATCAAACTGTATACTTAAAACAGGTACATTTTATTGTATATAATTTATACTACCATGTAGTTGATTTAAAAGAAGAAAAGAATCCTCACATTTGTTAGTTTATTACTTTCCTTAGTCATATCAAAGTATGACTCCTGTCTGAAATGTACTTCCTTCCGTCTCCCATCCACACACCTTACCCCAGTGTTTTGGAGTGTTAATACTAGTCATGTTGCTTACCATACAATCCTACTCTATCATCCCTGTTTTACTTGTCTGCCTTTGCATCTAAATGTTAAGCTTCTTGAGAGCAGTGGATATGGCCTAGCCATAGTAGGTACTAAAAATTGTTGTTGAATATTGGAGTAATATTTGTTCAAGTACTTTGCTTACTAAGAATACTCAAAAGGATCAGAAACATTTAAAATGCAGATACAGTCCCTCTTGAAATAATCACTTCTTTAAAGTTAAGCAACAAAATTTATAGAATTCAGGCCACATATCTGATATGAATATTACATCTAATATCTAAAACATTCATTGTTTGGGTTAGTCCCAATGTGGCTTTGGAGAACACTATATGCACAGAATTGTGAATTGTTTGATATGTTTTCTAAAATCATAAGTCGCCAAAAAGTTCACCTTATTAAATACATAATATACATGTGTCAGAGAGAAACTTTCCTGCTCATTTGGTATCTTCTGAACCTGACAGGTTCGTCAAATGAATGAATAACTCTGGCAATTAGCATGAATACATACCTGTTCAAAATGCATCAACCTTATTATAAAAATCCCTTCCTTTTTGTAAAGAGCAATCCATGCATATACATGTAACTCCTTTCATACAATGTCTAACTATGTGTCTAACAAGAAATTATAACAGTAGGTTTTCAGATAGCCTAACTTTATAATTATGAATATTAGAAAACATCTATTGCCATTTGAATTTTAAAGAAATGTTTGGAAAAAATTTAAGAAACACATTGTTTTCTGTTCAAAATCAGTTTTAATTGTTATACCTACTTATAGTTTTTGAATTATGCAGTTTTTGAATATTATAAATATAGATCTAGTACAAGAAAAAAGAAAAATAGGAAAATATTTACTTTTTAAAGTACAGTGATTTAATTTAATGTATAAAGCCAATAGAATAATCATTACTTCTGCCAGATGGTATTTTACATTTTGATAAAAAGATATATTCTTAATCATATATGTCAAGAAAAAGGGACCATATGTTGTTAAACACTTCCAATTTGTCATTTAATTTAAAAGGCACTACTGATATTGCCATAAATTTTTTTTGGTGATGTGGCCTAAGTATCCTTGGTGTCAATAAAATTTAATTTTCTCAAGTAATTTCCTTATTGCTCTTTGTTTGAGCAAATAATTCAACAAAGAATTTTTTTAGCATCTATAAAGAAAAGATGCCATAAAGAGGATAAATCAGGGACTTCCCTGGTTGTGGAGTGGTTAAGAATCTGCCTGCCAATGCAGGGGACACGGGTTCAATCCCTGGTCCAGGAAGGTAAGCCCATGCACCACAACTACTGAGCCCATGCATCACAACTACTGAAGCCTGCGCACCTAGAGCCCGTGCTCCACAAACAGAGTAGGCACCACAATGAGACGCCTGCCCTCTGCAACAAAGAGCAGCCCCTACTCACTGCAACTAGAGAAAGCCTGTGCACAGCAATGAAGACCAAATGCAGCCAAAAAAAAAAAAAAAAAAAGTAATGGGCATGTTACCACATTATTAAAAAAAAAAAGAGAGAGAGAATGCGGCTCCCCGGGGGGCGCAGTGGTTGAGAGCCCCCCTGCCGATGCAGGGGACGCGGGTTCGTGCCCCGGTTCGGGAAGATCCCACATGCCGCGGAGCAGCTAGGCCCGTGAGCCATGGCCACTGAGCCTGCGCGTCCGGAGCCTGTGCTCCGCAACGGGAGAGGCCACAACAGTGAGAGGCCCGCGTACTGCAAAAAAAAAAAAAAAAGAGGATAAATCAGAATCCAGAGTCTATATTGAAGTTACTCCTGGGTAAAAAAGCATAACCTTTGTTTCCAAGAGGCCTCTAAAATTTAATTTACTGTATTCTAGCAAAGTAAGTAAAAT
The DNA here is from genome assembly GCF_003031525.2 of Neophocaena asiaeorientalis asiaeorientalis. Lineage (NCBI taxonomy): Eukaryota > Metazoa > Chordata > Mammalia > Artiodactyla > Phocoenidae > Neophocaena > Neophocaena asiaeorientalis. Next base: position 5,316,271 of record NW_020185336.1, read on the forward strand.
ATACAGAGTAACTCAAATGATTCCAAACTGATGTGCCTTAAGTTCAGAAACCCAGTATATTCTAAAGATTTAAAAAAAGAGAGAGAGAATTCCCCGGCGGTCCAGTGGTTAGAACTCCATGCTTCCACTGCAGGGGCCCCGGGTTCAATCCCTGGTGGGGAAACTAAGATTCCACAAGCTGTGCTGCTGGGCCAAAAAAAAAAAAAAACATATATATATATATTTTTTTTTTAATGGGTAATTATTTATATTACAAAATAATTTTGCACAATAAAAAAAGTTTCTAATGAAAGAAACTATATGGAAGACACAGAAAATAGCATTCAATCTAAAATGGGAAAAGGAAATTGGTATTAGATGAGAATTAAAACAAAGGTTTTATATGCCTTTGTTTCCTCTGCCTTTTGAAAAGAGAATTTGTTGATCCCTTTTCCTCTGCCATTCTCCACCCATTTCTCTTTTCATTCTATAGGGCTTTATATATGATTTTATTCAGGCTGAAATTTTTAATTACCATGTACATTCTGAAGACTTGCAAATTTCTGTTGCCAGGTTTTTCATTGTTGTATGACTATATCACTATTTATCCATTCTCCAGTTGATGGACATTTGGGTCGTTTCCAGTTTTTTGTTTTCAGTTTTTTGCTATTATGAACAACACTGCTACAAACATTCTATGTATTCCCTGGTCTATCTGACCAAGAGATTCTCAAGAGTATCTACGTAGAAGTAAAATTGATGGGTTCTAAGGCATGCACGTTGTCAATTTTACTTGATAATACCAAATTGTAATCCAATATAATGTTCAAACTTTCTTGTTGCTCTAAATCATCACTCTCATTTAATTTTGTTGGACTTCTTAATTTTTGTCAATCTAATGAGAATAAAATGATATATCACTTTGCTTTAATTTGCATGTTCCTGATTACTAATAAGGTTGAACATCTTTCAAATGTTTGTTGTCCATTTATATTTACTCTTTTCTGAAGTGCCAATTCATGACTGTCACATTCTTTACTATGAAGTTCTTCTTCTTCTTATTGTTTTGCATATTTTCAAACTCTTCATTTTGCACTTCAGTAAAATGAAACCCAAAGACGATACCCTGCATGGGAAAGGTCATGTAGCTAGTAAGTAGCAGAGTCAAATTCATAGTAACCAGTGATTTTTTTTTTTTTTTTTGGTGGAAAAGCAACTGATGTGCAACTAATGTGATTTCCTTCTATGTTATCATTTTATTTTTCTAAAGTAGAAACAAATATAAGATTTCTATGACACTTTAGACTGTATGTGACTACCTCCTTTCTAAGCCAGGCAGATATATGGGCTTAGCAGTCCACTGAGATTGGAATGCTGCTCCAAGGAGGCTACACCCAACAGTGAAACTTGAAAAGTTATAGGTCTGTTCATTGTAATTGCAAGTAACATAGGAAAGTGGTTAACAACTATCCTGGAAACTCAAATTTTGGGGCTAGAATGAGGGAAGTGTGTAGTGTAATAAAGACCCCCAGATGAGGCTGATCTTTCTACTCATTGTGATCTACCTACTCATTGTTTAAAGTGACTGAGAGGTAGGGCTTCCCTGGTGGCGCAGTGGTTGAGAATCTGCCTGCCAATGCAGGGGACTCGGGTTCAAGCCCTGGTCTGGGAAGATCCCACATGCCACGGAGCAACTAAGCCCGTGTGCCACAGCTACTGAGCCTGTGCGTCTGGAGCCTGTGCTCTGCAACAAGAGAAGGCCGCGACAGTGAGAGGCCCGTGCACCGTGATGAAGAGTGGCCCCCACTTGCCGCAACTAGAGAAAGCCCTCGCACAGAAACGAAGACCCAACACAGCCAAAAATAAATAAATTAATTTTAAAAAAAAAGAAGTGACTGAGAGGTAAAATCAAAATACAGTGTATTTCTCATCGTTTATCATGAATACCACAGGCGGTACCCAAGATGATTTTGGACAGTCTGTGGACATTTTTTACATTAATAGGTATGTACTTATTTTAATGTATACTAGAAAAATATATAAAGAGCATATCAGACCTTTAATTTCATGGCTATTATTGCTTAAGATAACACTCAGTTTCTTTTAAAAGCACCTCTTTAAGGAAAATATTAAGTAAACAATAACGCAAATAGTAAGTGGATGGGAAAAATTGTGAAAAAGGCACATAAATGACCAAAATTTGGGAAACACTGGACAATGATTATGATCATAGACAAATCTGGGTTTATAAATTGACTCCATTACTTCCTATGAGTATGAACGTGGCAAGTTATTTACTTTCCTTGGCTGTATTGGTTAATATATTAGTTGCTTTAGCAAAGGCCAAAATAGTAATGGCTTAAACAGGTTATAACATTTCTTTCTATCTCACATGAAGATCAAGATGGTGAGGGGGTCAGAGTGGCACTGCTCCATGAGATTCTGAGAAGCCTGGGGTCCTTCTACCCAGCTGTGCCGCCATCCTCTCATATTACAGCATGTGGGAAGGGGAAAGAGGAATTAGGGGGGCAAGCAGCTTTTGGTTAAGAGCTTGAATGAGAACTTACACATATCACTTTTGTTTACACTTGGCTAAAGAGCCTATCATCTCTAGTGGGAAGGAAGGAGACAATGGAACTTAAGACAATGGACATCAAGCAACAAAAGACAATGAACCCTGAGAGATGGAAAACAAGTGAAGGGAGCCCTCTAGTTCCCCCAGTTGTTCCAGCTTACTGTCCGGAGAAATTTTCCAAGCCTCAGCACAGGAAGGGAGAACGTAGGCAGAACCCAGAGGCCCACCTGGGTTGAAGAGACAGATGTGGGAGTCTGGAGAAACCAGGCTGTTAGAGTTCACAGGGCAGAGAACCAGAAAGGAGAGAGATGCACAGGGAGAACGCCAGAGATCTACAGAGAGACTGTCCTGAATATTCAGTTGATTGGAGATCAGTGCATGCGTGTGGCTGGGGAAAGAACCATGTGAAAGGATTAGAAGGAAGGGTGACCAGTTCGTAAGGGCCAATAATAATGCCTGTTCCCAAGACCTAGACTTGGAAAAAACCTCATAATTAAAGTAGCATCAGTAAGAGCACCAAGAATGGTATGCTTCAGTAATGGGGAATAATTAACCATACACTAAAAGTAGGTCCAAAGGATCAAAGTACTTCTAAGTAACTGACCAGATTTAATGCTGGGATATCAATTCTCCCCAAGCTGATTCTAAAATTCACATGGAGGTGCTTCCCTGGTGGCACAGTGGCTGAGAATCTGCCTGCCAATGCAGGGGACACGGGTTCGATCCTTGGACCGGGAGGATCCCACAAGAGGTGGAGCAACTAAGCCCGTGCATCACAACTACTGAACCTGCGCTCTAGAGCCCGTGAGCCACAACTACTGAGCCCGCGTGCTGCAACTACTGAAGCCCATGCGCCTAGAGCCCGTGCTCCGCAGCAAGAGAAGCCACCGCAATGAGAAGCCCGCGCACCGCAACGAAGAGTAGACCCCGCTTGCCGCAACTAGAGAAAGCCCACGCACAGCGACGAAGACCCAACACAGCCAAAAATAAATAAATAAAATAAATACATTTATTTAAAAATTAAAATAAAAAAATAAAATTCATATGGAAATGCAAAGGACTTAAAATAACCAGAACTTTGAAAAAAAAAAAAAAAAGGTAAAGGACTTAAACTACCTGACTCTAAGACTTAATATACAACTCCAATAATCCAGCCTGTGGTATTCGACAGTTCTAGAATCAAATCCTAGTTCCACCTCTTACTTAACTTGGGCAAGTCACCTAATCTCTGTAAGTTTCAGATCTCTTATCTGTAAAATCAAAATAGTAAAAATCTGGTAGGATTATGTGACTAAATGAAATAGTGTATATGATGCACTTAGCACAGTACTGGCTGGGCCTGTATAAAGAATGTCAGCTTTTATTATCCACTCAGCCCCAAGCTCTATAAGACAGGGACTATATCCGTTTTAATTATCACTGTATACTTAGGGCCTTAGAACGAAATTGAGCTTCAACTATCTCAAGCAAAGAGTTAACAAGTAAATAGTTAACCATGTAATTAAAAGAACTTTAGATGTTATCAAAAGTTCAACACCATCACTTTTCAAATGATGAGCATGAAATTTAGAGAACCCAAGTTTCAAGCCCAGGTCATTCTTATCTAGTGATTCACACCTTCTCTCTTATTCTCAAATACTTTGGCTTTAGGATACCTTAACATTGGGACTTCCCTGGTGGTCCAGGGGTTAAGACTCTGTGCTCCCAATGCAGGGGGCCCGAGTTCAATCCCTAGTCAGGGAACTAGATCCTGCATGCCGCAACTAAAAGGTCCTGCGTGCCGCAACTAAAACGTCCCGCGTGCCGCAACTAAAAGGTCCCGTGTGCTGCAACTAAGACGCAGCACAGCCAAATAAATAAATAATTAAAAAAATAATTTACTTCTAATAATCCCAAATTCAAGTGATAGATAGTATTAATTATAAGAAAAAGCTCTAGTTTCAGAATAGTATATTTAGAATAGCCATGGTGGTCTATAAGCTGAATACACAAGTGTAAGCAAATGATCTATTTTAAAATTTAGCATGACATTGAGTTATTTTGCATAGAATTTAGTCTATAAGAATTTCAAATTTAAATATCTAGTGACCACTATTTCACAATATCTCCAGAGTCTACACCTTTCACTTTGTAGCAAGAAAAAATAAATAAATAAATTGAATCCTGCTTATCATACTTCAAATGCCCAACACAAATGCCCCCAAGAAAATCCTTAAAACCATTACCCAAACTACCTGACCCCCTTTTAATGGTTTTACATAGCCCTGGGTCAATTTTTTAAATCTCTTCATTGTTTTTTACTTCAAAGTTTTCATGTCCTATCTTGTTTTGTGTTATTAACTTTGTATAAATATTCCCAAATTTTGACTTTTTTCAATGATGTTGAAACTGGCATGTAATGTAATTCTGCCAGTATACTCAGGAAAAATGACTATGGTAGTCCACAGTTAAAAGCTGATTCATAATGTATAATGGCTGATAAATAATAAATTTAATTTTAATCTTAAAAAATTTAATTTCCATTTTGGTGGATTAATCTTCATCATGTTTTCTCTCAGCTGCCCCTTTCCACACAATGTTCTACTTCTGGCCATTTTCATGGGCACATTCAGTGCTTAGGATGTATTTCTCGCTCCTTACATCTACCTACAGTTATGAAGCTCACCAAAATCTCCATCTTTTTCATTTATATACTTCTTAACCTCCCCTCCCCATTCTTGTTCAAATAAGCACACGCACAGAAGTAATTTCTTCCTATTTTTGGCATTGACTAGGCCCCTTTTAGAATCCTACATCTAGCTTTTATCACATTTTAAGAAAAAGAACAAACAACAATAATAATTGTTTTAATAATAGAAAAATGAGTGAATAAAGATGAGAGTAATTTGGGGTTTTTAACCTAGAAAATAAAACTAATGGATGAATTCAATTGAATGTTATTTCGAGAAAAATACTGAATGTTCTCTATTCCATATAAGACATAGAATGACAATTTTGAACAGCTTTATTAGCCATAATCAAAGAAGGCTTTATCATCTGTAAGGATAGTATCAAATATTTCAAGTTCTTGAGAGCTTTAAAATAAGATGCACAGCCAATGTTTTGACTGATAATGTCCTATCTTCCATTTACTACTTGGGGAGCTTGTAAATGAAAGAAACTAAAGTTCCTCTCCTAAAATTGTTAGGGTACAGAGTGCCCAAAATAAAATAGAAGAGTGAAGACCTTAATGGCTTAGTATCTCTAGATTATGACTTTTTTTGACACTATATATGTATATTCTCGCTTAAGGCAATTGGCTATATCAGATCACTACTAAAGACTCAACCGCTTTTCTATCCCAGGATTCAAGAAGCATAGTATTGTCATTTGTTATTTGTTTCAATGTGCAGAATATTGTTTGCATAAAATTCATTCTCTTCTTAAGAATTAGAAAAAAAATTTTTTTTCTTAATTTTATAAAATCCCGAAACTGACACTTAGCTCCCATTTTAAGAGTAAAAATATTGGTCTTCCCTGGTGGCGCAGTGGTTGAGAGCCCGCCTTCTGATGCAGGGGACACGGGTTCGTACCCCGGTCCGGGAATATCCCACATGCCGCAGAGCGGCTGGGCCCGTGAGCCATGGCCGCTGAGCCTGCGCGTCCGGAGCCTGTGCTCCGCAACGGGAGAGGCCACACCAGTGAGAGGCCCGCGTACCGCCAAAAAAAAAAAGAGTAAAAGTATTAGTGAATTGTTGGTTAGGACTTACATAAAGCTCTGAACTTTTTATAAAATAAACTTGATCCACTTATAAATAGGATATTTAAATTAAAAATGTGTTAAATATCAGAAAATATTGCTCCATTTACACTTCAAAAGCTTTCTTAGCCTCTAATGAGGTAGCTTATACAAGATAATCTTTGTTGGATGATATTAATTGGTTCTATAAAGAGTCCTTTTATTAGAGTATAACTATTTTCATAATGAACTTATTTGACTTGCAGATTAGTTCACTATAAATCCTATTAATCTTTATATTAGTTTTCTTAGCATTTTGTGATAGCTTTCTATAATTATTGTGTATTTAATAAATTAAGCAATAACCTTAATGCTTTAAAATGTTAGTGTAATAGATGAATTTCAAACAATTCGGGTGAAAATGAGCTCATTCATGAGAAGGATTTAATATTCATTCACAAATGACAAGAATTCTCTATAGATAGATGGTAACATTCTAAATAAACCTCAGCCATTGAGTGCAAGTTTCAAAAGTGGTAATTTTGAGAGTGCAAATAATTTGATTAAGAATTAAATAAAGGCAGATTATTTTTCCTTACTGAGAGATAACTTTTAATTTTATGCTTCAAAACATGATTGAACTACTAATACTTACAAGTGAACTATTAATCATTCTGACCAAAAAAATTTTGAAAATAATATCCACATGCAACACATCAAATCATATATATATACACATATATCAATATAAATTCTATTTTATATGCATTTATATGAAGTAACTTTATGAGACTAGCATGTAAAAAAAGCTTGCTAAAAAAAAAAAAAGCTTGCTGGAGTTGTAATACTAACCATGGTATCTGTGCTGTGGGATTGCCTTGAAGGTGACACCTTTTTATAATAAGATACTTTGGACATTTGGCATTATGCCAATTTCATTAGGTTGTAAGTGTTTCTAATGAATTTTTTTGTAATGAAGTGCATTTGTTAGGAAGATAAACTCCAAACAATCACAGGTAGTTCTCTCGCGCACTTGACAACTGCACAGGAAAAAGATAACCTTAACAGAGTCCACAGGATTTTGCTTACACCATAAAAGGGGTTTTAAGGCAGTTCTAATGAATTTTTCATTGTTTGGAACAAGCACTTTATATATTTCTTTGAAAAGTCTATTCAATTTTTTCTAATCTGCATAATTTTTAGATTATTTAATTACTTATTAGACAGTGCTAATAAGTAATTAAATAATCAATAATGGGACACATGTGAAAGATTCAAAACTAGTCAAAACTACTACGAACTAAACAAACTGAAAAAGTCAATAGGGGCTTCCCTGGTGGCACAGGGAATCCTCCTGCCAATGCAGGGGATACATGTTCAAGCCCTGGTCCAGGAAGATCCCACATGCTGCGGAGCAACTAAGCCCATGAGCCACAACTACTGAAGCCTGCGCGCCTAGAGTCTGTGCTCCGCAACAAGAGAAGCCACCGCAATGAGAAGCTGGCACCGCAAAAAAAAGTAGCTCCTGCTCCCCGCAACTAGAGAAAGGCTGCGTGCAGCAACGAAGACCCAACGCAGCCAAAAATAAATAAATAAATAAATTTATTTTTAAAGAAAGGAAAAAGTCAATAGGCTATTTAATTACTGCAAAAGAGAATTTATTTCCATGGCTATATAGTGTTTCGTTAATCTTAACAAAAGGATAGCAAAAAGAAGAAAACAAAACAAACAACAAAACAGCCCAAGTCTAGACCAGATTATGCTGCTAACTTTGTGACTTTAACTGCTCTGGGCCTCAGTGTGCACAGCTAGAGACTGGTTTTCAGCTTCTTCCTCTTCCTCTTCTTTTTCTTATTCTAGCAATAGAACATTTTGTCAGATGGAACCTTACATGGAGCACCAATATATAAAACAGATAAATGCAGAACTGCTCTGTTGAGGTGGTGGGTGGGAAAACCTGGAGCCCTCTGCAGATTTACATTTTTCACTGTATAAAACTTTCAAGAAAAGTTTGCTGACTTTGCTTTTGCTTCTGGGCTGTGTATACTCAGAAAAGGATTTCACAGCATAAAAAATTTTAAACAATCATATCTTCCTTCTTCAGAGACTTTTACATTTAAATTGTTCATCTATCTGGATTTCATTTTTGTGTATGGAGTAAAGTAGGTCTCTAAATTCTCATTTCTCAGGATTACTACCTAATTGTTCCTCTGTTTATTAAGTAACTTGTCTTTATCCTACTGATTTGAAGTGCCACCTTCTCCTGTGTTAAGTTCTCACATATCATCAAATCTATTTCTATTATCCAGTACTTTAGTTTTAGGGATGCTTCTAGCTCTCTCCATCCTCCACCGATTGCCAAGAACAATTGGTTGCCTTTTTTTTTTTAAACTATGAAGACTTACAGTTTCATATACCAATTGTTAGCATTTTGTATATCTTTTCATGCCACATTTACTATTCTTTATTGTCACCTGTGTAAAATATGTTGACATCTATTGCAATTGTAATCAAATAAAGACATATATAAAACATTAGCATTAGTGGTTGAGAGCATGTTAAATAGGCTTGTTGTGAGGATTAAATGACTTGATATTTGTAACGCACTTGGTAAACGTTACGTGTTCGTTAATTATTATTATTATAGTTATTGCATATGACCTATAAATCAATTGACCTAGTTTGTACATGACATTTTATCTTTTTTTAGTTGCTACCCTTAATTTTAACATGACTATTTAACTTAATGTCTACATTTAGTCTTTTCCAACACTACTTCTCCAACTCTCTGATTCTCTGACACCATCTGGGTGTCCTATAATTCAATCCTATTCTGATACTAACTACCCAGAGTTAGTGTCAGACTTCACAGGTTTAAGGGCTCAGTCTCATAAGACTGCCCTCACTCAAACATCAGGCCCAATACCAGGTTCTCAGGTTACCTACACTTCTGTCTAACTTGGCTACAAATTCCAGGGTTCCTATAACCTCTTCTTCCTCCAAAGTTTGATAATTTGCTAGAATGACTCACAGAACTCAAGAAAATGATATGCTTATTATTCCAGTTTATTATGAAGGATACAAAAGAACAGGCAGATGAAGTACATAGGGTAGGGAGGGCCCAGAGCTTCCATGCCCTCTCCAGGTATGCCACCCTCCCAGCACCTTAATCTGTTCATCGATCTGGAAGCTCCCTGAACCTCATTGTTCAGGAGTTTTAAAGAGCTCAATATCCAGCCCCTCTCCCCTCCCTGGGGGTCAGTGCATGGGGGTGAAAGTTCCTACCCTCTAATCACTTGGCCTTTCTGGTGACCAGTCCCATCCTGAGGCTATCTAGGGACCTACTCTAAGTTATCTCATTGGCATAAACTCAAGTGTGACCAAAAGGGGCTTATGATGAATGAAAAAGGTCACTCCTAGCGCTCAGAAAATTACATGGGTTTTAGGAATCTTGTGTCAGGAACCATGGACAAAGGCCAAATATGTTGCTTATCATACCACAGTGGCAGGTATTCTATGTCCTTTTTCCTTCCTGAGCTCGCAGAAGACCATAGTTCCCAGCCCTGTAGGAGTTGGCCAGGACAATCTGATACTTCCGGTCAATAGACTAAGAGAAGAAGTGATGTGTTTTGCTTCTGGGCTGAGGCAGTAAAAAGCCACCATGCAATTTTCCAGTTCCCTTTTCTCCTGCAGCAGCAAATGTGGATGTCTTGTGGTAAGAAGCTGGAGCCAGAAAATCAAAGAAGATGAGATTGCTACGTAACACACGAATGACAGCTGCCCTGAAGAACTGTGTCAATGAGAGTGATCTATGAGTGACAGAGAAGTAATATTTTATGTGTGAAACCACTAAGATTTTAGTTCTTGTTCGTTACCACAACATAAACCTAGCCTCTTCTGCCTAGTCTCTTCTGCTTAGTGTATATTCCTTTTTTATAATCTTCTTGCTGGGACTCTGACTAGAAGCCTTATACCAGTCAGAATCCCAGCAGGAAACAGAGACACATTCAAAAGATATCATTAAACGACAGTTTAATTAGAGACGTGGGCCAGTTTAAAGGGACTCGATTGAAGCACCTGCCAACATGAAGCCATTACTCTCCCTAAACTTGAGGGGAAGGGAGGGAGGTGGTAGTAACCAGAGCTGAGCTGAGAGCTTTAGCTGTGGGGAGGAGCCACCAGACAGGAGCTATGGCCTTAGGGGAATCCAGGCATTCTCAGACTAAGACGGGCTTCCAGATGATTCAGTCCTCAGGAGCCTGTCTCCCAGGGTAGAGAGCAGGGTGAAGAGGATGAAGAGCAGAAAATATCCAGCACAAGCCTCATCAAGTCATTGCATATCTTGCTGTAGGATACTGAATTAACAATGACATCTGGGGCTTCCCTGGTGGCGCAGTGGTTGAGAGTCCGCCTGCCGATGCAGGGGACACGGGTTCTTGCCCCGGTCCGGGAAGATCCCACGTGCCGCGGAGCGGCTGGGCCCGTGAGCCATGGCCGCTGAGCCTGCGCGTCCGGAGCCTGTGCTCCGCAACGGGAGAGGCCACAACGGTGAGAGGCCCGCGTACCGCAAAAAAAAAACAAAAAAAACCCCAATGACATCTAAGGAGTACGTTCATGGTCAAACTGCATCTTGACAACCACCTTGAAAGTTATAAGGATCAGGAAAAATGCGCTGACGTTAGGGACCACCCTGGGATATTCAACCGAAAGAACTACACACACTTTCCCTGTGATTAGTGCATGAGAATCTAAAAATTAACACGAGAAATAAAAACATCAAATGGATATGTTTATGAATAAACTGAATAAAATTCAAAATAATTTTGGATACCCAGCAAACGTTTAGTTTATTATGTGCTCTTTCAGTACAGAGACCTAATCTTATCAGTCTTTATAACCCTAATATCCAGCACAGTTTCCCCTACTGCCTATCATATAAAGTAAGTCTTTAAGACAGAATTCCTTACATGACCCTAATGACATTCTTGTTTTATTTCTTTTTACTTTCCCCATTGACCTCTACATCTACATGCACCTCTACATCAATACATCATATTAACTTTCAATTTTATGCTCCTAGTTTATATGCCTTTTTGCTCCCTCTTTGTCATTTTTTACCTATCACTCTGTTCTAGATCTTACTCAAAACTTCTTAAATTTTTCCTTGTCTAATCATACCCCATCTAAAACATTTCCTTTCAGTACTTGTTCAGTTTTTACTATCAACTAGCCTTGCCTATCTGTATTAAAGTCTCAAAGAATTAAAGGAACTGTATATCTATCATAGCCAGGAAATATTATATATGGTTTCACTTAATTGGCATTATTAATTCTTTATAGAAGAGAATATAGTATTTATGTTTGAACATACCAGTAGAAGAAATTATAGAAATATGTCAGACCAAGTAATGAACACACACAATAAACTTTTAATAGAGATGTTCTCTCTTGGGCTGGCACAAAGCACCAGAATAAGCAGGTATGCCCTTTCTTGAACTTTGATTGTACAGTGGTTATAGGGTTTAAATGCCTTTTAAAAATTAATTTCCCTACTAAATATTTGCTGTTGTAATTAATCTCTTGTCATTTCAGCTGTATTTTGTTAGATTATAAACAGAGACTATATATTTTTTCAATCTCATTAATTCCCCAGATCGTGTTTAGTTATGTAGAATACCTATTTAATAAATATTTGTTGGTTAATTATAATTAATAGAAAATCCAGTTTTCCTCACAATGGGCTAATTTTGGAATGTATAATGATGCTGCTTGTAACCACTTTCATCAGAGAAAAGAGAATTCCACTCCATATTAATAATTTTTAAAAAGAGCTCAGAATGTAAGAAGACCATTCTTCATAAAATGTATATATATAATAAATAATATATCTATAATCAATATTCAATAAAGTTTTTTCTTAAACTCTATTTGTGTTGATTTTCCATTTTATATTCCTATATCTTTACTGTTTATGTTGACACGACTTTCATCATCTTCAACCTCTTCCTGACTCTGTGATTTCATTAGTCTGAATTCTTTTGAAATTAAATAAATAATTTTCAGTTGAATCTCCACAATCTAAGACATTTTTTAAACCTTTAACAAAACCTCTACATGTAGCCAGTTCCATATTGTCCTAATCCAATGACAAAACAATTACCCTGAAACTACCGTCTTTTGCCACTAGATGGCGCCTATGTCTAAGTAACAATCGCTATTCTTTAAGTTTAACTATTTGGAAAAAACCTTGTCTTCCTTTGAGGTAAATCCCACTAGTGAATTTTCATGTTAGGTGAAATTTATCTAAGATTTAAAGAATTGTTAATTTTAAACAACCCAGATTAAAATCTTTCTAAAATGGGCTATACTTTTCTCTCCTTTCTTAAACTAGAACATATAAAGCTGTTTCCTGATGATTGACAGTGATCATCATAAACATCAGTTACAGTACTACACAAGCATATACAGATTATTCTAGTTTTAACCCTATATTAAATGGTCTCAGATAACTATACTTTTTGAGATCATTTTTCACAGTATTTTTGTATAGTCTGGTATTTGGGGGGCTTAATTTTTAATAAGCCTTTTAGTCTTCTTTATTCCAGATACTACTTCTTAAAAGTAATTGCTAGCAGCAAATGTCTCCTTTCCTCAAACTTTGTTTTGAAATATAGCTAATGTTTTATGATCAAATAAACCAGATAGATAAAATTATTAGAATTGGGTCAAATATAAATGCTATTGATGAATTACATAGACCTTAGTATGTTTTACGGCATCTATTTTGAATAGTCTATGACATCTGTTTTGAGTACTGAGATGTTTTGATAGTTGAAGCAGCTTAATAAGTGATATATCTTAATATATTGATTATATTTATAACTAATAGTTGAGTTGTAGAGCATTCAAAAATTTGAATGCTATTTACTATAATAATACTTCCCTTGACTTCTTTCTCCTTTTAATTTTAGCACTAATAATATTATTGATCCCATTAAGGTGACTCCAGGTCTGAGAACTTATTTCATAAAAGTAATTTCAGGTCTATTTTTTACTATTTGGAAAAGTATTTTCATACGCCTATTGAAAAAATAATCTTGTTTATGAAAAGGAAATATTTGATGATAATAAATATTTACTAACAATAAAGTCATTCTTAAACTTTAGTATGCATCAGAATCAACTAGAGATTTTGCTACGATTGTACACAGATTCCAAGTCCCCACTTCCAGAGATTGTATTTCAGTTGGTATGAGGTGGAGACCAGGACTCTGTATTTTAAATAAACATCCCAACTGATTCTTTTACCGCTCTGTGTTTTTCAGAGTTCTCAGCTGGCACTAAAGAAGAAATTCTCATTTGAATGGATGTAATCTTGAGTGTTTTATTTTGCATTCAAAATTAAGGTGTGTTATACAATTGTAACTTACAGGAAGGAAATTAGTTTTCACATCAAAGCCTCTTCCAAAATAGGGCAATACTGGAATTTCCATTTAATACTTATTTTCTCAATAAATAGTGTTTGAGGACATCTCTTCATAGTCCAAGTCACATTTGAAGATCTAAACTAAATCTAAGCTAAAATCTAAACTAAGATCTAAACTAAAATCACTTCAGATTATTATTTATTAGTAAGACTTTCTAATATGCAGTTATGAAAAATTAATTAATATTAACGTAATGATCTCAGGGTATTTTAAACACTGATCTTTACTTTTTTAAAAAATGCTCTTTCTAAAAATCAACTTTTTCCCTTCTTACCTTGTAGTAACACTTTTCCATGTCTCTTAAGTGACCCTGTTTTGAGCAGTGTTAACACTTCAGAAAAATCTCCAGATATGTGTCATGTATCTTTTGGTCCTACTTTAATAACAAAACAAAGTGTCCTTGTTATCCTCACTTGCTCAACCAATGTACATTCTTGCCCCTGTGTTTATATAATACATTCGTTAGTGGTTTTTACTCGTCTAGCGTTTTGGGCCATAAAACTAGAGTTTATTATCCTGCAGGTGATGAATCTTCTTATTTACAAATTAATTGCAGATCATGTGTGGGCAGCATGATTGCTGATCCTGCCTAACGAATACATTTAGTGTTTAATTTTTTTTTCTGTTGCTATTTTCTAATTTGAAGTGGGTAGACCAAAACCAATTAATTCTATTCCAGTTTATCAGTACTTTGTTGCATGCTTCTTCTGTCACTACAGATGCTTATGACTCTTACTGTATGGCTTTAAATAACATCGATATTAGAGATGTGCTGATATTAAACTACATGCTCCTGATAACTGCATCTTTCAGGTAAACCAGAGCTGCCAATTACTTAAGAAATTTTAGGTTACATATTCATAATTTAAATTAATTTATCGTCAACAAACTGCTTATACTTAGATTGCTTTAATAATCATAATCATAATCATGGAACTAGAAAATTTTAGGAACATTTAAAAACATAGCAGGGGGGTGACGCAGTGGTTAGGAATCCACCTGCCAATGCAGGGGACATGGGTTCGAGCCCTGGTCCGGGAAGATCCCACATACCGCAGAGCAACTGAGCCCATGCGCCACAACTACTGAGCCTGCGCTCTAGAGCCTGCGTGTGAGCCATAACTACTGAGGCCCGCACGCCTGGAGCCTGTGCTCGGCAACATAAGAAGCCACCGCAATGAGAAGCCCGCGCACTGCAACGAAGAGTAGCCCCCACTCACCACCACTAGAGAAAGCCCGCGCGCAGCAA
This sequence comes from Neophocaena asiaeorientalis asiaeorientalis, assembly GCF_003031525.2. NCBI lineage: Eukaryota > Metazoa > Chordata > Mammalia > Artiodactyla > Phocoenidae > Neophocaena > Neophocaena asiaeorientalis. The sequence goes on from NW_020185336.1 coordinate 5,331,279, forward strand.
TGAAGACCCAACACAGCCAAAAAATAAATTTAAAATTTTTTTAAAAATAATAAAAACATAGCTCTAAGACGATAATAGGTAGTTGAATGCAATTTTACCAGAGGGCAGTTTTGTGGGTTTTTTAAATATCTGAATATAAAATTAAGAAACAGACATCTGAGATATTTTAGATGTAGAAGTTAGTAGGTTTTTGTACTCCTCAATATCTAGTCAGTCAAGACGTGAATGAAGCAAAAAAAACAACCTTGTATTTGTGAAGACAAGCATTATTGAGGCTATTATAAAATTTCTGGTGAACTTTAAATCTCATGATGAAATTTTAGCATTAGTGAGTGAGTGGTAAGGTAAATTAAGTGAACAGGTAAATATTTATGTAAATATAACATGACACAGCCATTACCCTAACACAACAAGAATCTAGTGTATAGTAGAAGTATCTTTATTTTTCTCATGTTAAAAAAATTGTGACCTGGTTCTATATCATGATATTAGTCTAATGACACTTCAGTGACCCTAACATAATAACAGACAACCAGGTACCACCCCCCCCAAATTATGTGACATTACCAAGCACTAGACACTTGAAACATAAAGAGTAGTGAGTGTGATATAAATAAATTTAAATATAACTATTTTTTAGTATGTATTATATTTCTAGCACTGTGCTAGGCCTGATCACATAGGTTATTTCATTTAATCCTCAATTGTATATATCTTCTACAGATGAAGAAATTGTAATTTATTCCTGACTTCTTAGTTTTCCTGCTCTCAATTATATATGCTCCAGTGGAAGTAAGCATTACCATCACTAGAATTATTAATGCTAAGGCTGTGTAAGTACTTGAAGAGATTAAGGCATCAAATGGGTGCTTGAACTGGATGAATTTAAAATTCATCCAACCCTAAGATTCTATAAATTTATGTAACACTGCTCTGTTTTAGCCTTAAAAACCATACAGCAGGGCAAAAAAACAGCAGGATAGTACAAATATGAAGAATCAACCATGTTCTGATGTTCATAGATAGGCCATATTCATGGCAATCTGTCCAGGACCGTTTGGAGTTGATTATGCATGCAAAATTAATCGTTTGTCCTTAATCGTCCACATCATAGTAAAACAATCACCTAATACATAAAACATGAGAAAGAATTGGTTAGGAAGGACTCCCCCCACCCCAATTTTCTAAGCAGTCAGCTTTATACTCTCACCTACAGAATGAGCAGAGGTTAGAACATTCTAATTCTATTTCTCTGTAGGACACCAAAAATAGAAGCAGTTTGCATTGAAATAGTACTGTGACTAAGCCTAGCCTCACTGTTGCATGTTTCTAATTGCATGCACTTCAAGGTTTGAATTTTTTTAGAAATCTATTAAAAGTTAGGAAAGTAGGCCCTACAGTATGACTTATAGTTTACTTTTAAATATTTCAACTACTTAAAATTCATTAGTATTTAAGGCAGTGTTATTTTTCACTTCTTTTAACTTCATTCCTTTTCATTTTTATAAATAGTCATACAGATAAGTTATATGCTTATGTGCATGGGCTTTAAAAAAATAACCTGGAGGGCTTCCCTGGTGGTGCAGCGGTTGAGAGCCCGCCTGCCGATGCAGGGGACACGGGTTCGTGCCCCGGTCCGGGAAGATCCCACATGCCGCGGAGCGGCTGGGCCCGTGAGCCATGGCCGCTGAGCCTGCGCGTCCGGAGCCTGTGCTCTGCAACGGGAGAGGCCACAACAGTGAGAGGCCCGTGTACCGCACACACAAAAAAGATAAATAAAATAAAATAACCTGGAAAAAGAAGATGGCCAGTTGTAAAAAATATAGAATAGGGACTAAAGAATATTTGATAAACTTTGTCTTACTTTAATATCAACTTTTGGCTATTTTACATGATAATTTGTGTTTGAATAAACTCCAATGGCAAAGAATTCTTAAGTGTTTGCTACAATGAATGGGAACGAAAAGTTTGGTTTTCCTGCTTTCATATATCTTTTCGGCAGTAAAATTGCTTTTCTATTGGGCAAGTAGGTTCTTAGAGTCAGCCCCTAATTTCTCATTAGAGTCAATTTTAACCTCTACTTTTTTATTGTGGTAAAATACACAATATAAAATTCACCATTTTAAAAATGGCTACACTTAAAGTGTAGAGTTCAGTAGCATTAAGTACATTCACGTTGTTGAACAGTCATGACCACCATCCATCTTCAACAGTCCATCCTGTTTTTTTTTTAACCCTTATTGCTACAGATGCAGAATTGAACCATTGCTGCAGCTTTTCTGACCCCCATTTTCCCTTCCTTAGCTGGCTTCCACAAGATAAATTTGCCAAAGGCCTTCTAACCTAAAGGCTGTGTTTGTTTGTATTTACTATCAACAGATACTAGTAGCATGAGGTAGCTAAGGAAAGTGATGGCATTAGCAAGTAGATGGGCCAACACAAATTATGAGGAGTAATAAGAATGTTTACAGGCTCAAAGATGTTTTGAACTTTCTGTAAAATTACAATTGTATATTTGAAAAAAAGAATTAAAAAAAAAACTATAAAACTAAAAGCTCAAGTTTAAAGCTATGAAATCCTGTAGCACAGACTTTTCCCTCCAGAATATGAAATACAGCTCACAAGATATGAAATTATATGATATTGGGGATAAAATCTGTGAAAATGTCAATGCTTTGTACATTAATTATTTGTATATCTGAACATATTACCATAGATATTGAACCTCCAAAATAGCTGTTCTCAAAACATATGTGTAAGATAAGGCCAAACTCACTCTTCCAGTATATCTATTCATTCCATAATTTAGTTTTCAGTTGAGCCTGAACATATATCAGGTGAAAATAAGATGATCCAGATCTGTCAGTATTGGTGTATATGCAGATGGTTCATTTGTTATAATTTGTGGAATGCTTGCAAGCGCTCTTGGTGAGCATTCTCACATGGAAAGAGATAAGAAAGATACAAATTGGCAAAGGTCAGTCAAGTTGTGCAGTTTCGTGAAGTGATCAAATACAATAAGTTTTAAACAAACAAGGCAAATTGTTGGCTTATTCAAAGGCAAGGTGCTATAGTACAGTATTTGAGTGCAAATTATTTGATATCTTAAAAGCTATTTCTTATTATTTCTTTTCAGTCTAAAGTGACTGACAACACTTCTGAAATCACTTGCTTCCATTTGAGTGGCATTTCATTAAAAATCCCAAGCTAGGATCCCTCTTATTCCTTTATTAAGTATTGCAGTCTACATCAGAACTGTCTACAACCATGAGTTGTTTGTGTTTATGTCTTTGCATTAACTGCCTTTCGATTATATTGAGAAAATCACTTTTTTTTTCAATTACTTATTAGATTCCAAAAGAAACAGTTGTCAGAAATAAGTTTACAGTGGCGAATGGCTGCCTCAGTAGGTGTAAAATCAGATTTTGTAATTCTTATTTAAGAAAAGGGACCTGCCATACTATCCACTGTTCCTTTGCTTACCGATTTTGGGTAGTGACGGTATACCTAATTCCAAAGAGAAAATTTTGTTTTTTAAAAAACAAGATAGTGTACTTTACCAAGCATAGCATGAGCTACCTTGACATTTTTCAGGAAATGAGATTTTTTTCAGCCTTCCTTCTTTATATGTCTTAATTTTCTCTCTGAAATGATACGATCATCTCTTCATCCCACAAGTAAATCTATTTCAGAATCAAAGTGCACAGCGGAGAGCCAACGATTGAACATATTGAGTGTAAAAATGGAGAAATGACAAAGACTGCAGAGAAAACTAAAGGTCCACCAATGCAAGTAGATGTTACGCTAAAATAAAGTTTATAATTTTGGTTTTTTTTTACCCTTTACATTTCTCTTAAGGTCAACTTCTGCACTTCAAAATCAATGACTAAAGTAGCATAAGCAAGAACAGTAGGTAGATATGTTGTCTGATAGGGTTATGTTGATGCCAATCCTCGTTTGAGGTAAAAGAACCACTGCTGATTTGCACATATGAAAACAAGGCCACAGAAGACATTTAGGTTCTTGCTTAAACCCATCAAACCTTGCCATGAAATTGCCACGTGGAAGATTTTGATGCAAATAATGACTACAGAAGTATAGTGCTTGCAAATACTCAGAAGCTAATTTAAAATTACGAAAGGCAAAGAATCAACGGCCTGGCTTTGAAAACAAAACTGTTGCGTTGAAGTGTAGCCAACTAGGCAAAAACAAATGGTTGCTGGAGACCCCGTCAAGTGGATAAGTTATTTTGGGTGTACCTGAGGAGGGACAAAGATGAGAGAAGCCATTTCAGAGCAGTTCTGCTTCCTGCCTCTTTTGTTCTTGCCAGGGTGCCCATTTTTAAAGTATTCAAACAAAGAACCACAAACCGCCAGTCACACCATAATACCAGCTTGTGTTTACATTTTCAGCTCTCCGGATCGTGATCCTATTCAGTGCACACAGAGCGAGTGCTCGTGTACACGCGTCCGTCCGCCATCAGGAGGAATGAAACTGTAAACACAAGCTGGTATTTTGGTATGATCACGCTAATATGGCGGCTTGCGAGGTCAAGGGGTGGAAGGTGAATTATGGATCCAGAATTTCCTTGCTTTTGTCAGTTTAAGTCAGGCTGCTTACGTAGTAGCTGCTTTTCCAACTTGAATAACTCGGCTCTTTTAAAGAAATGAAGACCTACCTTAAATAATTAGAGGGACTGCACTGGAGAACTGTATTCCCAGGAAGGTAGTGGAAGTCCCATTCCTCAGAACCTATAAAATTAGACCATGAAAGGCGTATAACAGTCTAGTTCAGAACGTAACCGTGTGTTGGTCACGGCAAAAAGTGTTGGGTAAAATAATCCAATGCCTCCTAGAGAATGGCCTTGAGGACACAGGGAGGGGGAAGGGTAAGCTGGGATGAAGTGAGAGAGTGGCATGGACATACATACACTACCAAATGTAAAATAGGTAGCTAGTGGGAAGCAACCGCATAGCACAGGGAGATCAGCTCGGTGCTCTGTGACCACCTAGAGGGGTGGGATAGGGAGGGTGGGAGGGAGATGCAAGAGGGAGAGGATATGGGGATATATGTATATGTATAACTGATTCACTTTGTTATACAGCAGAAACTAACACACCATTGTGAAGCAATTATACTCCAATAAAGATGTTTTAAAAAAATAATCCAATGCCTCTACAGGACTTCATATCTCAAAAGAAAACCATTTAGGTGGCTTGTTTTACTGTGAGAAGTTCACTTAACCAAGAAAATTAGGGGGAAAAAAGTTGTTTAATTCAGTCAGTGTACCCTATAGAGAAATGCACCAAGTTTGAGATGTAACTCAGCATACTCTTCCCACCTTATTCTTGAACAAAAATTTATTTTTGCCATTCAGTTACAGGTAGATAATATATCCTTAACCAAAGTTATGCTAGATGGGATCTTCAAGATCATTTGGACTTTGAAGTACTACAGAAGTATCATCAGTACAAAAAATATCAGAAGGGTTTCCCAACTCACCCCAGCAAGGACAAGAAAAAAGATCATTAAGACCAGATTTGTTGGAGCTCAATTCCTATAGAAACATATGCTAACTAATAAATAAAATTATTTTTATAGTCTCATTAATTTCTTCATACAGGTACAGGGAAATATAATCCTTTCAGTCTGTTACTTTTTTTTAAAGTATAAAATTACTAAAATCATCAATGTTAGAAAGATGAATGGTGGTTTCAATACATGGGATGCATTTATCTTGCTCTTGGCTCTTTTGAGTGAAGGTTACATGAGGACTGGTTATATTTTTAGTAAAACAATTTAAAATTTCCATTCCAGCTGACAACAGACATTTCTTTCAATGTGTATTATTTAGATTTGTGTGAAAAATAGTCCTAAAGTAGAATTCAGTTATCAAACTGTGTCTGTTGTCTATGTGTGTTGTGCATGTTTGTTGTTCTGTGTACAGAAATGGAAAACAGAAAGAAAATTTTCTTCTTTATATGTGAAGTTATTTCCAGTTCATTAGAAACAAAACTTTGAAAAAAAGCTCAAAGAAGGGAGATTTTTCATCTTAAGGTGAACAGGCCAATAATAATAATTGTATACAATAATAATTTTCTATACATTCAATATATATTTTTTAGTTGTTCCATAAGGAACAATCATTCCTGTGACAACACTGCAATTTCTAGAAGTAAAAAGTTCAGGTAGTCCTTTGGTCCATTATAATCTTAGAGCTTTCCATAAGCATGAAATTATCAGCCAACCATACGTTGAGATATGTGGAGTTCCCGTCTCTTAAAACCCATTTCTGGGGGCTTCCCTGGTGGCGCAGTGGTTAAGAATCCGCCTGCCAATGCAGGGGACACGGGTTCGAGCCCTGGTCCGGGAAGATCCCACATGCCGCGGGGCAACTGGGCCCGTGAGCCACAACTACTGAGCCTGCGCGTCTGGAGCCTGCGCTCCACAACGAGAGGCCGCGACAGTGAGAGGCCCGCGCACCGCGATGAAGAGTGGGCCCTGCTCGCTGCAACTAGCGAAAGCCCTCGCATAGAAACGAAGACCCAACACAGCCAAAAATAAATAAATAAATAAATGTTTAAAAAACCCATTTCTGATTAATGCATAACAATTGACCACTTCCTCCTTTCATGTGCATGTGTTCATATGTAATAGTATTTGTAATGGATGTATATAAATAGCTATATAAGAAGCAAACCTATAAAAATAACTAGAATAACTAAATAATCCATACTAGCTTATTTTAAGTAAATTCATTTTGGGCTTATCTTGTCTATCCTGTTACACCATCAACTGTTTCAAAATCTGAACTACATTTAAATGAAAGTTATAGTTCCCACAGTATCACTTATTCTGCTGGCCTTGGTCAGTAATGATTAAAAATGGAGGTGGAGGGAGGTAAGAAAATAGAATGTAAGGAGAGGCCAACGTCCTGAAGGACTGTAAAGACCTCAGTAGGATTTTCCATATTTTTAGAAATCACTAACATATCTCTTATTACCTGGTCTACAACAACGTCTTCAGTTTTCCATTGATTGTAGACAACTGGTTTTTTTTTTTGGCCGTGCCTCACGGCAAGTGGGAACACCAGACAGAGAAGTCCCGACATACAACTCTTTTAGGAGGAGAGGAGAGAGAAGTAGATTTAAAGAATAAAGAAAATAAGGGACTTCCCTGGTGGCCAGTGGTTGAGAGTCCGTCTGCTGATTCTAGGGGACACGGGTTAGTACCCCGGTCCGGGAAGATCCCACATGCCGCGGAGTGGCTGGGCCCGTGAGCCATGGCCGCTGAGCCTGCGCGTCCGGAGCCTGCGCGTCCGGAGCCTGCGCGTTCGGAGCCTGCGCGTCCGGAGCCTGCGCGTGTGCTCCGCAACGCGAGAGGCCACAGCAGTGAGAGGCCCACATACCGCAAAAAAAAAAAAGAAAATAATATGAATGATGAAACACAAGCAAAAAGCCACAGTATTTCTTGCTGTATTTTCCTGCTTTAAGGGTTTTACCTGCCTCTTTCTTCCTTGGAATGTTTTAATAGAAAAATGTATGAAAGTAGCTTATTTTCTACTTATTTAGTTAAAATTCTTATCTTCTTGATAAAGTGGGTGGCTGTTTCTTAATTTGAATAGTTAGAGCAGAAGAGGGTAGCCATCATTAGATTTTGTATCATTTTACTACCTTAATGCGTTTTAATTTGAAAAACAGTGATAAGTTTTATGAAATGATTATTTGGCTAGTGGTTCTTCTACTGACTAGATCAGATTCTGTAGAAGCTAAGGGGACAGGTGATGCCTAAATTTGCTTCTTAATAATGTTAGAAGTCAGCTCAAAAGATCATTGAATGAGACAACCTCAGGCCTCAATCATGAAAAAATTTTCGTCTTTTCAAGAAAGAAATCTGTTCAGATTAAGTTAGGCTTCAGAGAAAATAATGAATGACTTGGTTTAGATATTAGAAGTTTTAAAAAGTGGAGATCAAAGCCTGTAGCTGAAATCTAAGTGAGAGTTTACATAGAGCAAGCATAAGTTTAAGCATTTATAACGTTTAAAAAGTTTACCTTCTTTCTAAGGCAATTTCTCATAGGTGAGAATTTCTCTTCCTTATTCATTATTTAAAATATTTATCATATGGTAACATAGAAATAGGAAAATAATTTTATAACAAAACATTAGATTGTATACAAGTATATGTAAAAGTAGAGAATAAGAAATGACAAGAGATAAGTAATGCTTTTGTATTTGAATTACAAAGGCATGGACAAGACTTAGTCTCAGCAATAAATACCATGTGTGAGGCAAATAAATAGGAAATAATATATCACAATGGAATATACATTAATAAATATTAATACCTAGTGGGATTAAAGCAAAGTAAGATAGACTTAAAGAAAAATATTAATCTACTCAGATATTAATCAATATAAGACAATCAGATAAAATCCTAACATGGGATGTATCTACTCATTCAAAGAACTAGTCTATCTTTAAGTCTTGGTAGAAATGACCAGCTGCATCTCCCTAGAAGTTTACCAGGAGGGACCAACACTCTAGGTTCACGGTAATCTCAACACCACATGTATGAATAGTATCCATTGGATTAAATAGAAATTTGTTACTTTGCCTCTAAACAAAGAGGGGAACATAATCTGTACAAGGCATTTTCTAGGCATATCTTGATTTATTTCCCTTTTTTATTTTTAAGAGATTGTTCTTTGTTTACTGTTTGTAGCCTTGTAATGGGTGGGATGTGTGAAGAGAGGAATGGCAGAAAAGACAGAGCTGTAGAGAATAATTATAAATACATCATACTTTAACCATTGTTTAAGAAGGAAAATTTCTTTGTATAAAAGAGTATTGTTTTAAAAATCACAGGTTTTATTTAATTATTGAATCTACAAGTGCATGCTCATTGTTAAAATTTAAAACAATATACCAATACATTAGAGTAAAAAGTGAAAGCACTTCTCAGCACCTTTAAAACTTATCATTTTATTATCACTATACCTCCCTATCCCAGAGGGAAATAAGATTAAAAGTGTGGTGTCTATCATTTCAGAACATATTCTTATGTATTTGCATCACATAAATTGTTTGGAGAGTTTTACTTGTTTGGTTTTTTAACTCTCAACAATACATCTTGTAGATTTTTCCATGTACTTATATATAGATATACCTCCTTCTTTTAAAACTGCTGCATAGTTTTCCAAAGTAAAGACGTACCCCAATTTATTTAACCCTGCCAATGATGAACTTTCAGTTTCTTTCAAGTATTTTCTATTGAAAACAATGATTCAGTGAGTAGCCTTGTATACCTATCTTTGTGGGTATGCTTGAGTATTTTATAAGATAGATTCACAGAACTGGAAATGCTGGATCAAATGCATGTGTATTACATTTTGATAAACACTGCCAATTGTTGACCATAACGAATGAAAATGTCAGCTAAACACTTTTAAATGCTAGCTTTAAAAACAACAAAGTTGCGTAGACGTTCAAAGAACCAAAGGGCCAGTTTTGACTATTATATTACATCGTTAGTTCATCCAAGCAACAAATATGTATTGAGTGCTGCCATACCTCAGGTGCAGGCTAGTGGCGGGACAGTAAGTTACAAGGCAGAATAAACATCATCTTCACCCTTAAGATCACAGTCAGTTCTGACAGTGGAGTCCTATGACGCAATTTTCCCTTTGTCTTACAAAAAAGGAATGAATGTTTGAATAAAATAGAAAATAATATAAAACTAAATTGATCTTTAAAATTGAAGTAGGCATCCTACATTATTTCCAACTTATGCATATACATATGCATTGGCAATTCTATGACCAAGAGAGAAAGGCTATCACTTTTGAACATACTGTCCTCCAAATGGGTTGATCTGTCTATATCGAATGCAGAGAAAACTTTAAGGGATATTCAAAACTAACACAGACATCAACACACTTTGACAGCCTATTAGTTATGCAAACATGAAGTTATCAATAGTTGGAAAAATGCAGTGAAAAAAAACATGAGACCCACTGGAAGGCTTTCAAGGCTGTTTAATCAGACAGAGATGAGTAAAGTGGTAAAACATGAAAGCAGGCCTTCACTTGGGCCAGAATAAAATCATGGCAAATAATATCAGTAGTTTGGAAAGAATATTTTTTAAAAATTGAGCAAGATTAACTGACCCATTTATAATATGCAAATACACTGCTTTCTTACACAAAGGTTGCACCACTGAGCTGAGACCTGGGAATAAACTAGTATGCTTTCCACGTACATATACACTTTTCTCAGAATCACTGGCCTATGATTAAATGAAAACAAAACAACTTTACTTCATTCTTGCTTTCTACCAAAACACATTTCTTATGATTGGATCTAAATTAATTGACAGGTTTGTGTTATATTTTTGAAAAATGATGTTTATTCTTCCTTAAAAATTCTCAACTCATATATATCACACACACACACACACACACACACACACACACACACACACACACACACAAGAAACAGTGCCTCGTAAGACTAAAAGCAAAGGATGTTTCATCTCCTCCCAATCGCCTTTTTACTGGGAATTTCTTCGGTTTTATATTACATACCCCTTTTTAAATGCTTTGAAGATGCCCCCTTTCAAACTTCAGTATTTCAGAACTAGCAAATAACATTTAAGAGGGCATTTTATTTTCAAAACTTGGGTCTTTGGAGGACAACTTTGAATATATGGCTCTAAGCCTCAAAGTGATGCTTAAAAGTACATTTAAAACCCTGTATTTCTATGTTATAATCAAGAATGAATGGGTATAGTTTTAGCAGCATTTTATTGGATGCTTGTGTATAATAGCCCAAAATGATCCACATAGCATAACTGATGTATTTCTAATATATTCATTGCTATTTATTAAGAGGAAATAAGAGTAAATTAGACAACTGTGCTATTTTGTTTTATGTTCAAAATGTACATAAATGTGTCAGTTTATTGCTATGATGAAACCATATAATAAATATTTGTGTTAATTCATTAATGAATAATACAGATTAAAGTGTTAGGCAACTTGGGACTTACCTGGTGGCCCAGTGGTTGAGACTCCGTGCTTCCAGTGCAGGGGGTACGGGTTCGATTCCTAGACGGGGAACTAAGATCCCACATGCCATGCAGTGTGGCCAAAAAAAAAAAAACTGAAAACAACAACCTCTCAAATGACGTCTTGCTTTAAAAAAAAATCTTTCTCTTTAAAACAAAAAGAAGTGTTAGGCAACTTGAGATAAATTCATAGGCTCACACTGTCAGAAGAGTTCATTTGGTTTGTCACTGACCTTCAAATGACAGTTTTAACCAGACTGATAATTGCTTATTCTCTTACTTATAAAATAGAATACTTGTCTTTCCAGAAATAGAAAATTTTAAATCTTTCTTGGTATTTATCTGTCGTGTTTCCTTGACCTAATAAACAATACTTCCTTATAAAAGTCACATAAAACTGTCTGTTTTAATAAACATCTTTTTCTTATTTAGACATGAAGAACCCCTGCTCAGCATCTTTTCTCTGAAAATAAATCTTACAGTTGAATACCAAGCAAGTCACACCTTAGCCTTTTAAGACTGACTAATGGCAATTCCTTAGCTTTCCTGAAGGACCTGAATTAGATCTTCAGCTATTTTTTTTTGTTGTTATTCTTTCGACTCTCATAAATTTCCCCACATCCTTTAAAAATGTGATCGAGGGCTTCCCTGGTGGTGCAGTGGTGGAGAGTCGGCCTGCCAATGCAGGCGACACAGGTTCGTGCCCCGGTCTGGGAAGATCCCACCTGCCGCGGAGAGGCTGGGTCCGTGAGCCATGGCCGCTGAGCCTGCGCGGCCCGAGCCTGTGCTCCGCAACGGGAGAGGCCACAACAGTGAGAGGCCCGCGTACCACACACACACGCACACACAAAATGTGATCTAAAACGGGAAGTAATTTTCAAACAAAAGTATAACTAATACTTGACAATAGGAGAAACTGTCCCTTGCCTATTTAAGATTATTTAGGAAATCATAAAAATTACGTTTGCTTTATCCCACATTGTTGACTATTTGTACTTTGTCGATTAACATTAAAGTTTTTTCTTCTGTCCTTTTTGCCTAGACACTGTTGTAAATCATATACTGCACTGAACATTTATGGCCATTTGCTTCTTCTGAGCAACATTTGTTATACGATTATTATCCTAAATTCAATTTTATTTTTTCAGGATACTAACCACCACAATTAATTTAATATCATTTGAAAATTTGTGCAGTATAGTTTTGACTTTTTAGAAAAAACAGAAAATATGTTGATTATTATGGGTCCCAAGAATAACCCCTCAGCCCTCTCTTGGTAAGGCCTTGAAACAAATTGCTCATCATTCTAAAAGTAGTATGATTGAGAAGATATTTTCCTCAGTTATTAATGAGATGAATATATGTGATGGAATCAAAAGTCTGTTTATTCATTTGGAAAAAAATGGTAGAGAATAGTCAAAAAAATCCTGTAAAAAAAAGAGTGATGAGATAGGAGCTATTATGCTTTTCCACATATTAAAGTATCTTGCAGAGCTATAGTAAGTATACTGTGAAGAAGCAGATATACATTTTTTGAATTAGCGATTGCCAGGTATAATGTGTTTGACATTTATCATCGATATCATTGAATCTTCACATTAACCACATTTTAACAGTGAGGAACCAGAGACTTAAAAAACGTAAGTAGCCCAATCTGGTAGATAGTATCATTTGTTTACAAGTCATCAATTTCCCCCAAGTCCTTGAGCTGTGAAGGCAATATACTTTCCTTTTCTACTCACTTAGAGCTTGGCCAGGTGATTTTTCTCAGACCAATGGAGTGTGGATGGAAAAGAGAATGTGCTGAGTTGAGATTTAAGAAGTGTGGCTAAGTTTTCACCAGCCTTCTTGAACTCCTGCCACTTAATCATGAGAAGAAAATGTTCTAGCAAGCTGTTGTTACTTCAGCTCAAAAAAAGTGGCACATGAATGTCATAAACCTGACCTGGAGCCAAGCAAAGTCCATTTGTGTCCAGCAGAACCCTGCAATGTCACAGTTGGCCCAGATACCCATGAGAGAGGAATAAATGTTTGTTGTAAGCCATAGAGATTTGGGGGAGTGTTTGTTACACAGCACTATTGCAGCAAAACCTGAACAATATTCTCAGAATCTCACTAATACAGATCATGCTAATACAGATGAATAAAACAGAAGATAAAATCTGGACCTAGATTATAATATATCCAAGAACTTAGTGGAGAAAATGTAGGTTGCTCAAAAATGGTATGGAGGGCTTCCCTGGTGGCACAGTGGTTAAGAATCCGCCTGCCAAGGCAGGGAACACAGGTTCGAGCCCTGGTCCAGGAAGATCCCACGTGCCGCAGAGCAACTAAGCCTGTGCGTCACAACTACTGAGCCTGCGCTCTAGAGCCCATGAGCCACAACTACTGAAGCCTGTGTGCCACAACTACTGAAGCCCACATGCCTAGAGCCTGTGCTCTGCAACAGGAGAAGCCACCACAATGAGAAGCCTGTGCCCCACAACAAAGAGTAGCCCCTGCTCACTGCAACTAGAGAAAGCCTGCGTGCAGCAGCAAAGACCCAATGCAGCCAAAAATTAAATAAATGAATAAATAAATAAATTTTTAAAAATGAGAGGTAAGAAATTATTTTTAAAATGGTGTGGAAATATTAACTAACCATTTGGGAAAAAATATGGTTAGATCTCTACTTACATCTTGGAGAAGAAAGTCTAGATAGGTTAAAGATACAAGTGCAAAATATGAAAACATAAATACAGTTAGAGTAAAACACAGGAGAATTTTTTCTTACTAATGTTGTCATAGGAAATGTCTTTGATACCAAAGACATTGAATTCAGTGATACCTTGTAAATTTGATTACTTAAAAAAACTTCAGCAAAAATGACACAAACAAGATAAAAAGACATACTGAAAGAAATACATAAAAGATTAATATTTTCAATCTTTAAGGAACTACTTACAAGTCAAAACAGTGAGATATGGGCTTCCCTGGTGGCGCAGTGGCTGAGAGTTCACCTGCCGATGCAGGGGACACGGGTTCGTGCCCCGGTCCGGGAAGATCTCACATGCGGTGGAGCGGCTGGGCCCGTAAGCCATGGCTGCTGAGCCTGAGCGTCCGTAGCCTGTGTTCCGTAACGGGAGAGGCCACAACAGTGAGAGGCCTGCGTACCGCAAACAAACAAACAAAAAACAAAAAAAACCAGTGAGATATATATACTCCAGAAGAAAAAGAGGAATCAGATAGGATAGTTAATTCACAAATATAGAAATAATAATAGACCATAAAACATACGAAAACATGATAAAATAGACCATAAATATATGAGAAAATGATAAACCTCATTGCTAATCAAATTCTGGAAATTAAAAGAACAATGAAATACCATTCCCCAGCTATCAGATTATAAAAGATATGTTAAATAATATTAACACTCAGTATTGGGAAGGCTTGAGATAAAATCACTATGACTTTCTGGAGGAAACAGAGGCAGGATGAAATCAAAAGTCTTAAAATTATGCATGCTCGTTGATCTAGCATTTCTGTTTCTTAAGGAAATAATGTGTCAAATGTAAAAAGATGTTTTAGAATGTTCATTGTAAAATACTGAAAACTAAACGTTGCTCAATAGAGGACTGATCAAATAAATTATGGAACGTCATGAAATAAAATATACATTTCAATGGTAACCACTAAGAATTATGAAGATCTGCATTTATGGACATTAAAAGGCAGCAGTGATTATACATTAAAAGAAAAAAAGAGGCTATAATACAGTAGGTATAGTGTGGTCTCATTTATAAATATATGAAATATATATGAATAGAATTGAGTCTTGAAGAGTAGGCAAAATATATATTTTTTAATTAATTAATTAATTTTTGGCTGCATTGGGTCTTTGTTGCTGCGTGCAGGCTTTAGTTGCGGAGAGTGGGGGCTACTCTTCGTTGGGGTGTACGGGTTTCTTATTGCGGTGGCCTCTCTTGTTGTGGAGCACAGGCTCTAGAGCACAGCTTCAGTAGTTGTGGCACACAGGCCCAGTTGCTCCAAGGCATGTGGGATCTTCCCGGACCAGGGCTCGAACCCACGTCCCCTGCGTTGGCAGGTGGATTCTTAACCACTGTGCCACCAGGAAAGTCCCTAGGGAAAATATTGACAGTATTATTTTTCTGGATGATAGGGTTATGGTTGATCTTCAAAAAAAGAAAGTATTTTTTCTATGATATTTGAATGCTTTTTACAATGAGAACATTAAATATTTATAGTTGGTAATAACGAATAAAATACTGTACTTTTGAAAAGAAAAAATATGAAAAATAGCAGTATCTTCTACTACAAATATGGCAAAAAGTCTACAGGACTCAAAATATGTCATACCTATAGTTTCTTCCTTGTCTAGGTTCTCATAAATTATTCGTAGAAATCCTATCTATACTCTAATAATCATTTTTGTTCATTACTTCTTTGCATTTCTTTTCAGAAAATGACAGGTATTATATTCTGCAGTCGTTTATATTTCAAGGGATTCTTCATAATTGGTATTTTCTCAAGCCATGTTTCTATGACTCAAAAAATCATATAAATGAAAACAATTATATTAAGTAAAATTAGAATATTTCTACCTAAACCAATAATTTTAGCCTGAACTTGAACTGACCAATTACTTTAGGATTATTTTTAAAGTCAAGAAAATTAAAAATCAACCATTTCTTTCATTTAAAGAAAAAACAATTAGAAAATAGTCTTCCATGAGACAAATTAACTTTACAAATAATGGCAATTATGCAATATTATTTATGGAACATATCTTTATATTTCCATATATCAATCAATAGTTATAGATACATAATTTACATATAGTTATAGATATATAACTCATAAACTACAGGGCTAAACTAATAAACTACAGGGCTTGTGTAGTACCCATCTGAATAAAATTACAACTAAATAAACTACAGGGCTTGTGTAGTACCCATCTGAAGAAAATTACAAAACTTTTACTGAGGAACATAAAATTTTTTGAAAAGTGTTCTTATATGGGAAAATGACAGTATTATAAGGCTGTCCCACTTCATTTATAAATTTAATGTATTATAATTCTGTTTAGAATTTCAGGTAAATTTTTGAATACAAACTGCTTAAAAAAGACTACTTTATAGTAAAAAACAAAAGTTCCGCTTCCCCACAATGTCCATTACCATTCGTCAAAGGTAATCACTGTTAACAATTTTTTTGTCTATTCTTCCAGAAATTTTGTACATATCTATAAGGCATGTACTCACATACACATGAGCATGCAGACACACTTCTATGCTCTTTCTTACTTTTTTTTTAATTCTAGGAGGGATAATACTATATACACTGTTCTACAACTTGCTTTTTTCACTTAATATATCCTGAGCATTCTTCCATAGCAAAACATATGTTCTCAAGTGAATTTTTTAACTTAAGAAAGTAATTATGAAGGATATAAAGAATAAATAGGCAAGGATGACAAAGAAAACTTTCAGGAAAAAAAAAAAAACTACTTAAGAGGGACCTGCAATTCCAGATGTAAAAATGTATAAAATATTATGGGAATTCCCTGGCGGTCCAGTGGTTAAGGATCTGCGCTTTCACTGTCAAAGGTGTGGGTTCCATCCCTGGTCGGGGAACTAAGATCCCACAAGCTGCGCGCGGCGTGGCTAAAATAAATAAAGAAAGAAAGAAACATACTATTAAATACATCCACAGTACAATGTGGTCCCTCAGATAAAATAATCAAACAATACACACACACACACACACACACACACACACACACACATACACAAACAGTATGGTAAATTTAAAAAATAAATAAATAAAATAAAATATTGTGATAAAAGTGGAAGATAATCAGTGGAGCAGAAATTAATCTAAGGATTGGACCCTGGAACATAAAAGTTTTCATCTTGATTCAAAAAGTCTTTTTAAATCAGTAGGAAAGAAGTATTATTCAATAGATATCCAGAGACAATTGCTTAACAACTGGAAAAAATGATCAAATCCTAACTTCACATGATAAACTAAAATAAATTGCAGATTGATTAAAGCATTAAATGCATGAAATGAAAGCAAATAACAAAACATATATAAAACAAAGTAATCAAATGTATCAGAGAAAAATATAAGTGAATAATCTTTGTGAGGAATATTATTTAAAGGGAATAGAAAAGCAAGGATAGAAATTTTAATAAAAACATTTGAATGAGAATTTTAAAATAAAGTCAGTAACAAAATATGATATTAGCTTAGAAAACTACTTGTAAAATGTATGGAACAGGGTCAGTGTATCCTTATTATATGAAGAACTATCATAAATTAATTTAAAAATATAAACATCCCAAGAGAAAAAAAAAATGGGTGAGGTTTAGGAAAAAGCAAGCCGTAATGAAACAGTATAAATGGCAAATAAACATATGAAATATATTAAATTTTTCAAGTACCCAAAGTAACAAAAACTAAAAGAACAAAATGTTTTTCAAACATCGAATTAAAGAAGATTAAAAACCTGGTAACATTTAGTGCTGGTGAAGGTATGGATGAGTAGACACTCTCATACATTTCCATTTTGAAGGACACTTTGAACGTAAGTATCAAAACTTTTAAAAAACAACAACAACAAACTTTTTGACACTGAAATTCTTCTTTAGGAAATTTATCTGTAGGAAATAATTATAGATGTATGCAAATATTGTCTACAGAGATGTTCTTCATAGCATTGTTTATAATGCAGGAAAATTAGAAACCACCAAGTACAGTGTCTGAGAACTTAGATAAATTATGGTGCACTAGTTAGGCATTCAAAATAACTCTGTTGACAAATATTTAATGACGGGGGAAAATATTTATGATATATTTTAAGTGAAAAGTGTAGCTCATGTATCCTAGTTATTTTAAACATATGTTAGTGCATAGGAAAATATGCTGTAAGGATATACTCTAAAAAGTTAACAGTGGTTCTCTCTCTAACTGGCTAAGTTATGGGTGATTTTATTTCATTATATTAATTTTCCATAATTGCCAAAATAAACACTTACTAGTTTTATAATCAGAAGTAATGTTACACAAATAAGATACATTAAACAATTATTGAATATGTAGACATTGAAATTTATGTTTTTCCTCAAGAGACTGGTGGTTTTGGGTTGTTTTGTGTTGTTTAGGCATGATCCGACGCCAGCTTCTAGGCATTTCATTGAAAAAAAAATCAAATAAATCATTATAATAAAATTATATGCTGATTTTGTAAAAGATAGGAATCTTTTTTTCAGAGGTAAAATATTTTCAAATTAGTATAATTAAAAGAATTCAATTAGCATTATATGCCTTTAAATAAAGATTAAATGGCTCTCCCTCAAATTATATTATGTAATTCAGCTTCATTTTTTAACTAGTGGGAACACAAATAAGTACAATTTGACAGTAGCGGATCATTTTTTAAATAAAAAATTTCTAAATATTTTTCCATTACTATTGCTAGAGAACAAGTCACACCATAAAATATGGCAAATAACTTCTAGGAAAAGTCTTCATTTGTTCTTTCTAGAAACTGCTGACAACTGATTTTGTGACAAGCATATGTACATATATTATACTGAAAATAAAATTAGTGTAAACTTAATGAAATATTGAAATTATGAAGGGCAAAGCACTTGATAGTTAAAACTTCATAGTTAAAACGACCCATTCTTGCTCCTATACCCTTTCATTTTCTATTTATGTTAATAAAACAAACTTTGCACAATCCTCAAATGAAAAATTAATATAGACTCCCAAATAGCAAATACTGTGCGTGATCTTCTTTTAGGCTCTGATTTTTAGGTATGACTAATTTGGCTGGCAGTACGATAAGCAACAACCTGAATGACAGGTAAATGGGAGGGGGTAAATTCCAAGCACTGTCTGAATGAGAAGTGCAACTCATTTTCCATAACCCAGACGCCTTTTTAACACATCAATGCATTCTCCATCTGAAAACTGGTGTTGGTCCCAAAGGAGAAAACACTGCCCTCCAGTGGTCTTCACTGGAAAAATGGAAATAGTTTCAGGTACCATGACTGCAGCATGTATGTAAAACATTGTGAATATTTATCCAGTCTCATCTCTGGCTATATTTCTTAAGCTGAAGCCTATGTCTACAACCGAGCATAAGGACAAAACCTCCAAAGTAAATTCTAATAGATAGGTAGTTACTCTAGTTAAATAGAAATATTAACTAGGATGAATGATTGTGGCATATGATCGCCAAAGCTGACCATTTATTTGACTATCACAATTGGATTATGTTAGCCACCTATAGCTTCTCACTTCCCAGATAAGGGAGAAGAGATTTCATCTCTATGTTTCCCTTGTTGGCCAATTTTTTAGCTAAAAGACATTTAAAATTGTACAGCAGGCAGAACCCCAGGGGACCGAACAGTGTTCCAACATCCTTAAAGGCTTCCCATCACTTGAAAAACCAAATTCTTCCTCCTGTATCTTAAACTAACCAAAGTAGGCAAAAGCAATTTTAAAAAGTCTTTGTGTCTAGCATTGGAACTTTCTCGTATTTCACACCATTATATAAATGTCACTCTAACCTATATGTATCACAAATGCTACGCTAAATTAGGGCCAAATTTGCAACCTAGTTTAACTGGGTTTCCTCTTTTTGCAAATGCAGTTTTTGTGTCTGCATTTAGCAATGCATACAAAACTGTCCGTGTAGCTAACTGCTTCGAATTGCTAAATTTGAGGATGGATGTGTAGATCGCCTGAGTCTTTATGCATGTGCCAAAGCAATCCTGTTCCTAGTCATATAAAGACTTCCCAATCAGATGGACCTTGACTACACTGCTAAATTCTTGAACTACTTCATTGACTTTCTTTGATTTAGTAAAGGAAAAATGGAATTTTAAGAGGGGAGAGATGGTTTTCTACCCTCCACGCCTCTATCTTTCAGACATCAGAATGGAAGTGCCTTACATGATGAGAGTGCAGACTTGAGGGTTCCATGGCCATAGGGGCTCATCCACTACTAGCTATCTGACTTAAACTTAGCCTCATTTTCCTCATCAGTAAAATAATAATGCTTGTCTCATAAGGTGGTTATTATGATTGAATGAGGAAATGTATGTGAAGTACCTAGCACAGAGAACCAAGAAATTATTATTATTCTATCACCATAATTTCCTAGACTATTAATCCAATGGCCAAGTAGATTACCTAGAGGCATGATTTTCTAAAAATATTATTCTTTTAGCACGTTGAGTAAAGGCTCCTCGTTCAGTTTATTATATAGAGTCCTCCAGATAGATTCTTCAAAACAAATACCCTGCGCTAAGATAAAATATTTTAGCATCACAGTGTTCAAATATAGCACCTTTAAATATGAATCAAGTTTTTCTTCCTTTCACTCCCACAGAAGGTGGTGTCTATTATATATTCACCTGGATTCACAAAGTGCTTTAGAGTTAAAAAACAAAGTCAAACATAAAACATAATTATTATGAAGGTGGCATAGGAATTAGAAATATCTGGGTATATTGTAGTAAATCATAAAGTTTCTGGGCTTGAGAATATAGAATTCCACAACCACACCCATTCTGGTTATTTAACTCAACTGAGAAAATATACACTTCAGAAAGAAATATTGCTTTCTTTCAGAGATTAATGCACTTTCCTTTAAGATGAAGAAAAACCTACAGACACATTTTAATAAGACTTCTCACTGGCCGTTGTAAAGAGTTTTTACTGAGTCGTGGTCCCACATCTCCATCTCCTCCCACTGTGCACACCTGAAGCATTAGAAAACAGGATTTCTATCTGGAGAAATTAATTGAGTGCTGTCTTCACTGTACATGACATCTCACCAATCATCTCATGATGCTCTGTCAACATAGAATTTTGATTAATAAATATAGCTCTTATAATGCAAATTGTTTATGATTTAAAATAGTAGGATACATTGAATGGAGAATACAGTGACTTATAAGTATCTTATATTTATCAAACTCAGAAAATTTTGAGATGAAGTTCCGTTTAAAGATGGAGCAAAGTAAGTACAGCTAGATATTGCAATAGTGTATATGTGTTACACTGAAGCCCATATATAAGCTTGATCTGTATATCAATAAATGCAAAGAAAATAAACTTTGGTTAAAACAGTTATAGCTAATCTAAATTAATCTCAAAATTTGACAATGAAACATGAATTTGTGACAAACATCCTGAATTTTTAAAAATCCATCATATTTGTAACAGTATGAAAATAATCTAAAGTCAGAACACTTTTTCTGGGTATAATTATATAATTATTATAATTCTCTACCTTAACAGATGACAATTTTAGAAAACTCTAAGTACAGTTTCTAGTATATGTACTAAAATAAAATGTAACAGATAGACAACTCATCATAGTATAAGTAACACATTCAAATTTAGTAATTTATTTTCCAGGTGGAAACCAGGCTTCTTGGAAGACTTCAAACTATGCCAAATGGTCTGATTTTACCATAGAGGTACGCACTAAAGGACTAAATTTACTTCTGTGTAATTTTTGTTAACTACATTTTACATGCAAATGTCTATACAACCATGTTAATGAAGTTATGGAGAAGGAAAGAAAGTTGGCATTCCCATTGTTCTGTTTTATTCAAAAGCAACTTGTCAATTGACTATATATCATTTTAAACTAGTTTTCATTTAGTCATAAGAAAACAGGAAAGTCTAAGAATGCATTCTAATTGGATCACAAGTCAAGAAAAATAATACTTATGAATAGAATTTAGACTTGATAATTTTTCTCCTATACCTTATAATCTTCAGAACACAGGATACTTTTATTGGAATCAGACCAAAAAAGTTCTGTTAATCATAAACATTTAGAAAAGTGCAATCTACCGACCCAGAGGAAAGGAGTTGTGTGCTTCTTATTAAGGGCTAAAAATTTTCTGTACCCGAAATGGGATTGGTTGTTTAATTGACTGTTATCCAAAAATTGTATCCAAGTAGTATAAACAAACATATTTAAATTCCACACGAGTGAAGTTCCTATTAAAAATTTGATATTCAAACTTCCAAGAGTTAATAATCCAAAACTTGCCTCAGATTATAAAAGAAGTGTTTCCAGGGTGTAAGAAAAAGAATGTTTTTAAGCTAAAGGCACACTTGATTGGCAGTAAAACTGAAAGTACTAATGCCAGAAGCATAGGTGATAGGAGACAAAGGCAGAAATAAGGGTCGCAATTCTGCATTTATGGCACATGTTACAGCTAGGACTGTATCTCCAACTGAGACATCTTGAAACCAAAGCAAAATAAAACCTACTTCACCCTTACACACTGAAGGGAATCAGGATCCTGACCCAAATTTCAAACTCCCAGAACTTGGAAATATCGGTAAAATGCCCAACACCAACATTTCTGAAACCTGCCACATCCCAGAAAGAGGCAGATCTTCAACCATGGAAATATGACTATTAAGAATTCACAGATTATCTGAAACATTTGCTAATCACCCCACCCCCGTGCTAGAGAGAAAGGCTCAAAGCACTGGGAAAAGCCTGCTGTGAAAACGTCAGGCCCTTCTTGGGGTTTAGGTTGTCAACCTATTCCCAGCCACAGCTATTGTATGACTGTATCAGGGGAAACAGAGTACTTGTGTGTGAGAATTGGGGTGCAGTGGGGGGACCAGAATGTTAAGAAACTTAACAAATTCATACAATTTTTTTTCTTTAAATATTTGAGAGTGTTGTGTTTATACATGCTGGGCAACATAAACCATAAATCTTGCTGGATTTCTGCAAACTGCTGCGTGAAGCCCACAAACGGCATTCCTGTCAATGGGAGGAAGAGACAGACAGAAATCAAGACACAGACAGGCAGCACCCCCAGGACGTGAAGCCTGCTCCTACTGCAAGCTGTAGTGGAAAGAGATGATGACATCCAGAACAAAATGTCTTTTCCACGAGGATGCTAAAGCTCTTGCTTTGTGTTCTCTGTGCAGAGAAAGAATGATCAGTGGAAAGGGCTTCATTTCCACCCTTTTCTGGAATCACAATATAAGGGGTTTTAGTTATTTTTAAACTTCTTCCTTTAGAGTCTATTGTTATGTTCCATAAAACAGACAAAACTCAGCAAGACAACAAAGACTTGATCTGTAGGAGAAAAAGTAATACAGAGCAAGTCCTCTCCAGAGGGTAATTAATCCTTAGTCATTCATCCTAGAAGTCCCAGTTACAGTCAAGGTTAATGTTCAGGTAGCTCCTTTCCATTTTCTTAAAAAAATTTTTTTAAACATTATTTTTGGTTTTTTTTGCAGAATGTTATACTATTAATTGCCAATTTGCATATGTGTGCAGCTGCTGTTTTGGCTCTGAACTCAATCCGATAAGCTTGCTGGAGGTATCGCAGAGCACTTGGCAGCTTTCCTATTTGAAAAGAAAGCCTCTCCCCACTACAGAACAGCTGATCGTCTATCAGCGATAGACCCTGATGGCGTGAATTACAATTACACTACTTTTCACACTAAATCTGGGTGATAGCTACTTGGAAAGAAGTTTCATCATTTTTTACCACAAACTGGAAAAAGAATTACATGGTCATGCTGTGCTTTTAAAGGCAGTTTGGTTCACTTTTGTCTATTTAACACCTAATTCCAAGAAGTCCATAGGCATCCAGATATCTGAATGGCGCGTAATGAATTCACTGTTTAGATGGAAGATTTAAAAAATCTACCTCAAATTACATTTATTAACAAGGCGACCAGGAAGTGTTAACGTTGTTAGACGCTTCATTTATTAAATAATTTGTGGGTATTTTCAGTTGTCATATCTAGAGTCATGGGGTTTGCTTATTTTTTTTTAATTAGCAATCCAAAACAATGCTACTGCAATTTAACAATTCATCACATAATCTTGGGCTCTTCAGTTCTGCTGTTAATGTTAGATAATTCAGATGGTTATTTTGATCTGTTTATAAATGATTTGGGTTGCACTGTGCTGTGCGGGGGCTGCAGCAGCCCAGGCAAGTCTTTCTCATCCTCCTTGCATTGCTCAGGGTAGCTGAGGGGCCTTCTCAAAATGTGTTTGGGGAGTTTAGCGTCTAGCAGGGGGAAACCAGGGATGGGGGCAGAGGACACTAAAATAACTGGATTTATTATCATTACTAAACTTCTTTATTAATTTACATTCCCTGTCTGCTTGGAAAACTGAGGAAAGACCTCTTTGCCAAAGTGCGTCTTATCAGATGCAAAGTGCATGTCTCTCGT
The DNA here is from genome assembly GCF_003031525.2 of Neophocaena asiaeorientalis asiaeorientalis. Lineage (NCBI taxonomy): Eukaryota > Metazoa > Chordata > Mammalia > Artiodactyla > Phocoenidae > Neophocaena > Neophocaena asiaeorientalis. The sequence goes on from NW_020185336.1 coordinate 5,355,600, forward strand.
TTCCTGGGAGGTTAGAAAGTCCCTTCTTCCCTCTTGCCAGAACAACCCAATCATCAGAAAATGTAAGAAGCCCCCAAACATCCCTCTTCTTCTCAGTCTCCCCTCAAATCTCTTCCCCTCCCATCTGACATTTAACTCCATTTGTTTAAA
>NW_020185336.1:5355794-5361840 GCF_003031525.2 Neophocaena asiaeorientalis asiaeorientalis
TAGTAAACCTAAGAGAAAAATAGATTTTGTTTTCCTTTTTTAGTCGCTAGCTTTATTAGATTTCTCACTCTCACAGATTATCCGAAGACTACCCATTGATTGATCGCCCGTAGAGCTGCATTTGGTGTAAAGAAAAAACTCACAGCTTTATTGGCTCCCAGGAGACAAAACAAACAGAACAAGATATTCATATTAATGCAAACAATGCAACAAATGAGGGGAAGAAACGCCCGGCTGAAGCGAGGCGTCGAGCGGCCGACCGGGCCGGGAATCGCGGGCCCGGGCAGGCCCCGGGCGGCGAGAGAAGGCCTCCAGGCCGGGCCTCCGGAAGGGCCTGCTTGGGCCCTCACCGCTTCCCGGGGCGGGCCTGGAAGAACCCAGCGCTCCTGGCTCCTCTCCCTTCCCTTCTTCCCGACGCCTCTAGGGGCCCAATCCCCGAGTCTCAGTTTCCCTTGGCACCTGGGTCAGAGGTTGAAGTGAAGAATTCCCGCTGCGCCTCCTCGCCCACCTGGGCAGCCTGGAAGGAGAGGTTAGCAAGACTCCAGAGAACCCAGGAGTTAGAGAGGAAGCCAAGCAATACGCGCCCTCTCTCCCTTTGAAAAGCTCACATTATGCTGGAGGAGACTAGATCAACACACACGTTTCGACACAACGCAAAACATTGTATGATCAAAAGCGAGGAGAGCAGTGTGTACAGCAAAGCCCGAGAGCTATTTAAGAGGCACCGAGACTCTCCTTGCGGAACGAGAAAGGAAGAAAGAAAATTCCGGGCACAATAGGGGTATTTGCTCTACCCCTAATTCCCTAACCCCACCATGCACAGAAAAGCGAAAAAGTACGGGAAAATCTGTTAGGTAAGACTTGACTTCACATCTTTTTAGTCAACAAGATATTACAAATAGGGGTGCATAGGGCATACTTACGGTAAAAAAATTATTTGTTGTTTATCTAAAATTCAGATTTAACTGGGCATCCTGTATTTTTATTTGCTAAACCGGGCAATCTTAACTAAAAATACTTTATTGAGGAAAACTGTACGAGAAGCAAGGCTCTTTCTCCGATGTATATTAATCAGGATATTCGGGACATTTTTAATGGGACTTTGCCTTGGAGAGGAAATGAGTCATCCCCACAGCACACTTTCCCAAGCACATGGTGGGGTGGAAGAGGATGAAATGACTGAAACACTTGGAAACGTCCTTATTTTTGGAGGAAGTGGCAGAGTTTTTTTGACTCTTGTTGACTCTTATCTGGACAATGGACCAGTGTCCTTTTCCCTGAGGCTGGCTCCTTTCCAGGCCAGTCCAGGGTACCAATAGCACCGCCTAGAAGTGGAGTGTCACTTACAATGTCACTCCCATATTGGGATCGTGTATTTTTTTCTAACTCTTACTAGAGAGCCACATCACTCCTTGGTATTAATTGTATTTCGAAAGAAACTAAGTTGGGACTTGACAACTTTAAAGATGGCAGGGTGGAGCAAAATCTGCTTTGAAATTTATCAAGCATTCTAACCTACAAGTAGATCTTATCCAGGCCTTGCCCCGTAGATGCTGAAGGAAAAGACTTTCAAAATGCCAGTGGTAAAACCTCAGGATACTGGAGTGAGTGTGTGTGTGTGTGTGTGTGTGTGTGTGTGAGAGAGAGAGAGAGAGAGAGAGAGAAAGTGTGTGTTTAAGTGTGTCACAAAGCTGCTTAGCAGAGGAAGCCTGCTGCTTGCATTTCTTCCTCAGTCCTGGTTGGAGAGAGCTTTTTCAAGGAAGCTGTATCACCCTTACTGATACTTCGGATTCCTAGTGAGCTTGCCTTCCTTTTAAGCCAGTTGCTTGAAGTTGTATGAATACACCCACACAGGATGCCCCTTTCTTGCTAGCAATTAGTGCTATTTAACAACTGCAAACGGAGAAACTATTTGTCTAATGAGAGCTGTTCTCAGTGTTGATTCACCAACACTCTAGGGAAGACAGTGTAAAGCTGAGACCTCCTGGTGAGTCTCGGGTCCATCAAGACAAGTGAAGGCCACCTCTTGAAGAAAATGAAGTCTCTGCTTTAGAGAATGTTTTAGTTCCAGATTAATAGTTTTAGAAAATATATAGGCTCGCTTCCAGTTCATACTGGTTTACTTTTTTTTTTTCCTTTCCCATACAAACTATAACCTTTGATTTAGAAGTTGGATTATTAAATGGTTAGCATTGTGGTTTGGGTGTCACGGTGAGGTTTTAACCCCACGCTTTAGAGGTACAAATCCTTTTTACCTTCTCTCCTACCTCAGATTGTGTCTCACGCTGCAAAATACATTCCAACACTTGCCGTTTGTTCATTGGAGCAGGCATGAGGTATCTCAACACTCAGTTCACTAAGATGCTTCTTCTCCCAGCAGACACGTTCTGGGGCCCTGTGTTAGGGTGGTGATAAATTGATAATCCCCCTATAGTACACCCCACCCCCTTGTCAGGGAACCTACTGTCTCTGTGGTTTAGCATAATGGGTAGTATCTTTGTGTACAAAAGATTCCAGATATAAGGTAATTTACGCGTCCTATGAAGTCAAGTACAAAGCCAATGAAAAAGTATATCTTTTTTGAGGTAAAGGATTATTATGGGAAAAAGTGGATTGAAATGCGGGAGAGCTTGAGCTGGGTTCTAGCTTTCTGAGTGGGTTTGAAGGACTCATTCATTCTCTCTAGACACAGCTTTGTTTTGCTGTTTTCTGGGTTGGTTTTTTTTCTTTTGGTCCACACAAAAAGAAAGTTGGATTAGGCAATCTATAAGATTTTATTTCTAAAACAATTATTCCTTGAATTAATAAGCAATAACTCATCTTTTGTATACTGTTTCCAAAAGATATAAGCAAGATATTTTTTAAATTTATTCACGATATAGCCCTAAACAACAAAGAAAGCATGGGCAGACTCCAGGTTATCCGGGCATTCCAGATCCCAAGGGGATATTCAAATGAGGGAGACCAGTTCAACATCAAGGGCTTGCATAATCAGGTGCAAATACTCTGGAAAAGTGTGAGTGACTTAAAGACAAACAACCCTGTACAGACAGGACAAAGGGATAACATGTTTGAGAACTTATACTTCAGTCCTATTTGGGACCCTTGACCTCAGAAAGAAGAGAACTGCAATAAAGCAAAAGCTAAAGTTATTTAATAAATATACACAGCATCCTCATTCCGAATATTCTAGTGCTCACTGCTCTTTAAGTGTATGAATTCACTCTGAGACAGGAGGAAATTAGCAATCTAATTGTAACTGGTTCTAGAAATGACCTACAAGACTTGCTTCCTTATATATTATCAGTGTCATTAGGTGAAGTGTCTTTTAATTTGAGGCCCTCCTTGAACTGTAAGCTCCAACAAGCTTTCGCTAAACAGACTTCATTCACATTCTGAATCAGGTTTTTGTCTCACACATATTAACTTTTACAAAACAGAAAGAAACAATAGAGCTTATTAGGAAAAACTTGTTTTGAATAGTAAATTAAGCATAATGGAAATAGGCACATGTTTTAGCACGGTTCCCCCCCCCCCCACTTTATACCAATTGAACATTTACATCTTTTTCAAAGTGCTGTGATTTTCCCCTTAAGTCTTAAGCTGGCACCACACACTTTCAATAAATGAAACTTAACATCACTTGTATTTACTGAGAGTAATCATTGTAATACTGTGGATTCCAAATGCACAGCCTTCCCTAAAAAGAGTTTTAAGTAGTCACCCCTAAACTGTATTAATCAAGTCATTGTGGCATTCTAAGAATACAAAGAACTACCTAATTTCAAAGACAGTGTAAAATCAACTGTCAGTTTTGACTAGATTCAAATGATGCCCTGTTCTTGAGACTGGACACCTGTACATTCAGAGGTACACCTGACTACATGGTTTGTTATTGAGAGATATGTCCCAGGTGGAGGCACTTTCAAAGCCAATATATTTTCTTTATAACTGGTGTCAAATTGATGTATATATTAAAAAATCTTGGAAAATGATCTCAAAAAGGAAGTAACAGCCCAATGAGCCATATGTTCAGGGAACCTAACAGGTTTCCACTGGGACCAAATTTCACTTCACCTTTTTGTCCTTATGTGCAAATAAAAACTTATCTGTAAATACACCATTAAAACAATCATGCAAATTTGTGAAGTCTATAGACTGAGAAGAAATTACACTAAATCCATAATAACCAAGTTGTTGGAAGGTAAAGGATTTGATTATATATTAGAAATACATAACACAACATGGAATTGAACTAAATTTATTTGAACTTTATAGGTTTACCACATCAGAGAGAGACACTTTGCTTACACAGAATTGGTTAATGGAGAAAAGGCTGATGAACAGTTAATAAATTGCTTAATTTTGATGCTGATGGAGCATCTGAATCTCCAAGTTTACATTAAGAAATGTAAAGTTAATTTTTTTTTCTGTTAGATAGGTTGATATTTTAACAGGCTGAGATGCCAGGGAATTTTCCAAATGCCAGCTAATACTCTAGCACTAAAATGTCTGTGATGTACTAAGCGCAGAGAGGCCTACTTAGTGGTTTTCCCAAGAGTGGAAACCAAAAAGCATTAATATTTATTTACACACAATTCTTTATACAACTCTTTTTAAGAATTTTCAGTTTTAAAACTTTTAAACATTCTGTATGATTTCAGTAGATCCTAACAATTTTGCATTCAGCTATTGTATTGGTATGCCTGGGCATATTCTAAAAGGAAAAATTATTCACTCTGTGTGTTTGTGTAGTTTTTCATAGGACTAGGTCAGGGATGAAGATAGAAAATACCAAAATTTACTCAGGTCATTTTATTTTTTGTGTTGTACTTTTGTTATGAAACAGAGAAGGGTAGAGAGAGTAATACACATGAAACCGTCATATATATATGACAGTTTTATCAAACTTTCACATTTTATATTGATATTTTTAAAGAAACAACTGTGTGTGAAGTTATGCAATGGTAAAGGTCAGCAGAACAAAAATTATACTGCATGCATTACCTTTCAACTGCTTTCCTTTTCCATGTCTGGCTTGAGGGAAGGAAGTTTTATTATGTTAATTTAGGCACCTGGTTAACTAAATAGTACGGAACAAGTTAGAAGAAATTACATTCTCCTTCAGTCCAAATTCCTACCAGTTCTCTGTAGCTGTGTTTCACTTAACCTACGTAAGCCATAAGAACGTCAATGTTTCAATGATTGTTATTCTCTAAGGGTAGTTTATGTAAATCTGTAGTAGTAAAAACGTACGAACAAAAGTGTATTTTAAGCAAAAGCTCAACAATCAGCTTTTAAATTCAAAAAGTAGACAGAACCTCAGGTCCTGGGCCTGCCTCAACAGGTATAAAGAGACCTTTTCCAGCAGAGACTCAGGTTCTGGTGGATTATCTGTACAGGGGCAGCCACGGCCCTGCGGTTTTGACCAGCTTTCCCAAGGCAAGAACGCGGAGTGGAACATTCAGGCGGGGTGATGGGCTGCCAGAGATGCCCCGGCCCGGTCCTGCCTCTGGTCACCGCGGCGGAGGGCGCGGGTGGCCGGTTTCTTAAAGGCTTTCTTTCCCCCGCAACGACTGAATGGTATGATCTCCGGGGGTCCGGAAGCCCCTTAGCCTAGTCTTAGGGTCAGGAGGTCAAGCCTTGGAAGCACAACGAACGCTCAGGCCCTGTATTTGTCTTCCTCTCGGTGCTTACTAAACCGTTTAAGTCCAGTTGGGGCCTGGCTGGCGAGGGGAGGTTGCTGGGGTCTGCGGGGCTCGACCCGGGAGACTCTGCCGGCGGTGACCTCGCCCGCGGCCGGCGACGCTGCTCGGGGCGGCGGCGGCGGCGCTGGGGCTGAGTCGGGGGGCCTGCCGTCGGTCCGGGGGACCTTTTCCGCCTTCCTGGCTCCGAAACCCGGGAGACTCTGCCGGCAGTGACCTCGCCCGCGGCCGGCGACGCTGCTCGGGGCGGCGGCGGCGGCGCTGGGGCTGAGTCGGGGGGCCTGCCGTCGGTCCGGGGGACCTTTTCCGCCTTCCTGGCTCCGACTCTCTTCCCACCCCTC
>NW_020185336.1:5361866-5495918 GCF_003031525.2 Neophocaena asiaeorientalis asiaeorientalis
AATGCCGCACTCTTCTCACCCCTGATTGCTATCACCTTCTTGCTCCTGGCAGTTTTGACACCTCGTAATCAGCCTGCTGCTTTTCTCTTTTCTTCCCGACTTCTGCTTCCCTCCCCCCCTTTCCGTCCTAGTTTATTTATTTATTATTATTTTAAATGCAATCCTGGTTCCTATTTGGACGAGGCCTCTGCCGAGTTAACCTTCTGCGTATACATGTGTGCATATAGATGTATATATAAAATAGTGTGCGTGTGCGTGAGTCGGGGGCGGGCTTGCAGTTTTGCGGGAAACACTGCTTCCACGCGGAGAGAATTCTCTTCCCCTAAAGATATTTTTGGGAAGGGAGGAGTTGGGGAGAGGAGAGGGACGTGGGGGGGGGAGAGTTAGGGAGACCTCAATTAATGCTTTAAAGATCTCTTAGAAATTAACAAACTGGGGAGTCTCGGAATCTGCTGTCATAAGCGTGTTTCCCCCTCTCTCCTCTAACAAGCACTGACAGTCTAATTACTGTAGCTACAAGCAGCTGTCGAGGCAGCAGCCCGGGAGAGAAGGCGCCACCGGCTGAGCGCACCCGGCCTGCCCCTGCGCCCGGCGAAACCACCGAAACCCGGGCCGCCTCCGGGGAGGCTGGAGAGGAGGGCAAGGCCCCGCACCCGAGAGCCCCGCGAGCAGTAGGCGGGCCTGGGAGCCAGCGGACACGCTTATCGTTTCATATTTATAGTCTTTACTTTGAAGGTTAAAAGATGTGAAGAAAAAAGGAGGGGACGTGGGGGAGTGGGAAGAACATCTCCCGAGCTTCCATCCACCCCTTCTCTACCTCCTCGAGCTCTCCCTCCCCCCGTGTTGGTAAAATAACCACGCAACCCGGGGCTGAGGGGGCGGGGTGAGCCAGGCTGGAGAGTAAGAAAGCAGATGTCCCCGCTGGCAGCAGCCTCAGCCTCCGGGGAAAGCTGCACCGGGGGGGCCCTCCCGAGGACATTCACCTCCCACTTCTCAGGCATCCCGCTCACAACTGCCTCGCCTCGGCGGGGGTGGTTTATTCAGACTCAGCGTTTCGCGTGTGAAGCTTTTTTACCTGGGAACTGTTCTTACCCGGCCACGCGTAGCAGATGCCAAGATGCAGCCCCTACACGACTCGGAACTAAGAGCCAGAGGGGAGACCCAGCGGGTGCCCAACTCCACTTTTCAAGCTGCAGCCAGCACCACCTCTGCAGTGCGGGCCCGGAGCCTGTTCTCCAGGCTGCCTGTCCCTTGGCCCGAGAGGGCCTCTGTCCCTCGGAAGCCGGAGCTTGGGGTAGCACTGGAACCCAATAGAAAACAAGAGTTCCCCGCTTACTAAAAGTGGTGGAGGTGTCAAAAGGGTGGACTGGAGAAGAGGAGTCAGTGATCCACTTCGAGTCACTTTCTGGGCCACAATTTCCTTTGGTTGTCTGCAGGCTAGTAGATGTCAACTGTGTGAGAGGAACTCTTCCTCACCTAGAAAAGAGAAGGAAAAAGAATCCCCTTTCATGAGATAGGTACAGTGGTATATTCTGGCTGGAACACGCTGGGAAGTTTTTATGTTTAATTTTGCGTGTGTGTGGGAGGAGTGAGCGAGAGGGGAGGCTGGCTGGGCGGGAGGTAGGGGGGAAGGGAAGAGACTTGAATAATTGTCTAGGCATTTCCATTCAGCCCCAGCGGCAATGAAAGAAAGATGTACATGCCTCAGAACCCTTCACAGTGAATGCCTAATAATGGCTATGTCACCTTGGTGAGGAAGATGTCAGTGTGATGTGCTTGGCACCCTGAGAAGTCGAAGCACCACTCTCATTCTTCCACAAGTTAAGGCTCTTCACTGTGGCACAGGTGATACCTGAACAAATTGTTCCAATCCCTTACCTGAAACCCTCCAGCTTTCTACAACACTCGTTCCCAAGAAGGCTTAAATTACTGTTTTGAGAGTTGCAAATCAGTGTTTACTTCATAAAATGGAAGCCATGCCTCGACCATTTTTAAAAATTAAGTGTGGGGTGGGGGAGGGAAGAGAAACCTAAAAGACAAGAATCATAGGGAAGAAAAATGAAAGGGAAGTCTCATTTTAAAATTCTGCAACCCTCTGAATTTGGTATCCTCTTTCTTAAATATCTTCCTCTCGTCATCAGGCAGGATGCTACCAATGAATTAACAAATTTCTCAAGAATGTGAACATTTCTAATATAAATTAATTAATATGGATAATCCTTACAGGGTTTTAGATTTGCTCCCATTAAAGACAAATGTGTTTCTTTAGTAAGTTTAGTTTGAAAAATAATTTTAAAATTCAAAGTGATCTACTAGTTATAATAAAATGTCACCAGATCTGGTATCACCCTTCTATCAGATTACTGGAAAGAAACATGAATTTTATGAATTGCCCCCAAATGTGATTTATTTATTTATTAAGAACAAAGAACACATTAATTATCACAATATAAGTAACTCTTTTAATATTTAATTTCATCATGTTGCTATACGTATAGTAAAAATTAAAACCATGTCTATTATTAAAAAAAAATAATAAAGTGTTTAAATAATCCTACCAGTGATCTTATCACTGAGCAACAAATGTCTTAGGTTTGGTATTTACTCAGATGTTTATCTTGTCTGCTATTCTCTGTTATTGGTTTATTCAAAAAGAACACCCACAGCATAAATAATCTAAACTTTTAAATGAAAACAAGTGAAAAAAACCCTATAAACATTTGACATCACCAAATTCAATAGATCTAACTAGAAATCCAAGCAATAAGCTTAGACATTTGAAAAAAACATAAATTATTGTTATACAATTCCATAAGTCACATACATAATTTTGAATTATGGCAATAAACACTGTAAACATGAATACAATGAATTACAGTTTTGTACAGAATGATCTTTTAAAAGGCAATAAAAGAAAGTTACAATGTAAGTTTAGAAAAAAATTCAAATAGCTGTGACACTGGATTTTTCAATAAATGATTTTGAGCTAAGTTTGCAATCAAGTACATAATATTACAAACCCAGAATCATCACATAGAACTTGATATGTCTGTTTTCAAATGCGTCTTAAGTCTCCCCATTAAAGTGTGAATTAAGATGCCGGAGGAAATCCCCCCTGGATGTAATGGATGGTGGGAAAACTGCTTGACAGAATTCACATACTCGAGGTATATGCAGTTCTGAGCCTGTGCCACTTAGTACCGATAAGTCACTGTCTTGATTAGGAAAGGGCTTCCAAACGGGCTGCAGGAAACAAATAAAAACATCTTCTGTTATTTGTATTTAAAATCAACTTGCACTGAATTTCAAATTCAAAATTTTTGAACGGGTTATGTGCGTATATATGAAATTCCCTAATATGAAAGCGAATTACCTTTCCTTTAGAATTGGCATGAGGACATGACTCAATTCTCTTTTTCATAAAGGGCATAATTTAACTTTAGGAATCACTTAAAATACACATTCATGCACTTTATCTTCACACATTAAAACATCTTTCAGCTTTAACACCAGCATGTTTTAATACCCGTTATCCCAACGGGTTTTGGAACAATAGTCAATAATTGAGACTTTAAAAAAATTAAATTCTATCTCTTCCATTTTATATTGGAACTTTAAGTTATAGGACCTTTATTAATACACAGCATACTAGAAATGATGTGTGTGTACATGCATTTTGATCAAGAGCAATGTAATTTCGCTACTATTTATAAGCAAATACACAATGAATAAATCATATAGAAATAAGTGTTCTAATTTTTGAAAATAATTTTTTTAAAGTATGAAACAAATTCTATTGATCAGTTGTTTTTTAAAACCTCAAATATTTAATCGTTCAACAAAGTCCAACATTGGATGCATTCTTTTGACTTCTTATTTTGCTCCTGTTACAAGCACATACTTTGGCCTTCTTACCCTTTCTTGTGGCTAACTAAAGTGAAGCCTGTCAACAGTTGCCAGTTAAAGGATTATGGGAAGCATAATTCTACAGAGCTACCTCCATTACTATAAGCAACACCTACATACTCTTAACTGTACTTATTAAAAAATATCTAGAAGGGCCAGAAAAAGCATTTAGTTCAAGAGTAGGTGCTCAATATATGTTTGTTGACTGGAATATCTTATTTTCCTGAAATGTTGTAAACCAAATTATTTCTAAAATTTGCTTTCTTATCTTGACATATCTAAATTCTGGCACTTTGAGGAAAATCACCTCGAAATGCCAACTTAAAGAGACCCCTTTGTATTCCTGTTACTAATATGTTTTTAAAATAACAACCTAGTTCAACTCCTGACATAGTATTAGTTTATATTCCCTTAACCAATCTCTTTCATCCTAGTTAACCAATCATTACATAAACAGTATATTACTAATTGAAGCATTTGGGTTTCACTACATCACTGTCTATAGATTATAAACATTTTAGTGGACAGCTGTGTACGGTTGATGTAAATATACAAAGTCTGTCTAAGCACCAAGATAACATTCAAATATCAGTATAGAGGGTGTATAATAACACTGACTCAAATACTTTTGTGAGAAGTGGCAATTTTATTACAAAAAACAGTAATATTAAAATACATATTTGAAATCTGGAGTAAAATAATTTCCTCTCTTCCATGATAAAAGAAAAGCAGTAATAATTGTGAGTATATAACAGAGTTAACTAGATTTAAATTTTAGTGTTGGCAGTTTAAACAAAAAGTACAATTGATTAATATGCACCACTCTAATGGGAAATTGATACGGATATAAATAAAAGATTGTTATGTTAAAGATACTTTAAATTAAGATCTATAAAATAGTAATAGACTCAGAAGCAATTTAGCTTCTAAATTGGATGAGCCAATCTTCTACTGCCAATTTATTTTCAAAGTCCATACTTATCCTTCTCTATTAGGAGCTATTAGTTCGGATTTGAGCTTTTCATAGAATTCAGTTGGGACCCCAATCACTGACTCAGCAAAAGTAGGAAGAAAAGAAAATCACATAGAGCAAAAATAAGCAGGTATATTTTAGACTTTATTATGATAGCTGAATGTATAAAAAAAGGTGTTAAGTAGTAATGATTGAGATAAAAGTAAAAATTTGAAATATGCAACCAAAATTTCACTTCCCTTTGTTATTGACAACTCAAGAATTTTGTATTTCTCATAGCTTTATTAAAACAAATAAAACAACAAAATGTTTTAAAAAACCCATTTTAAGAAATATCCTTTGAATCCTAAACTGTAACATGGCCTTCAAAACAAACAAATTTCTTTGCCTTTCTGCCAAAATATCAATTATCTAACCTTATGCCCCACGTCTTGTGACAGCTCAACACCAATTCTCCTGCATTTTTTAAGCTGAATACTTTTCCATCAAGTTGTAATCACATACCAGCTGTTTCCCTTGCTGTAGCCTAGAAAGCAAATGCACAATGCAGGGTGCCATCTACTGAAACATGAATGCACAGACTAGTAAAAGAACAAGCAAGAGATGTAATGGAGAAAAAAATAACAAGCATTAGAACTGATGCACTTCACAGCTCCACAGGAATTCTACTTGAAATAAATAAAATTGTTTAATCTGTTTCATTATGTAGTAACTATAACTGTGACTATGATGTGAAATAAGGTACAATGTAGAACATAAGTGAGTTTACAATTAAAGCTTATTGTCAGAGATGCCTAGTTTTCTCCACTACTAAAATATACCACAGCTTGACTACTGCCTTCTTTGTATGCTGATTTAAAAGTCTATAACCTATAAAAGTACTTATAAAGCCAAAGGGTATTAATCAAGTTGTTGGTGTTTTTTGGTTTTTGGTAAATTAAGTATCTCAAGGCAAAGAGAAATCAAACAAATGTCTGCAAGTTATATTAGACACTTTTACCAATCTGCATTTTTTATGAGCTTCTGTTTATTGTAACAATTACATATTTTCATTTGCCTTTAGGCATTAATCACCTTTTTTTTTTTGAAACTTAAAGAATCATTTTGTAATAGAACCTGAATAAAAGGGAGGGTAGGAGTGGATTGGGGTGGGGGGGCTGTAAGTAGTCTGCAAGCTTTAGAAACATGAAAGTATTTGATTAGAATCATACATATGTAGAGACTGTTTAAAAAATGTATTAGGCTGCAGATTAGAAACCAAAACCAAAACCAAACCCTACAGATCTACGTACTGTATAACTGAGAATGTAATAGAAGTATTATTTGAAAGACAGTTCGCTTATTTTCAGAAATAGAAACATACAATGTGATTATTTACTTATAAAAAAAATCACGCATTCTTGTAAAGATAAGTATGATACACACAAACTTTTTGATAAAAAAATGCCACCTGCTTCACAGAATGAAATTTAATAAAGAATCCTATTATAACAATGATACCGAGTTAAAAGCTTTGAATAAGGGACTAAGTAAGAAAATGACACACACTAGATATGGATACGGTTTACATGTATTTTAAAATGTGCCGTAAATTTTAAGGTACTTTTTAATAGAGCTTCACCATATTCATTTTTTAAATTTCATGTCATTTGTTACAGGACTTGGATATTTTTATTGAAAGCTTAACTTCGGCTAGTCATTAGTTTAAAAAAGGTGTCTGATAATCTGAAAGCTGCATATCTGTGCATGCATGGCAAAATGTGTGTTCACACTTAATATATTTGTTAATGCAAAACAGTTACCTGCTGTGGTCCTCGGATAGCTTTTCCTGGGTAATCGAGTGAAGGAAAAGGTGCATCAGATGGGTCCTGAAGTGGGAATGTATTTACATATAATGCATTATGGTCTCCAGGTGGCAAACACGGAGCTCTATCCAGAGTTGTCCTGATACAAGTATTTACAAGATTTGAGGGTTTTGTTTTGTCAGTTGTTTTAAGGTTTTGTATAGCTGAAGCTATGGGGTCAATTCCCTGAATTTCAAATAAAGTTTCTTCTGTTTTGACAAAGTTTCCCGGGTTGTCTCTTGGCTCCATATTAAATTTATCCTGGCACATAGCCTCACATGAGGCAGGACCAAGGACACTGGGTCTTTCTGGACTGCTATGTAAGAAAGTAGAGTCACTGTCCGTAGGTGGAAACTTGACATTGAATTTAGAAAGTGATTCAAAAGAGGTGTCTTCCTCATCTTGGCCCAATCCTCTTGGTGCGACAGATGTGATGCATGGTGCACCTCTATTTATATCATCTTTTGCCTGAGGCTTAAATAGCACTTCTTGTTTATCTGTTTTATCCGTACACTGTATAGGCACAGAGCACTGTGTCTCTGCAGGGGAAAAAAAACAAAAGGAAAACAGTCGCATTTCAATCCTTCTTAAAAATCTGAACATTCAATTAGCTTTGGATAGATGAGTATTATTTTTTCTACTGGCTTTTACAGCAACTGAAGACAACTGGGATTTTTTTACATTTGCTACCACCTTACACAGAAATATTAGCAGTCTCCAGTGGGTGAATTGGAACGTAGCTTATTAGTCACAGTTTAACTACTTTGTCTTTTCCTAGGTCCTTGTGCTGTAAGCCTTGCATCTTGTTCACAGTTATACTGCTCTATACTTAAAAAACATTTGCTTGTAGTGTATACATCTAAACATTTTATCAGTAATGGAGCTGCAACTGTGAGCTTGCTTAGACAAGTAAGTTATTAAAAGGAAAAACCCCTACCAGGCACATATACAGTATACAGGTTATGAATCTATATGAATTAGGTCATTTACTCCCCCTAATATCTCTGTGTGACAAAGTGTATCACCAATCAGCTTAGCCATTGTCTACTCTTAATACTATGTGAGGGCGTGGTGGTGGCGGGTGCTGGGAGAGAGAAGACTGGAGGCAAAAGAAGGATGAAATTTTAGGATGCATGTTCAGAAAGCTCTATGTGAATATATGATTTTCTCATCTTATTAGAAAAAGGCCTCTGTAGATAACAGGTAGATATCAGGTAGATACCAGGACCTCTGTAGCTCATTTATCTAGAAGCCACTTATCCAACAAATTCAGCTCTCTAGGACATAGGCAAAAGTTAGAAAGTAAATAGTGCTTTTCAGGAGTCAGGCTAAGAGCCACAAGGCCCACAGATGAATTTTGCTCTTATTCTCATTTTAGATTTATTCTAACAAGCTTGATGATGTCTCCCTAGTTCATTGCTGGTAACAAGCAACAAACTACAAGGTATGGATATGAATTGTTGAAAGCAGATATAGATATCAGTAAGAGTTGAAAGCACGAGAGGAGACAAGAGAAACAAAAAAGCAGGTATAAGAACTCAGAAAACACTACAGTCTAGTGTAGAGCGAACAAGGGCTACATTTTTCAATGCAAAAAAATCAATGATCAAAGCACTCTCCATGTTGATGATACCGAGACATTAGAAAAAGCTAGATTATATTCCACAATGTTACTTCAAGAAGACAGTGAGGGACTTCCCTGGTGTTGCAGTGGTTAAGAATCCGCCTGCCAATGCAGGGGACATGGGTTCGAGCCCTGGTCCAGGAAGATCCCACATCTGTGGAGCAACTAAGCCCGTGCACCACAACTACTAAGCCTGTGCTCTAGAGCCCTCGAGCCACATCTACTGAGCCCACGTGCCCTAGAGCCTGTGTGCTGCAACTACTGAAGCCCACGCACTCTAGGGCCCACGTGCCGCAACTACTGAGCCCGCGTGCCACAACTACTGAAGCCCACGTGCCTAGAGCCTGTGCTCTGCAACAAGAGAAGCCAATGCAATAAGAAGCCTGCGCACTGCAACAAAGGGCAGCCCCCTCTCACCGCAACTAGAGAAAGCCTGCAGGCAGCAACGAAGACCCAACACAGCCAAAAAAAAAGAAAAAAAAAAAAGAAGACAGGTTAGAGGTTGGTAATGTGTATATTTTCATTAAATGGACAAAGGGTAAACATTTTATTTTAAACTAGCACTTTAAAAAAGTAGTCATCAGTGAAGTTATACATTAACCAACGATGCCTGTTTGAGCAGACGGGGTATACAGAGCACTGCGCACAGTGTCTGTCCAGATTCGTAGGCACTTAACAAATGTCAGTTCTTTTCCCTTCCTTTGGTCTTTGCAGACTTGTGACACTTTTCTCTCTTTTGCCACAGCACATTTCAACACAGATGTTTTCTGTTTCGACATGATTGTAGTACAATGCAAACAGCTTCTTTGGTTCACCCTGTTACATGCCTACTAACCTCTCTTTAGTATGTACCATCTTCTCTTACTGGATTACAGCAGCCTTTGAACCACTTCCTTGCCTCTAAATTTTTCTCATATCCACTCTATTGTTTACACTGCTTTCGCCAACCCTCTCTTAGTTTTTCTAAAATACAAATCTGGTCATGTTACCTTCTTAATAAAACCTTTTCATGGTTCTCCAAGACCTTCAGCCCTAAAACTCATATAAAGCTGTGCATGATTGGCCCTTTGTCACCTCTCCATGCTGTCATCTTTCACCACATCTGCTCTACTCCGTACTCCAGCTATAATGAACTTTGGTACAGTTGTCCAAACAGCCATGCTCTCTTAAAGCAACAAACTACAAGGTATGGATATGAATTGTTGAAAGCAGATATAGATATCAGTAAGAGTTGAAAGCACGAGAGGAGACAAGAGAAACAAAAAAGCAGGTATAAGAACTCAGAAAACACTACAGTCTAGTGTAGAGCGAACAAGGGCTACATTTTTCAATGCAAAAAAATCAATGATCAAAGCACTCTCCATGTTGATGATACCGAGACATTAGAAAAAGCTAGATTATATTCCACAATGTTACTTCAAGAAGACAGTGAGGGACTTCCCTGGTGTTGCAGTGGTTAAGAATCCGCCTGCCAATGCAGGGGACATGGGTTCGAGCCCTGGTCCAGGAAGATCCCACATCTGTGGAGCAACTAAGCCCGTGCACCACAACTACTAAGCCTGTGCTCTAGAGCCCTCGAGCCACATCTACTGAGCCCACGTGCCCTAGAGCCTGTGTGCTGCAACTACTGAAGCCCACGCACTCTAGGGCCCACGTGCCGCAACTACTGAGCCCGCGTGCCACAACTACTGAAGCCCACGTGCCTAGAGCCTGTGCTCTGCAACAAGAGAAGCCAATGCAATAAGAAGCCTGCGCACTGCAACAAAGGGCAGCCCCCTCTCACCGCAACTAGAGAAAGCCTGCAGGCAGCAACGAAGACCCAACACAGCCAAAAAAAAAGAAAAAAAAAAAAAGAAGACAGGTTAGAGGTTGGTAATGTGTATATTTTCATTAAATGGACAAAGGGTAAACATTTTATTTTAAACTAGCACTTTAAAAAAGTAGTCATCAGTGAAGTTATACATTAACCAACGATGCCTGTTTGAGCAGACGGGGTATACAGAGCACTGCGCACAGTGTCTGTCCAGATTCGTAGGCACTTAACAAATGTCAGTTCTTTTCCCTTCCTTTGGTCTTTGCAGACTTGTGACACTTTTCTCTCTTTTGCCACAGCACATTTCAACACAGATGTTTTCTGTTTCGACATGATTGTAGTACAATGCAAACAGCTTCTTTGGTTCACCCTGTTACATGCCTACTAACCTCTCTTTAGTATGTACCATCTTCTCTTACTGGATTACAGCAGCCTTTGAACCACTTCCTTGCCTCTAAATTTTTCTCATATCCACTCTATTGTTTACACTGCTTTCGCCAACCCTCTCTTAGTTTTTCTAAAATACAAATCTGGTCATGTTACCTTCTTAATAAAACCTTTTCATGGTTCTCCAAGACCTTCAGCCCTAAAACTCATATAAAGCTGTGCATGATTGGCCCTTTGTCACCTCTCCATGCTGTCATCTTTCACCACATCTGCTCTACTCCGTACTCCAGCTATAATGAACTTTGGTACAGTTGTCCAAACAGCCATGCTCTCTTGTCTTTGGGCCTTTGCACATGCTGTGCAGACTGCCTGAACTTCCCACTTCCATTACTCTTTGCCTGACTCTTATTTGTCCTTCATGTCTTGCTTTAGGCATTAATTTCTCTGGATGGTTCTCCCTGGTTTCCCAAGACTGGTTTAGTCATGACTCTTGGGTGCTCTGAGGACTATACACTGCATTGTATTTGCAAATATACCTCTTTCTCCCATTGAAGTAGGTTTCTTGAGGTCCTAAACTATGTTTTGTTTCCCACTTATCTCCAGTACCCTGCCCAGTGCCTGCACATAGTATGCCTTCAATAAATGCCTTCTGAATGAATCTGTGTTCTCTTTCCCACAGAGCCTAGCATAATAATGTACATTTACTAGATAATCTGTCTGTAACTAGGAGTGGTACAGTACTTGAGACCAAGCTCAATTGCTGTCATTTTTCCTGGTAGCAGACATAAGAGTGGCAGGAAATTCTAGGAAACAGTATTTTCTTTGTAGATTACAACACCTGAGAAGGAGGAAACACTTATCAAAATGCTCTTCAGTAGAACAGGAGAATAAAGAATCTGCTGCTGCTGATAATGACAACTATTAACATATACAGCACTTCTATGTGCCACACACTTATAACCATTGTTTGTGCATTAATTTAGGGGTTAATTCCAGGGCTACACAGCTAATGAATGAGTGACAGATCTGGAACTGGAACCCAGGCAGCCTAGAGCCTGTGTTCTGAACCATTATGATAAATTGAACATGCTGGTTTCTAAATTATAGAGAAGAGTCTCTAAAATGACAGAAATGTGCTTTGAATTTCTTTTCCAGTAGTAGATATCCCCTTTGTGAAGAAAACATGGAAAACCCAAACAGGTGTAATAAAGCATATATTTTCTTTTAGTATAGCTAGCTGGCATACCTCAGCACATTAAAGTAATCTTTTGAATTAATCTATTCAAGCAATCAGCGTTACTATTCACACACACAAAAATTTTTTTTTAAACGTTAAGATTTCTAAGGTTACTAGAAATCCAAGCTTAGAAAACTTAAAAGTCAAACAAGGTGCATGAAAGCACTTGTCATTCTGACACTATACTAAGAAACATGATCAGGTGAGCTAATTGTCTTTCTATTTTGTTTTGTTTTGTTTTGTCAAGACGTGTATTCCTGCAAGAAAAAAAAAGAAAAATGAGAAAATTTTTTAGGTTTCTAAATTTTAAGTATAGGCTGTCCATTTGGATGACTTTTCAGTTTAATTACCTTGTATATTGACAAAAGAAAAAGATCTGAGGGTTATTTTAACCTCTAGTCCTACATCCTTGTCTCCTGATCGCCACTGAAATATGATCCTACTTCATGGACCAAACAGTACTTTTTTTTGAAGCCACAATTACTTAAACATACATTTTACCTTTGTCCTTTCTCAAGGCTACTGTCATGTGGATGAGAAGCAAAAAAATAAAAAGAAAATGTACAATTCTACTAACTCAGCAATTTATGAATTATATCTGTTTACTTAAAAGTAAAAATCAAATTTTAACAAAAAAATAACACAGGGGCCAATAATGTTAAATAAGCTCTTTCCAGCTGTATTATGCAAATCACATTTAAAATAGTTCCTTTCCATTTGTATTCAATGTAGCGTTCACTCTTAAAAAACCTGAATAGGCATCTTTTTCCAAAATATTTCTTTTTCTTTCTTTCCCCCTTTGATCTACTACTGTCAGAAGCATAATATTTGATATTGTGGTTTGTTTGGAGCCAGCAAAACTCCACTGGAGTCTGTAGCACAAAAGACCTAAAACATTTCAAGAATAATGTTGTATTTATTATTTGTGACACAGTTAATATAAAACATAAGAATAATGTTAGGAAGCAGTTTTAGTGGGAAGGAAATTGAAGTTAAACACTCAGCATTCTAGTTGACAAATATATACTCAGATTTAGACTTGTGCAATTGAAAAATGGTCAAAGTATTAAGCCATTGGTAACGGGGTAGGTTCTTTGTGTAACAATGAATACGTCACCATTACAATGTTTTGATACTACGCTGATGTTCAAAAAAGAATGATTAATTGTAGGTACTACATCTCTATAGCTAGTAGATTTTAAATAAAGATAATTCTTTTATTGGTACTTCAGAAGTACCTAGTGTCTTCAGTCTGCACAAAAGATCAAATTCTCAAGAAAATGACAAAAATTAAGGTGGAAACATTAGAGTTCCTTTTGGGGAAGCAGAGGGAAGGGAGGGGAAGAAGTAAATTATGTTTGTCTACAAAGATTGTTATGCTTCTCCAACAGCATACCGTGTACCTTTTCTGAAAATAAAACGGTAGTAGTAAGCAAAAAGTGAATTTACCCTATAAAATGATTTTTTAAATAGCCTAGCTATAAGAGCTGTAAGAAATGGAAAGTGATCTTTAATTAAAGGAGTGTTAGCACTGCTGCAACATCTTTCAGAGTAAAAACTGTAAATCACAGCTCTTGGGAATTGTAGGTAGAATATCTCAAATGACAAGGGTAAAGGAGAATTTATCATTATAAACCATCAGTTTACCTTCCTTTTGTTTACAGGGGTACATGGTAGCCAGATTCAATCCCTGGTATTTTGCTATTCATATCGAACTACTGAGGCAAATACCAGGAAGCCGGTCTGGGGTTTTAGGGAAGGGTGGAGCTTCTAAAAAACACACTGCAATATATCTGTAAAACAGATATTCCTTTTAAGTTATATTTTATACTTAATTTGTACTTTGTACGTCCAACAGAACTGGCCTCATGAAATGTGAAATGTTTATTTCTTCAATCAAATTACAAGAATCTATCCATGGTGCCCAATTAACTTTTAGGCAGAAGTTAAAAACAAACCTAATATTATAATTTCACTTAGCTCATATGTGATAGTGTAGCTTCAAGGTTGCTTACTAATGTATCAATTAATGTTTAATAAGACCCCCAAATAGCAACTGAAGACTTTGAGAGATATATTCTATATTTATTTTTCCAAGGTGGGACTTCTCATTAAGATGATTAGTAATTATGTCATTCAGTTCAATCTACATAGTGCCACATAAAATAGAGAGGGAAAAGGCCAATAATTATATAATGCAATACATTACAGAATTTAAACAGTACTTACCCATTATAAGTGGTGAGAAGCGCAAGTTATAGATCCTCAGCACTTAATAAGGATTTAGAAATATTTTCACAATCAAAAATAAATCAGTTTCAACCAATAAAATTAATATTACTGTACATTACATCAAACCTTACCAGTTACAGTGGCTGGTACATTAAGTTTGCTTAAGTGGTCTTTTTGTGCTTTGGCTAGCATGCATATTCTATGAAATTCTTCTTTCAGATCCCGGAAAGTCTTCTCTATATAACCTCTAAAAATAAATCAACATTTTAAAATGTAAGGCTATATCTTCAAATTTTAAAAATCATGATTGAATTTACATAGTACTTTTTAATGTACCACAAAATAATTACTGAAAGGTTAAAGTTAAAGAAAAATCATTTTAAATTCCTAGAAAATGTTTCCTAAAACAACTTTAATATTTGGAGAGCCAGGTACAAAGTAAGTGATAAATTAAAGTTCTAATACATAAATGTAGCAAAGACTAGCATACCTACTTATTCATATATCACACTTATGCTGGCTGTCTCATTCTTACATTAGAAATTTCAGTGTATTGACTTTTTGTCCTCTGTGAACATCTTAAATAGAAAAAACTAAATAGTCCTCACTTTGATAAGGTTAACATTAAGAGCCATCCATATAAAACAATGTGGCCATATTACTTGTTCTATTGAAATAGGAGAACTTCAGAGAATTCAGTTTTTAGACCCATCTTTGCTATTAACTGTATGACTTCTTTAGGTCATTTTAACATGGAGGAGCCTTGAGCTGGTCTCTTCTAGTTTGGAAAGGCTGCTTTTTCTTACAATTGCTAAAAATTTAAAATATGTACATAAAAATATATTTCAATATTTATAATTTGTAGGGTTGGCAAAAAAGGATATAGAACTACCTTTCATGGAATAAAGGAATGCCAAGACTCCTTGGTGAAGTTTCTTTTCTTGGAGAAGAAACCTCTTGTCTTCTTACCTTAAAGATATAAAATGATTACCACTTTAAATTGCTTCTAAACTCAAATGAGAATGGGTTACCAGAAAACACAATAGAAAATTTATCTTCTTCAATGAAAAATAAGTTTTGTTAGCTTACAGATATATATATATATATATATAGTACAATAGATTTTTTTTTTCCAACGAGAACATTCAGGGAAAAAGGAAAATGAAAGTAGAAAAATAAGATGAAGGCATGAAGTATTTCTGGTAACTTCTTCAATTACTATTTCCAGTATTGCTAATTCAAGAAATTTCCTCAAATTCATATCTTGATGAAATTGCTACTCTGATCACCAAGCATCTGACATGACTAGAAACTTTAAGAAAAATATCCGTGTGAGTTTACTTTTTTTTCCATTGTTGGCCTATACATTTAAATCAATGTCTCTGTATTTTGTTACAGATTCTTTGCTGAGAAATGCGGCTGTATTAGAGGAATAAAGAAAACCAAGCTACAGCTCCTTAGCATTTAACAAACATTTTAAAGATAGTGCAATTATGTATTTAAGCTCCTTTAACACAAGTTCCTGCCACCACCCTGTGGCTTCTACTGGTATTACATTCATCATGACACAAAAGTCAACATTTTGATTTTTAAAAAATCTTCAGTCATACCTAGAGAACTTTGTGTACCTTTTAAAACTACAAATTGATAAATCCAAATATTTGAAGAAGTCCTAATATGATTCAATCATTTATAATTTGGCCAAAACTGTGTAGGGTCTTATTTAAGTTCAAATTCAAACCAGTGTTTTTTATATTAGGTGACTTTTTAGATTTTATTCAGTTAAGGTCATTAAGCTCTTACTAAAATGGATGATTTTACTTCATTGTTTCTTATCATCTGAGTACATCTCCCTTATAATCTTGCTTTTTAAAAGGTTCTTTCAATTTCTTAAGAGTCTTATTTGTTCTTTAGGGAAAAAACCTGATTCTAGTTTGTTTCTCTTAAAATTAGTATCTTCTCCAATTTCTTCAGTTTATTGCTCTACTTTTTCAGCTTTTTCTAAATACTAGTGTTTGCTTACCATTTCTAAAATAGTGTATTACTTTACAGTAATTAGTAAAATATAATCTTAGCAACCCAAACAATTATTTTTATATATTATGCCATTAGACTTAGGTAAAATAAAGATCATTTGCTGCTGCATACTTTTTGTCTGACAAATGTTTAGGCCATGTCTTCTTCTGGATTAAAACAGCTTTATTGAGCTTTATAAAGCAGTCATATCAAAAGACATTTTCACATTCACAGTTTGTTTTTAAAAGTGGTAGACAAGGCTTTTCTTTAGTGTTATGTGCAATTAGAACACTCAATGGATTTTAGTGTGGACTAGGAAAAAGGGCAACATTTTAAAGCTAACCAATCATTCAGGATGCTACAAGTATAAAAACAAACTCTTAAAAGGTTATATTATATTAAATCTATAGCAACAAAATCAGAGAAGAAGTAATATTAAGAGAACAGAAACATTTGACAATTTAAGATATTAAATAAATAATAAAACAAGTGATTAATAGAGTAATTAATCTCCTTTTAAAATTTACTATTTGAAATTCTCAACATGAAATAAAAATATTCTATTAGGAGCTAGAAAGAACCAAAAAGAAGTGCTTCTGTAATTTTAGTCTGAAAATGAAGATAGTTACAGAAAACAGTAATGAAGACTACTCCGATTTTCAAAGTACTGATTTTGACATAAAGTAGGAATGATTGCTTCTGAAGTTAAAGAAGCCTAAAAACTAAGGGGTGGGGGTGGGGGTGGGAAAGAGGTGAAGGAAAAGGCAGGAGAAGAATGATAAATTTTAGCTGGCTCGCCAAATAACTGGTATTGACTTACTTCTGCGATGTTAAGATTTGATAACCGGTGTGGGTGAATTTATCTGGAAAAGATTTCTTGCTTGTGTTGGCAGGGGGTAAAAGGAGGACTGACTTATTGAGGAATTTCTATGAAGTATCTAAACTAAGGACTTCAAGAAGCTTCTTTGGGGTTAGGAACAGTTCTGCTTACTATCATTTTTGTTATAATTATTGAAGAGACATATTACTGATTGTACTGAGCAATGCATTGCACCTTCTATCATTTGCACCAAATAAGTCTATTGATATATTTCAAATGAAAGTTTTATGTCCCCACAACCTAAGAAAAAATTTCGAAAGAGACCATAACATGTTAGTTCAAGAAAAAGCAAAGCAGTTCTCTGACATTTTGAAGTAGGGTTTATCTAAAATGGGTATAGAATGTTAATATTATTTTCCACTGTAGCAATCGAACACAACTTTCTGAAAAAGATCATTTATTTTTTCAAAGGATTTAGGATTAGTATAGCTAACAGCAACTCCAACACTTTCCCCAGAAACTCAGACTTTCTTTTAAATGCTAAATGATCTTACCTAATGAAGACTACTCAGTTTGCTGAGCATCCCAGGGAGTAAGTAAACGTTAAAAGAGATAATTTGTATTTTTCTATTTTCAAATATTATCCAGGTGGACCCCGCACTGTAGGAAGTTGAAGTTATTACAACTTCAAATAAGAAAGCAAGAGAATTCTGAACATTATATTTTAGGAGATTTTAACATTAAATCATTCAACAAATGAATTTATTTTGAGGTACTAAAACTTAAAATACTTAACATTATAAACTGTTCCAAGTACTAGTTTGGAAATGGCGAACTTGTGGAATGAATACTGAAATAAGAGTTTTACACGTCGTACTTTTCATTTACACTTCCAGTATGGCACTGGATAAGTCATTCAACTAAATCATTAAGATAAACCCATTTAAAGCAGTTGGAAGACGTTGTGAAATGATTCCTTAAATTTCCTCTTATGCAAATTGGGAGAATTTGTTTTAGTGTAAATCAATTTAAGCTTCTCATAGATGTGTATTATATATAAAAAAGGCTCTGTTCAAGACTTAGTTGAATATGCAATGATATTTAAGAAGGAGAAAAAACAAAAAGTGGCTAATATTTAATTAGTCCAAAACCTTCTTATTCTTAATGCAGCGATAATGGGAAATGTTTTTGTGTTGGAATCCAAGATCTGTTAGACACCAACATTTCAAAGAAAGAAATGTATATTTTCCCCAATGCCTGCCTTTTTAATATTTGGTACTAAAAGTGAAAGTATTTTGTTTTCTTTATAAATCAATGTGAAAAATACAGAGATGATTCACAATAGCCAAGATATGAATTCAATCTAAGTGTCAGTTGATGATGGATGAGTAGATAAAGAAAACGTGGTATATATACAATAGAATATTGTGTGTGTATACACACACACACACACACACACACACACACTCAATTTTAAGGCCAAACACATCAGCTTTAAAAAAGAAGGAAATCCTGTCATTCGAGACAATATGGATGAACCTGAAGGACATTATGTTATGTAAAATAAGACAAGGCAGGCACAGAAAAACAAATATAGCATGATCTCACTTATATGTGGAACCTAAAGAAGTCAAACTCATAGAAGCAGAGTAGAACGGTGCTTGCCAGGGTTTGGGGGGTAGGGCAAGTGGGAAGATGTTAAGTACAAAGTTTCAGTCATGCAGATGGATAAATTCTGGAGATCTAGTGCATAGCATGGCAACTACAGTTAATACTACTGTATTGTATACTTGAAATTTGCTAAGAGTATAAATCTTAAATGTTTTTACCACAATAAAAAAGAAAAATAACCATGTGAAGTGATGGATATGTTAATTAGATTGACTGTGGTAATCATTTCATAATGTATACATATATCAAAACATCATGCTATACATTGTAAATATATAATATTTTTATTTGTCAATTTATAGCTCCAAAAAGCTAGGGGAGAAGAAGAAATGCAATAAAAATTTTTAATCAGAATCATGTTTTTTCTTAAAAATTTTAAGCAACTAAAGTCAGCAAAATTAAATTGAGTTATGGAACTTTTAAAGATAATTCAATTCAAACTCATTAATACCTCTCATATGGAAGGAATCTAAACTTTATTTATTTAGACATTGTACCAATTTATTTGATTGCCTGAAGCCATATACTTCAAAAGGAAATTAAAAACAGAAACGTTCTCTTCTTTATGGTATATAAGATAAAACAACCTCTTAGTTATTTTTTCCATTTTTTTCCCCTGGAATCTAAACTTTAAAAGGCTAATACTGAATAAAGGTGGTAAGTCTTCAATGATACATATTTAACCTATAGCAATGACTATCGCTTTATTCCAGGGTTCATATCAAAGATTCTCTCTAAAATTTAGTTGAGATCCTTTCAGGCAAAAGGAATATTTATTTTCAGGTGGCTCAGGCAACTGAGTGTAGCCAATATTTGATTTCATTTCTGAGATTACGCTTTTAAAACAGAAAAGAGCTACGTTCTTACTTGGAACAATGTCAACCAGGAAGTCAGCCCAGGTGAGATGGCATGGATTAGTAAAGGGAATATAAACTGTGGAATAGTTATAAATACTAAGTTAATAAAATTTACTACAGAAAAAGAAAAAATGAGTAGTGGAAAAAGAAAGTGAAAATAAGGTATCACTTAGATTTCTGAAACTAAGAATGAAATGTTAAAGGAGAAACTGAGGTTGAATTTACCAGTTTTAGATATATTGAAACAAAATGTTACAGTGAAGTCAAGCATTGAATATGGCTGAATTAGGGAGAAAGTGAAAAAAGAGCTGAGAAAGTGAAGAGCTTAAGGTAGAAAATAGGAACAGAAAAAAGTTACAAGAGATTTGATAAGAATATAAAAGCATATTAAAAAAGAAGTCTGAGGACAAAAGGTAATTTAAAAAACTACACAGAAATTGTATTTATAAGAACTTATGGCCATGTGAAATCTGTGGTTCTCTCACCCTCAATAATATTACTGAAAATCTAGAAAAGCAAGAGGAACACAAATCCTAGGAGCCTTGTCTGTTCCGCATGACACAGTGTGCTAGGCAAATCCACTGCCAGTGCGGGAACAATTCCAGGGCAAAATGGGATCCATCCCAGAGTTCTGAAGGAAGAGGCAAGAAAATAAACAATATAAAAATAAAATTAAATATCCCAATTACTTCCAAGTTCTTTACAAGGTTTTGGTTTAACGTAAATCCCCCAAAACTTCTATCAATTCAATGTTACAATAAAACATTTTAAAAAAAGTTATCTTTCTGATTTTCTTAATAGGAAGAAATATCTAATTGTGGGAATGCCTTTTCATGCAAAATAGAAAAATAACGTAAGTGACTAATTTTAAAAAGTAAGGTTTCCCATACTTCCTTCACCCCTTCTCTGAACACTACTTTAAAATGAAATGATTTGGGAAAATCCTTTTCATTAACTACTACTTTTTTGTCATACCACTACCATGGTGAACAGAAAATATCTTCATGAAAATAGTTGTTATTTAAGCAATTTGCACATATTAATTATTTAACTAAATCCACATAATCTTGTGAATTAAGTACTTTAATTTGATTTTAAAGTTCACTATAGTTACTAAGGGTCTGGAGAGATCAAATATTTGTCTACAGTCTAGTAGGTGGAGTAGCTGCAACTGGAACCCAAGCCTTACCGCCTCAGGCTCTTAACCTCTCAGTTTACAGGTCCCGACTGCTAGAGAAGTGAAGTAGTAGGGTTACCTAGCATGGTGAGGAAGATACAGAAGGGTAACATTTACACATTGCACCAATGCAAACTACTTTTAAGACTCTAAAACCTGTCTGTAATACAACAAATATATTTCTCAGTGAGGCATAGTTATAAGCCAAGTTTTGATGTTTAAATACTGCCTGGGGAATGGCCTTTGGTATGGCCCTTTTTGTGCTCAAGAATGTCCAAGAAGAAATTTACACCCCAAAATCACCCTAGATAGACTTACTCAAGTTCTGCCAAACCAGTTTACGTGTTAACAGAGGCAATTTGGCAATAGCTTCTTAACCAGAATGTCACAGTTAAGTATTTCTCAGACTTGTCATTAAAAGTTAACCATTTGACAAAGCATGACAGTGGAGTACCTTACTGTTAATGCTATCCTCTTGAAACCTTAATTCTCTTCCTGCCTTCCTAACTACCTCCTAATAGATGACTGGGCATAGTTATAGTAGCTGACTTAAAATCTTTGTCTGATAATCTCAATATCTGCATCATCTCAGGGTTGGTATCTGTTCCCTTGAAACTGGGTCATATTTTCTTGACTCGCCATATGTTGAATAATTTTGGACTGTACCCAGAACATTGTGAATATTATGTTGGGGAGATATTCGGTTATATGGTGCCAAAGAGTGTTGATGTTTTTGTTTTTGCAGGAAATTAAGTTGGTTAGACTCAGACTCCAAACTGTCACTCCTCTGAAGAGCAGCAGCTCAGATCTCAGTTCATTCCTTTATGCTTCAGCTGCAAACTGCTTTCAGTTTGCCCACACATCCTTGGTTTTAGGGAGAGCCAGAGACGGGCTGAGTTTAAACACAGAACTTCAGGTTTACATTCTCTGGCTCTCTCCTTTATGGGTCTCCTTCCTTCTCTGGTGACTGTGGTTATTCTGGGCCCATTTTCCTTTCTGCTTCTTCCAGCCAGAATGGTGGTGGGCTTTCAATTGGAATTTTAGCCACTGGAATTGTGGCCACCCTCAGGACAAAACCACAGAAAACTCGGAATCTCCCATTAGTGACAGTACTTCACAGTAGTGAGCAGCTCCTCCTTCTTGATACCTTTTTGGCTATCAGTATAATATTTAGGTTTTCTTTTTGAGTTTTGGTGTTTTTATTGGTCCCTGTTCTTCTTAGACTAAAAATGTAGGCATTCTCTAAGGTTCACACATGGGTACACTGTTCTTCCCTCATTATACACCTTTCTCTTATTGTTCATTCTCGTGTTAAGTCTATTGAGTATTCATTTCCTAAAGTCTGTATCTTCAGGCCCACCCTCTCTCTTGATAGCCACTCTCAATTCTCTTTCAATCCAATATATTTTCACTTGTTCTGCTGTCTATTGTAGAGCACCACATTTTAAAATATAACATAATCAGGGGCTTCCCCGGTGGTCCAGTGGTAAAGAATCCGCCTTACAATGCAGGGGACGTGGGTTCGATCCCTGGTCAGGGAACTAAGATCCCACATGCCGCGGGGCAACTATCCCACGTACCACAACTACTAAGCTCATGCACCTCAACTAGAGAGCCTGCGTGACAAAAACTATGGAGCCCATGCGCCCTGGAGCCTGCGTGCCATAACTAGACAGAAGCCCACGCACCGCAACAAAGAGCCTGCGCCACAACGAAGACCCAATGCAGCCATAAATAAATAAATAAATAAAAATAAATCTTCATTTTCCTTTGTTGATGCAAGGCCATTCTCCTTAAAATAAAAAAATCTTAGGGAAAGATAAAACCTTAAAGAAACTGAGATTAAGCATTCCTAGAATAGCAAAATTCAAAACAAAACTAGGGGTCTGATAAAGGGCTACCAACTTTTTACTTTGCCAAGAAAAAACTTAGTAAAAACAACTAACTATAAAGATCTATTATCTTCTTCATGTAAAAGAGAAATGGACATTTATCAAAAAAGTAGAAGGGAGAGTTTTTGGGTTTTTTTTTTTTTTTTTTTTTTTTTTTTTTTACGAAGGGAGAGTTTTAGATTCAGCTTTATTAAAAAGTTTTCACTCTGTCCTCAGGACAAGATGAGAAACAAGAGCCGGGGACAAGAACAGGGATTCTGTGGCTGCAGCATGGGGAAAGAGGAGGAAGAGAAAATGTTCAAATCAGCAGCAGCAAGAAGGAAAGCAACATTTACTGTGGCCACTGGCCATCCAGCAGGAATACATTCTAGGTGACACTTTCAGGGAATCTGGACAAGTCAGTGACCTCCTGCACATCATTATTTGGATGAAATGTAGAGGGAAACATGCTGCCTTAATGTTAAATAGTTAAGAGCCATTAGAGGTAGTAATAACGGTGGGTAAACCCATCTAATAAGGAGTATAAAAATCACACCACTATTGATAAGCATAACAGGAGAGAGAAAACAAAAGATACCCATCTCGGAATTATTTGGTTTTCCAAAAGGAACTTATCAGAGAAGAAAAAAAAAAATCATAGTTTAATGACTTACAGAATGCCTGGAAACTACCTTACAATAGTTTTATCAGGATTCTAGGATCTATCTATTTATCTTAGAGCCGAGTATCAAGTGTATGGAAAGATGTCTAATTGGCAAAGAAAAAATATCTTTCAGGTAAAAAAGCTTTCATAACATGGCAAGAGTGCCTTAAGCAAGCAACAAAGACACTGAAAGAACACAGCATATTACGTGCAAATGATAAATTAGGTATGTCCTCCCCATCTCTCCCCCATCAAATTCTAGCAATATCTTAAAGGGGACTACAAATTCAATAAGAGTTGTTAAAATACAATATTGGGAAAAGTGCTAGCTAGAGATTCTATGGTAAAATGAAGCTAAGTAGTAGTTTTTTTTTTTTCTTTTTGGCCACGTTATGTAGCTTGCGGTATCTTAGTTCCCCAACCAGGATCGAACCTGGGCCCTCAGCAGTGAAAGTGTGGAGTCCTAACCACTGGACCACCAGGGAATTCCCGCTAAGTAGTTTTCTTACTGTTGATTTTGGATCCTATAATACATTCTTATGCCTTTAAAAATTACCACGAAGAATACATACTATGCAACATTTCACAAGTCTAGGGTTCTGTGGAATAGCTCAAGAAATGCATCAGGCACTACACCATCTTTTAACAGCATAATGCGACCCGTTGCATGCGCAGGCATCCATTTGGGTCCACCCTGTGTCCCCCACCATGAGACCAATGCAAATATAATGCTCTAGCTGCTTGCTGTTCTATAAATAACAGAGACCTTTTTTACTCTGATCCAGGAGCCTCATGTCTTCTTCCAGCATCCATGAAGTTATAACTTATTAGCTTGTAGGTAGGGTAAAATCAAACCCCAGACCCTGAAACTCATGGGGTCAACAACTGTCACAATAGTATTAAATATTATTTGCCTTTTTTTTTTTTACTGTGTTGGCATTTATACTGATGATACAAAAGCAATGGTGAGTAAAACTGCTGGTGCCTGAGTATGACCAAGGCCATGTTACCAAACTGCACTCATTGTATTCTTCAATGCTGTATACTCGATCAAAAAGGAAGCCAGTTTCACCTAAGAATATCCTTGATGATGACACAGTAAAAACTATTAACTTTATTGAATTTTGATCCCAAGCTAACATTTTTTAGTATTCTGTGTGACAAAATGTGAAATATACACAAAGGACTTCTATTTCATACTGAAGTACAGGGGGAAAAGCACTTGTTCAAGTGTTCGAGCTGCAAGTTGAACTAGTCACTTTTTTAATGGAATGCCATTTTCACTTGAAAGCATGATTATCATGCAAGTTATGGTTATTCAGACATTTTCTCAAAAGCAAATGAAGCTAGCTTCCCACTTTAAGGAAAACAACTGAAAAGATTTGTTGTTTACGAAAAAATTTAAGTTTTCAAGTGCAAATTTTGGAAAACTTCTGTTATAATAATCTTGACAGCTGCCCAGTATAAAGACTTTTCTGATGAGATCAGTGATGATGTTAAATGTGAGTTAAAATATTATGTCATGAAATAAGTCAATATTTGGAAGCTGTGCATAGCTCCCTGAACCGGTATTTTCCAAATGACCAATTCATGATGCTACAAAATCATACATAAGTAAAAGACGCATTCGAAGTACAAGACAGACCAATGGCTTTTAATGTACCAGAAGAGTTCACTGGTTTCAGCTTTCATACTGCAGCTAACAAAGAAATTACCACTTGCCAAGTTTTGGTATAGTATCAAAGGAAAATATCTACAATTTCTAAAAAGGTTATTAAAATACTTTTCCCTTTCCCAACTACGTATCTGTGTGAAGCTGGATTTTCTTCATGTAATCCAACCAAACAAACAAACAAAACAAAAACCCCCACAACCACCCCTCCAAACCACCCACCACAACATATCACAACAGATCAAATGCAAAAAGCATTTCTAACCAAAAAATAAATATCTTTTTTTTTTTGGCCACGCCATGCGGCATGTGGGATCTTAGTTTCCTGACCAGGGATCAAAACTTCACCCCCTGCACTGGGAGTGCAGAGTCTTAACCACTGGACCGCCAGGGAAGTAT
Organism: Neophocaena asiaeorientalis asiaeorientalis; assembly: GCF_003031525.2. NCBI lineage: Eukaryota > Metazoa > Chordata > Mammalia > Artiodactyla > Phocoenidae > Neophocaena > Neophocaena asiaeorientalis. The sequence continues at coordinate 5,387,030 of NW_020185336.1, forward strand.
GAAGAAACAAATATCTTTAAAACAGATTTTGAGAACTTTTAGGATGACAGATCGTAATATATTAATAAGAGAAACTAGATTGATTTGGAGGGCTAGCCCCAACCTACTGAGGTTGAAAAAACAGCCTTTCAGGCCTTGGTCAAGATAAATCACGGAAGAACAGAATACAGTAACTCTGTTTAGTGGGCTCTGGAGAAGAGTAGAAAAAAGAAAAATGGGAAATGTGAGAAAGGGTACAGAAAGGGGAAATAAGGGGAGAAATACCATATTAGAGCTATTTAAATCTTCTTAGAAGCCAGGGAAGAGGATTTAAAAAGTGATATGCCACTTCTCATTTTCTTCTCCCCTCAAAAATTATTTCTAGTATAATAACAAAGCAAAAACTAAAATTATGTATTAAATTAAAAAACAGAGACTCACCAAGATTAACATACAGAAATCTGTTGCATTTCTTTACACTAACAACGAAGTATCAGAAATGGAAAGTAAAAGAACAATCCCTTTTAAAATCCCATCAAGGGGACATGCCTGGTGGCGCAGTGGTTAAGAATCTGCCTGCCAATGCAGGGGACACAGGTTTGAGCCCTGGTCCAGGAAGATCCCACATGCCATGGAGCAACTAAGCCCGTGTGCCACAATTACTGAGCCTGTGCTCTAGAGACCATGAGCCACAACTACTGAGCCCGCGTGTCACAACTATTGCAGCCCGTGTGCCTAGAGACTGTGCTCTGCAGCAAAGAGAAGTCACTGAAATAAGAAGCCTGCACACCGCAACAAAGAGTAGCCGCTGCTCGCCGCAACTAGAGAAAGCCCGTGCACAGCAACGAAGACCCAACACAGCCAATAAATAAATAAATATATATTTTTAAAAATTGCATCCAAAAATAAATAAAATACTTAGAAATAAATCTGAGCAAGGAGGTGAAAAGACTTATAGCTGAGAACTACAAAACACTGATAAAGGACACTGTAGATGATTCAAGGAAATGGAAGGATATTCCATGCTCTTGGATTAGAAAAATTAATATTGTTAAAGTGGCCATACTACTCAAAGCAATCTACAGATTTAATGTGACCCCTATCAAATTACCCACGATATTTTTCACAGAACTAGAACAAACAATCCTAAAATTTATATGGAAACATAAAAGACCCAAAATTGCCAACACTATCCTGAGGAAAAAGAACAAACCTGGAGGTATAACCCTCCCAGACTTCAGACAATACTACAAAGCTACAGTAATTAAAACAGCATGGTATTGGCACAAAAACAGACATATGGAACGGAATAGAGAGCCCATAAATAAACCCACACACTACAGTCAATTAATCTTTGACAAAGGAGGCAAGAATATACAATGGAGAAAAGACAGTTTCTTCAGCAAGTGGTGCTGGGAAAGCTAGATAGAAATCAATGAAGTTAGAACACACCCTCACACCATACACAAAAATAAACTCAAAATGGCTTAAAGACTTAAATATAAGACATGACACCATAAAACTCCTAGAAGAGAACATAGGTAAAACATTCTCCAACATAAATCATACCAATGTTTTCTTAGGTCAGTCTCCCAAGGAAATAGAAATAAGAGCAAAAATAAACAAATGGGGCCTAATCAAACTTATGAGCTTTTGCAAAGCAAAGGAAAGCATAAAAAAAATGAAAAGACAACCTACAGACTGGGAGAAAATCTTTGCAAATGATGCGACCAACAAGGGCTTAATTTCCAAAATATACGAATAGCTCATACAACTCAGTAATAGAAAAAAAAAAAAACCCAATCAAAATATGGGCAGAAGACCAAAATAGACATTTAACCAAAGAATAGGTAAGATGGCCACCAGGCACATGAAAAGATGCTCAACATTGCTAATTATTAGAGAAATGCAATTCAAAACTACAGTGAGGTACCACCTCAAACTGATGAGAATGGCCATCATTAAAAAGTCTACAAGTAACAAATGCTGGAGAGGGTGTGGAGAAAAGGGAACCCTTTTACACTGTTGGTGGGAATGTAAATTGCTGCAGCCACTACGGAAAACAGTATGGAGGTTACTTAAAAAGCTAAAAGAGAGAGAGATGCCATATGATCCAGCAATCCCACTCCTGGGCATATATCCAGAGAGAACCATAATTCAAAAAGATACATGCACCCCAATGTTCACTGTGGCACTATTTACAATAGCCAAGACATGGAAGCAACCTAAATGTCCATCAACAGATGAATGGATAAAGAAAATGTTGTATATATACACAATGGAATATTATTCAGCCATAAAAACGAATGAAATAATGTCATTTGCAGCAACGTGGATGGACCTAGAGATTATCATACTAAGTGAAGTAAGTCTGAAAGAGAAAGACAAATACCATATAACATTTATATGTGGAATCTAAAATATGACACAAATGAACTTATTTATGAAACAGACTCACAGACATAGAAAACAAACTTATGGTTACCAAAGGGGAGAGGGGGTGGGGGAGGGATAAATTAGGTATTTGGGAATAACAGATACAAATTACTATATAAAAAATAGATAAATAACAAAGTCCTACTGTATAGCACAGGGAACTATATTCAATATCCTGTAATAAACCATAATGGAAAAGAACATGAAAAAGAATATGTATATATACCTGAATCACTTTGCTATACACCAGAAACTAACACAACATTGTAAATCAACAATACTTCAATAAAAAAACAAAAACAAAACCAGAGACTCAAAACAGGAAAGAGTTAGAATGAATTAATAATTCAGATTTGGAAACAATTTCTACAACAGAAGCTTCAATGTAAACATTAAAATGATTTGGATATCAATTTTCTTAGAGTTTGTGATATATTTATTATGACACCTTGGGGAAAACTATGAATTTTAATGAATAAACTTGTTGAATAACTTTTTTCCTTCTAATTATTATTCTACCAGAGAGTCTATAAACAAAGACTAATCTCCAGAGAAAAGTAATATAGAAGTGTTACATATAAAAAGAAGGTATATTTGATCCAATCTCTAAAAACAAAACCAGGGGGAATGGCACATTTGCTCTGACCAAGAAGGTAAGTTGCTACATACACACGTTTTCTCCAATCCTCTGTAATCCCCAGGCTAGGCTGTCATGTGCCATTGTACAATGGGCATTTCTATCTAATAAGAGATGGTGAAAAGAAAGAATCGAGCCTTAAAGGAATATAGGGATACATTTTTTTTGTTGTTTTTTACAAAGGTGAGTAATACAAAGGTGAGAACATAAGCAGTCATATTTTTTTTAAAGTTCCTCTCTCAGGAAAGGTACTATGCGTTTTGGTAATGTAAACCATATTTTACTTTGCCAAGGAAATCACTTGATAGTTACATATCTTGACTAATAATATAATTTCTAACTTCTGTTCAAATAATAAAAACATATTTAAAAACAGGTGTTTTTATCATATACCTGTACACGATACTCTATTTTAAAGCATTTACAATGTATATGAAACCAGGTACCTGACAATAAACCTAATCTATAAATAAATATAGTTTAAGAGACTTGCAGTAGAGAAAGTATCTAGATGTTGAAAGAAGCTATGGGGGCCTGAAACTCAGATGGAGATCCCTAAGTAGGTGGTGCTCCTGAAGTCCAGAGTATATGAGATAGGAACAGTTCATGGATGGAGATGTCATCCAAGACCTAGATTTGTGAGGCTAGGATTTTATAAGCTACAGAAGGCCGACAGCAGAACAACTTAAAGTTCATACACTGTCTGCCAAAACTGTCATATATAATAACTGGAGGAGTACACCATGGGCAAATGCCTTTCACTGAAGAACCGTCTACAGAATAAAGAAACAAAAATAAAGAATAAGGAAACAAAAAGAAGCACTCTCTCCTCTGAAGTCATGATTATGTAATTTAAAAAAGTTATAGTAAATGAAATTGCTCTTTCAAAACCCTCAGTTTTATTCTTATTTTTTATTTTTTTGCGGTACACGGGCCTCTCACTGTTGTGGCCTCTCCTGTTGCGGAGCACAGGCTCCGGATGCGCAGGCTCAGCAGCCATGGCTCACGGGCCCAGCCGCTCCGTGGCATGTGGGATCTTCCCGGACCAGGGCACGAACCCGTGTCCCCTGCATTGGCAGGCAGACTCTCAACCACTGTGCCACCAGGGAAGCCCCCAAAACCCTCAGTTTTAGCTTTCAGTTTATTTAATGTTCTCCAAAGTAGCCTGGAATAATATGGGTTCTTGCCTAGAGATTATTCTTTTTCTATTAAAATGCTGCACAAAATTTAAGTTTACATATCTATGCACATACTACCACATAAGCAAGTTAAGAATTTGTTTTCTTTCCCCTACTTAAACTAAATGTTGAGTGCCTGATCAAGCCTACCTTCAGCTCACTGGGAATTTTTATTTTTAAATTAAGGTCCTATATGTTTTATCTGTACCATAAAATGATAATTAGGATTTCATTTTGTCATGTAATTAGGACTTCACATTGTCTTTTAATTTGCTTGCTAATTGCTTTGGGTCTCCAAATTTTGTTTCCCCAACCAGATTGTAGCTCCTTAAAGGGGAAAGATCTTACTCTTTTTTTTTCTTTTTTTGTATTCCTATCAAGGACTAGCAAGACTGGGAAAATAGAAGGAGTTCAATAAATACTTCTTGTCCACTCAGCCATAAAAAGAAATGAAATTAAGTATTTTGTAATGAGGTGGATGGACCTAGAGTCTGTCATACAGAGTGAAGCCAGAAAAAGAAAAACAAATACCACATGCTAACACATATATATGGAATCTAAAAAAACAAACAAACAAAAAATGGTTCTGAAGAACCTAGGGGCAGGACAGGAATAAAGACGCAGATGTAGAGAATGGACTTGAGGACACGGCGAGTGGGAAAGGTAAGCTGGGATGAAGTGAGAGAGTGGCATGGACTTATATATACTACCAAATGTAAAATAGATAGCTAGTGGGAAGCAGCCGCATAGCACAGGGAGATCAGTTCGGTGTTTTGTGACCACCTAGAGGGATGGGACAGGGAGGGTGGGAGGGAGATGCAAGAGGGAGGGGATATGGGGATATATGTATATGCACAGCTGATTCACTTTGTTATAAAGCAGAAACTAACACACCATTGTAAAGCAATTATACTCCAATAAAGATGTTAAAAAAACCCCCAAAACTTGTCTAACTGACTGACAAGTGAATTTTTAGACATCAGCTTTCTTCAAACATATCAGAGCTTCTATGTTTACTTGCAATTGACAGGTACAGCACATCCTATTTCCTTAATGTTAGCACTGATGGCAGCTCCACAGCTCCATTACTGTTTTACTATTCTAAACCTATAAAATCTTTCCTGCTCCTCAAAGCTACCATGTATCTGCTGATCTAATCACAATGATAGCTACATTAGAAATCTGCCAACTGTCTAACTGGCATCTTTCAGTAACAACTGCATTCTTTGTATTTTTTTTTTTTTTTTTTTTTTGCGGTACGCGGGCCTCTCACTGTTGTGGCCTCTCCCATTGCGGAGCACAGGCTCCGGATGCGCAGGCTCAGCAACCATGGCTCACGGGCTCAGCCGCTCCACGGCATGTGGGATCTTCCCGGACCGGGGCACGAACCTGTGTCCCCTGCTTCGGCAGGCGGACTCTCAACCACTGTGCCACCAGGGAAGACCCATTCTTTGTACTTTTAAACTTTTGTTTAAAGCATATAACTCAGATGAAAAAAGATGTATAAAGAATAAATTATATATAGAAAATCAGAAATAAAGCATAAAAACATCTCTCTACACATGAACACATGGTCTCTAAATAATTAAAAGTTCAAATAAACTCATATAATATATACTTTGTATCTCGGATCCTAGAATCTGAAAAAACTTTATAACATTCAATAACGTCTATATTGGTTATTAAATCAGAGGGCAGTTTAGAGTTATTGAATGAATGAGTGAAGAAAATTTACCAACATCACTAAATTCTTTTATGTATTCTACATTTTTGCTCTCTATATTTTCTTGTGTCAAAACACTCTAGACTTTTGTATAACTTCCACACAGAAAAAGGGATAGAAAGATGACAAAATCTTTTGTCACACCCTACACACCTAGGGTAGCATTTAGTTTGCAACTGAAGTGGCTCCCAGAGCCGTATTATAAAAAAATCTCGTTTCCAAGATCATAAAAATGATCCAGGGGAACTCCCTGGCGGTCCAGTGGTTAGGAGTCTGCGCTTCCACTGCAGGGGGGCCTGGGTTCAATCCCTTCTCAGAATTTGTATTTATATTAAAATAGAAAATTTGCTAAATAATAACTGCTATCATGACATATGTTACTATGTCTGACAATGGTGTCCTGCAAACAAGATAGTAGTCTTTGCCAAGAATAAGTGTATGCATTTTTGTATTATTTGATTTCTTACAATTTTTAACTTTTAAAGTAATAACATGTGACAGTTTCTTGGTGCTCTAAAGCACTGCTCAGCTAATCTCCTCTGGAAAGTCTATACTCATATTAGAATTTTTGAAATTATTCTCAAGATAATAAGCTATGATTATTTCTTTCCTCTGAGATGAATAACAATAGGATTCAGGTGAGTCAAATTCATTATTAAATTCTGCCAGGTTCCTTTAACTCTCATTAATATTTATCATATGGTAAATGATGTACTATGCTGCCCCCACGCACACCCTTGATCTTTTGGTACCCTCTTCTGTATACCACAATCAACAATCCCTGTGATGCTTTTATTTTTATTTTTAAAGATATTTATTTATTTAGGCTGTGCTGGGTCTTAGTTGTGGCATGCGGGCTCTTTTAGTTGTGGCATGTGGGATCTAGTTCCCTGATCAGGGATCAAACCCGGGCCCCCTGCATTGGGAGCGTGGAGTCTTAACCACTGGACCACCAGGGAAGTCCCCCTGTGATGCTTTCAAATACAGTATGTCTACAAAATCTTTGATAATCTTTTTTTTTTTCAAGAAGAACTTATTTTATCTCTGGAGCACTTAGTGACTTATTTCTAATGAACAGAATAAAGTGGAAGCAAAGGTGTGATTTTAGAGACTAGCTTGTAGAAAGCACTGTGGCTTCCTCCTTGCTCTCTTGGATCTCTTTCTTTGTTACTCTGAGGAAGATAGCTGGCACACTGTGATGAGAGGCCCATGTGGTGAGGTATCTTGCCAACAGCCATCTTGGAGTGAGCCATCTTGGAAGTGGATCCTCCAACCACCGTTAAACTTTCAGGTGACTGGAAGCCCTTGGCCACATTCTGACTTCAATCACATAAGATCCTGAATCAGAACTACCCAGCTAAGTCACTTCTGAATTTCTGACCCACAAAAAGTGATTAATAAATAGTTGTTGCTATATATTGGGGTAAATTTGGGGTACTTTGTTTTTTTTGTTTTTGCGGTATGCGGGCCTCTCACTGTTGTGGCCTCTCCCGTTGCGGAGCACAGGCTCCGGACACGCAGGCTCAGCAGCGGCCTAGCCGCTCTGTGGTATGTGGGATCTTCCTGGACCGGGGCACGAACCCATTTCCCCTGCATCGGCAGGCGGACTCTCAGCTACTGCACCACCAGGGAAGCCCGGTACTTTGTTATATGATAGATAATACAATGAATCCTATCTCAACAAGAAATACTGTACACACTACAGTGGTGTACAAGAGGTAAAACTCAAGTTTTCCATTAAACTGAGTACTTCTCCTCTAATGTCACTAAACTACAAGCAGAATACTAAGGGTCATCCAATGACACACGTTCTGCGACCTTGACTTTTTTATGTCCTTTTAGAAATCAAAGGACTCTTGCATGCTCTTTGTGTAGGATTTCTATGAACAGACTAAACTATACGTTTCACGTTTCTCAAATACAATTTTCTAAAAGGTCCTCTTTTCCCTCAACATATTCCTTTTTCCTCCACTCTATGTGTCTCATTTTCCAAGGCAGCCATAGTTGCCATTTGCCATAATGTCTGGGGGTCTTTCCCTTTTCAAATAACCTATCCAAGTCCCAAACAAGGTAAACAGTTCTCAAACTACCCACCAAATAGGAGGAGGAAAGGACTGTGAGTAGTTAGCAGTAGCCTCCTTCTGTTGTTGGTTCAAAACGTTTCTATTAACTCACTAATTCATTACAGAGGCTAGGCCAACTGATTGGGAATGTAATTTCTAAAATCAGTTAAGTTTTTCATGACACAGAGAACTATATTCAGTATGATAAACCATAATGGAAAAGAATATATATATATGTATAACTGAGTCACTTTGCTGTACAGCAGAAATTAACATAATGCTGTAAATTAACTATACTTCAGTAAAAAAAATAAAATCAATTAGTTTTTGAGAAGGCTAATAAAATAAAAGATTGAAAACAGAAAATTGTGCCATTATCTTAGCCATTTCTGCATACTACCTTCTAGGTTTTCTCTTGTGTATACATGCATACTTTGACAAAATTGCAAGCAACCAATATGGAATTTTTTCATGTTGGAAAAACCTTAATGATATCCATGCCAGTCAAACTCCTTCAGGAAAGGATTTCAATTGTATTACCTACAAGTGTATTTAATTATAATTTAATTAGCTCAGATCAACATATATGCCAATGGAAAAGATTTTAATTTCAATTGGCCAGTATTTTTCTAAATTAGGACTAATTTTTGTAACGCATATATATAGCCAGCTCTTGAATACTCAATAAATCCAATTTATCCATTCTTTTAGAATATATTTATTCTCTTTAATCCTTTATATGTTTAGTGCTCATTAGCATTTTGGCTCTAGATATATAAAGGAAGATTAGAAAACTGAAATATAAAACTGCTAATTTTTATTATAGTACAAAAAGATTGAGTTGAGCTATTCAAAGAGTTAAATACGTAGCTGTCAAATAAATCTTTCCCCTGTTAGTAAAGATAATTAAGAGAACTCACTGAATTTAGATTTATTTCCTACTTGGAGCTTTATATTTTTCCCTCTTATGGTCTGTCAACAAATAAGGTTATAATTGATGCAACATTATTAATTTTTTGGAAATAAGCTACCTTTGACATGATTTCTGTTACTTACACTTAATTTCAGCCCAGCTGTTCAGATATATATATATTTGAGACATAAAGACATCTTACAAAATTAAAACAAACATAATTTAAAAAAGAAATCTGTTTGAAGGTTCTCTTTGAACACTAATTGACAAACTCTAAAACTTTCATAATGACAAATTATCCAAATTCAAAATAAACTAAATTATTAATATATCTTACAGCCTTTCACATTATCCCCTTTGTTCTAATCAAGACTGCTACTTTCAAAAATACTTTCTATGTACTTGAACTGCAGATATTTTATTATTTTCAGAGAAATGTTATAATTGGAATAAATATAAGAATTTTGACTAAAAATTGATGATAAATCATGACATTTAGAAGTCTCTGAAACAGGAAAATGGTCTGCAAATGTTATTTACTTAAGCACTAAATTAATGTCAGCATTTTATAGTAGTTCAATGATTTTAAAATGTACTATAATAGGCTCTATCACAAAATTGTATTCTAAAACTCAGAATCACTGTTTCTGAATTTTGTCTTTTGCAAAATAAACCTGAACATGTTCCAGTGGCACAGTTTCTTGTGTTTACTAGCAGTTTTAGATAAACGGAAATTGCAGTGGGGGTGAAGAGAGCTGAATGATTCAAATAAAAAAACCAATAATGATTCTAAATAAAGAAATATGAACTGGGAGATACTGTAGGGAATTTTTCATTCTAAAATTTTTATTTATAGGGAACTGTCAAACTGGATTTCTCAGATTTGATGTTAAATAAAAACAAGTTAAGATATTAGTTATGGGATAAGTAACTGAATAACCTTGACACACAAAGTCAAAATCTCCTACCTGATTTAGAAGGGAATAAATAAATAAATATAGCACTCTTGACTTAATTGTCTTGTGGTTGTTAAGTGTCCTCATTTGTTAGGAGATATTATTTCACTCAAGAGCTGTTTCATCTCACTAAAACACAATTCATCTCATTAAAAAAATTCATTTTTAAACATAAAATTCCAATGATGCAGAAAAGCATGGAGAATAATACAATATACATCTGTATCTCGACCACCCTGATTTAACCAGCATTAAGATTCTGCCATATTTTCTTCAGAACTTCTCTTTAAAAACAGAAAAGTTACAGATATACCTGAAGCCCTCTTTATTCCTTTCCCAGAATCAGTCTCTTTTCTCCCCACCTTCATTTTTCTAAAGAATACCCTTCCTGCATACGTTTTTATACTTCTACTACACATTTATATTTTTATAAATGATATCATAATGTTTTATATTTTAAAAAAATCTAAATAAATTATTCCCATTTTTTCATTTTGAAATTTCCATTTTTTACTCAACATTGCTTTTGAAATCTAGGTATATTAATATATAAATATTTAGTTTAATTTTTCTAAAATGTTTAATTGTAAAGATATACCATTCTGCTACTGACGGATGTTTAGGTTGTTTCTAACCAATGTACCATGAACATCTTTGTACACATCTCTCTGCAGATATGCAATATTCCTTTTTATATTGCTTCAATGAAGACTTTTGCTTAAGCTAGTTAGGCAGATTTTGTTTTTTAATTAAACACAGGCAAATGAAAAAACTAGAATACTATTTTCTAGCCCAGAATCATCTGTGTCTTACTATCTTATTTCTTTCTATGTAAAATCTTTTATTTCATTGGTAAACACCTGTGAGATAGAAAAGAGAATACTAGGAAATAGGAAATTTAAGTCTTTATTTTACTTGGAAATAGTGCTTCAAATATATTTAGGAACATGTAAGTTACTTGTTTGTATATAGAGAACTTCTGTTTAGAATTCCAGTGGTGGATCCATTTCAGGAAAATAAAATGGGGAAGATGTGTTATGTACCACCATTTAAATTTTGATTCTTGCAACAGCAGTGTTAGGGTTGAAAAGAATCTTATCCACTTTCTCCACCGTTCCTGCCCATCCCAAATGTGACAGAATACTGACTAAATAATTCAAGAAGCCCGATTTCTCATTTATTTCCTTTAGGGAATAAACTGGCAGCGCAGTCTACCTTTGATTCTTTTTCTTTTGGTATTCGTGATTTTACGTTATCATGTGGCTGATCCAGAGTCAAATTATTCCTCCTTGCTTCACTGTCCTCAAGCAGGGGAACACAGCCATAATTGTTATCTGTAAGACAAAAACCTCTTAGACATAAGTGGGAAATCCTTGTTTTTGGTACCACCTGGAAAAGTAAAAAGAATACAAACCCAAATCCCTAATTTTAAAGAGTAGAGATTTTAAACTATGAATTTAAAAAATTCTTTAGATAACAGTTACTTTGACAATTTGCCCATTTAGATTTTGGCATATTTGATTCATATTTTTTTACTTTCATTCCCACTAAACGCACAAAACCCCTACTCTTCCAGTATCAGTAGTATATAAAATATGTAGAATTTAGAAAACTAGAAGTATGTTCTTTGTATCTTATCATCAGCAATGTAATTAAACTTTTATTTAAGTCATATTTTCAGGTATGCATTTCTTGTTTATGATAATTATTTGCATAATACTCTATGCTTATTATTAAAAAATGAGAAAATGCAGACATGCTGAAAAGAATAAAAAAATAAAAGCTACCCACAGTTTTTATTATCTGTGAATTATTCCTGTTAACATTTTGGTTTATATTTTATCAGAATTTTTCTTTTCCAATACATATAAATTCAAAAAAGAATCTTTTTTTTTGCATAGATAAAATTACATTTATTTTTTATCTTGCTTTGCTCAGTTTGCCATATGTCATGAATATGTCTCACGTTTGTAACTGAACACCTATTATCACTTTTCTTGGCTACGTAGCTGTTCACTACACAAATGACTGTAATTTGACTGTTGAACATTTATTTCTAGTTTTCCATTATTAGAAATTATACTGTGATGAGCATCCTTGCATATATACCTTGAGTACTTAAAGAAATATCTTCTTATGATATATTCTTAGGACTTAAATTTTTGGTTTAAAAGGCACAGACATTTTAAAAGCTTTTGCTATTTATTGACAAATTGTCTTCTAGGAAGTTTTATCAACTTAAGAGTTCCACCAGATAATATATGTGAATGTCCATTTTCCCATTTCCTGCAACTGTTCATTTCTTAAATAAACATAACTGTACCACAGTTATTAAAATATCAGAACTACTGTAAAACAATGGAGAAATAAAATAGAAAAACTTAACTTCCATCTTTCTTTTCTCCCAGAGGTTTAAGAAATAAATAAAAATTTAACATGAACATACCTCGACTGGAATTCACAAGAAGTAACTGTGATTTTAGCTTGTCAATAATAGTTTGTTGAAGTGACAGCTGTTCCTGTTGCTCACGTATTCTCTGCTCATAGTTCTCAGTCTGCTGACATAAAAACCAGTTAGCCTGATATTTACTGACAGACATGTACATACATTTACTGCCCCTTAATAATTACATATAGATATGAGTTACCCATATTGCCATTTCCCAGGTACTGGAGCATTTATTTATGAGCTAAAAATAGGATCCAATAACGCATTTATAATCATTACACATAAGTGATTTAAAACGCTTTAAACACTGTAAAATTTTAAAAATCTTCTTAAATTTCAGTTAAGAGTTCAATGTATAGTTCCTTGGATAAAAATTATAATTTAGAATTTAATCCTTAATAATAACAAAAAAAGCATGAATGACAAAATGGATATTAAAGTTATTCTATAAAAATACCCACTAACTTTAAAAAGTTAAGATTTCATGTCTTTTAAATAAACACACTTTTGAATTTACTTTTAGAGTACAAAAACACAAAGGAAGTAGCTATAGCTAAAACACTATGAAAATCAAAGGGACATGTACAAATTATAAAATACATTGATCAGAAACTTCTAAGATTAAGTTTTAAGAAGTCAAGAGAACACATGGTTAATCTCTAGTGGATATCTTAAATACCACAATTTCCCTTATATTTTAAATCCATTCACCTTACTATTTCATTGCAGTGGCTGTGAGAATTAAGCAATGAAAGAAGAACACGAGTTTGCATTAGAGGATACAAATGTTGCAAATCTGAAATTTGAAAACGTTCCATTACAATTATCAAATTAACACGAAGTCTGAAAAATATATGACCAAAAAATAATAGAGAATTCTTTAACAATTTCTATCACTAGAAGAACATATAAATGACTAAATTATAAATTCCTTGAAATATGAAATGGGGTTCTAATAATCTTGGACTGTCCTTCAATAGATACTAAATATACTATTTTGAATTGATACTTAATCAAGGTTCAAAATTAATGAAGCTCTATTATTTTCAGAGATCTATAAACCTAAAGTTCTTTATATACACAGCTGTTCCTAGATTCCCAAAGTAAATCAGCTTAAGAAATGAAAGCAAAATACCACATTTTCCCAAATAAAAGGTGAAATTTTATAAGTATTACACTTCAAACATGAGTAACTGACAAAGCTGGTAAATAACCCAAGTGGTGTGTTGTCTTTGCATGTTGCCTGAGGGTAGTATCATATAACTTGATACTCCCATAGAACTCTGCAAAGTAACTTACACATAGGAGGAATTCAGTACATGCTTATTGAAAAAATAAAATAAAAGAAATAAAGAATCCAATTAAAAGAAAATCCAAGTAAATTTTATTATAATGAATAAAAGAATGAGTCTTTTGAATCTGTCTGAACCACATGTCCTATGACTAGGAGTCTGAGAACAGAACCTTGGATACCAAATTCCAGTCGAGGGCTAGGCTTCCCCAAATAAAACTTCTTATTCCTACATAAACTTACGTCCAAGCCCCTAGAAAGAGTGGGTAGGCTGACTGTAAGAAGGGTTTAAACCATTATAATGCAAATTTTGTAATACTTTAAATTTACCTGGCTACACAGAGCCACCAGGGCTGAGGAATCAGCAAACACGCTGATATTACAGTCTGTACTATCTACTTCTGTGTATTTAGAACTTTCTCTAAAGAACTCAAAGCTTTTCATAAATATCAACGAAAAATTACCCATTCATTCACTATTCTTTGAGAGCTATATATATTCTACTATCCAGCATTAAGTAACCAGTACAAAAAAACTTAGTAAGTTAGAGACGGGCCCAGAATAAATGTATAAGTTATTCAAGCCTCAGTCCATTCTCCATGTACTATATATTTTCCCCCAACCTTAATGAAAAAACAAATGACTTGTATTTTCTTTTGGAACCAACTCAGAAAGCCTCTGCCAGGTAATTTTCATCTTCTAGTTTCTGGCTTAAAAATATACTTTAGCACATCTGCATATAACATATTACAATAAGTGAATAATGCTGAAAATGCTTTCATTAGCTGGAAAAAAATCTATAGATCAACAATAATTTCAAGTTGAAGTTTTGAACTATTTCTTAAACAACTTAACAAAGTACTTTATAAACTTAAGCAAATTCTGTAATAATTTAAAAACCAATACTCTGGAAGTATAGCAGGGGAAATAGAACAGCAATGACCCATGTTCTTTTACTGTTCTTTCCACATACTTACATTATATCAATTACAGTAGTCTAGCCTAAATGTTTATATGTATGACTTCCCTTTAGACTATGACCTCCTCAAGGGCAGAGACTATTTTCTCCTGAGTACCCCATCTCCAGAGTACAGCAGAGTACCTAGCACACACTGAGATGCTCAATAAATATTAGTCGAATAAATAAACTAAGTTTTATAAGGAAATATAAGAGAAATAGATATGCCTTCAGAAGTAACCTGAAGGAATGGAGATAAGGTTTTGCTTACATTTCTATAAGGAAAATAGGAAAAATAGAGACAGTAGGTCAGTAGGTAAATAAGACAAAAGGAAATTAAGTTTCAGAAGATGGATGCAAAAAAAAAGGCCATGTCTGAAGATTTTCTTTTTCTTTTTTTGGAAAAAAAGGGAAGCTTATACTATCAGAAAAAAAAGTACTAATTTGAGAAGAGAAAATACATATTTAGAAAATAGTATAAAAGCTTCTGACCACAAGGCTATGAGAGGGGAAGTCCAGAAGAGGATACTGTATCAAACTGGGAAATAACCAGCAGAATTCAGTTTACTTGCTATGTTTGGAAACTAACAGGAACAAGAAGTTTGGTTTCTTTTTCTTTTTAGTAAATGCTTTTGTTCACTGAACAGATGTCAACAAACTTACTCTCTGAAAAGTCTTTTTAAAAGGTCAGATAATTGTTGCACTGTCACAGTATTTTTTTTAAAAAAACAGTACAATTAAAAAGCAAGTACATTCCAGCACTACCAAAGACCCAACAAAACAGAAAAATCACTAACAACCACATTGAAAATGTACAACAGCAATGTCTTGTCAACACTTCTGTACAGAGCACAGACATGACAGCTAAAACAGACAGAAGAGAAGATGCTTTTGACAGCCAGTGTGTGTGAATGATTCTTTGAGTCAGATGGCAGCAACAAGTTACCAACTAGGAGATCTGCATGACAACTAACCATCCATCTGTATCAAACACCATCTGGCCGAGATGACTCTGGCTTCTGTGTATTTGACACTCCTTCCAGTTCCAAAGACTAGCAAAACAAGTGGTCTATCAGCATCTAAAGAGGTAAACAGGTACTTAGGTACTTGGTGCCAGAATGTACTTTGTATTCTTTCTCAGTGTTCAAAAGCAAAACTTAAAACAATGGTGATTAAATACAG
This sequence comes from Neophocaena asiaeorientalis asiaeorientalis, assembly GCF_003031525.2. Taxonomy (NCBI): domain Eukaryota; kingdom Metazoa; phylum Chordata; class Mammalia; order Artiodactyla; family Phocoenidae; genus Neophocaena; species Neophocaena asiaeorientalis. Next base: position 5,402,795 of record NW_020185336.1, read on the forward strand.
TACACATCTTGAATTTACTAAAAATGGTTGTCCATACATACTCTCGACTATCATAAATAAAGCAAAAAGCTTATCTTAAGAAATGTCCCTTTATCCAGGCAAAATTTCAATCCATCTTCAAAACTAAGGCAGCATATTCTCTATAATTTTGGACATACAGCTGCTCAAGTTTTCATGGGTTTCATAAATATTAATATAGAGTTCTATAAATTGAATTTTTTCCTACTGCTGATACTGAAAATTCTCATTTTTCATAGTTTCCAAAGCACGTATTTCCTAAATGGGAAAAAAAGTTCAAGTGTCCTTAAGTCATCCATAATTCTCTAAATAGGTCAAACATTATCTCTTCTCATCCTCAAGAACTAATCCCAATATTCTGAGACATACCATTCTTTTCCTCTAAGTATAGAAAGAATAAAAATTTTAGTAAATATTGAATGGATTAAAAGAAAAAGCCTTGGTTTAAAAACCTTTCAAACTGCTCCAAGATTAACAAAGAGGACAAAAGCTTTATTGAAGGATTTGCTTGGCTACCACAAAAGCTCTCAATAGGGAGCTCCACAGTTCATGAAGGAAGATAATTAAATATTAATTATTCCAACACATAACACTTCAGACACAAACTAATTGTCTTATCTTGAAACTTTGGTAAACTAAAAACCAACTTCAATTTTAGGTTAAAAAAAAAAGAGATGGTATAGGATTAAAAACTCAGAGATATAGTTTACACAGCTCATTGCTAAACCATTCTCTGCTATATTCTCCTATAACTAAGAAGTTATAAACCCTGCCCTCTCCCACCTTCCTGATACCAAGACTCACCTGGGAGATCTGCAATTTGACAGATCAGATTATCAATCTGATTATCTACTATTAAGTGACAGTGCTGTCACCAATTTCTCTGCATGCCAAATGGTAAACTATTTTTATTTTACAATATTGCATTGTGGTCCTGATTAATTTATTCAACTTCTTTGAGCCTTGGTTTCTTTCACTTTGAAATGAAAATAATATTTACTTACAGGATTGAAGGAGATTGCTTATTATGGTACATAATAAGCTCTTTGCAAACATTAGTTACTTTCCTGTAATAATGAACAACGTTTCCACATAATATCTATTACTATAGCATGTAGTGCATATGTCCATTAACTAAAGCTCTGATTATCACTGTACATAGGCAATTTGTCACCAGACTTACCACACAACCACCCCATGCTCTAAGCCAGTTTCTCAGTCCTTCTAGTTCACTGTAATCTAGGACTCAGAAGCTTCTCTTCAAGAAATCAGTGTGGTATCTCCATTGAATCAAAAACATTCTGTCAAGCAAAAAAACAAACTCTGGTTGTTCAAAGTTTACAAAGAGACTAAATAGGCTCAGAAATGATTAAGAAACAAAATTGTCGTTAAAAACTACAAAAGTAGCACGTTTGTTGAAAACAATGCAAAAAACAACAAAATGTCCACCATTACCAACATAACAAAACCCCAGATATGTACAAAGTAAAAGTGACAGTCTCTTCCTTTACTTTGCTCTCCTTTCCTCCTCAGAGGTAATTACTACTGACACTTGGGCATTTGCCCTTTCAAAACTTCTGTGTACATGTGTATGTATCTTTTTTTAAAAATGTGAACTGTTTTGCAACCAAATTTTTCATCAACACATTATCATCATATGATCATTTCACTGACTACTATGCTCCAGAAATTAGAGAGCTTTATTTTCTCTATCTCACTTAATCCTTAAACTAACCTTCTGAGATTATTTCCCACATGTTATAGATGAGAAAACTGAGGCACAAAGAGTTACAAAATAACCTGCTCAAGGTTTCTCAGTAGGTAGTAGAGCTGGGATTTGAATACAGGTTTGCCTGACCACAATGCCCAAGACCCTAAATAAGCACCATGGCTAGACTCATGTGAGTCTATCTAGCTCTACCAAGGTCCTCTTTTTGCTATATATTCTCCCTTCAGGCAATCTCATTCCCAGTGGTTGCTTATTTCCCAGACTTTCAAATTCTCCTTCTAGCAGAACCCTCCTTTGAACTCTATATCTATGTGGTCAAGTGCTCCTGAAAAAGCATTTCAAATTTTACTTACTCAAATCCGATGATCTCCTCCCTCCAACTAACAAACCCCTCAAACCCCCTGCAACCCCACCAAATCGGTCCTTTTCTAGTATTCCTTCTCTCAATACATGGCACCGCTATTTATCCAGAAAGCTACGACCATCCTTGACATTTACTTGTTCTATTGCCAATCCATCACCAAGTGTCAATTTTAATCTTAAATACTCTCAAATCTATCCACTTGTTCATTTCCAATGTAGACATAACAGTTCAAGCATCCAACATTAATGAACTACTGCAACAGCCTAACTGCTCTTCTTAAATCTATCAGCCAATCCACTCTCTACACTGTAGCCATAGTGTTCTTTGCAAAATGTAAATCTAATCATAAGACCCACTCTTTCCTCCTCCCACCCCTTCCCCCAAAAAACCTTAAATGGCTCCCTACTGATTACAGAATAAAAAACCAAAAATCTTCAATATGGCCTCTAAAACTCTACAAAGTCTTGCCCTTGACTCTTCTCATTGCATTATTTCCCTTATACTTTCAGTTCTTTAGGCGAATGGGGCTTGTACCTGGAAAGCCCCCCAACCTTGTCCTTCCACAATCACTTCATAAAAATTGTCTTCTCTAAATTAGGTCAAATCCCTAACAGACATTTTAAAAGCAGTTTACTTTTCTTCCTAATACTTATCAGAGTTTGAAACTTTACATTTACAGGATTGTTTGACTAGTCTCTGCTTAACTAGTCTGTGCCACCATTTCATGAAGTAGGGAGCATTTCTGCTGCTCATTGTAGACCCAGTAACTTAGAGCAGTTCCTGATACAATACATTGAGCAGGTGCTCAAAATAATCTTTGAATGGGTATCATAATTTAAATATTCCTAATTATTAATGAATCTTCTTGAATATATATCCTAGCATACCTGCCTAAAAGTTTTAACAGGACATATTTCTGAAAATTAAGGCCTGGAACAAAGGATACAAACATTTTAAATTCTAATAGGTGGAAAACAAGTTTATGGCAAAGTACTCACAATGTACAATAGAAGAAATAAGCCTTCGATCAGAAACAGCCAGAAGCACCTTTATTCTAATACCAGTAGCTTCAGTAGAAAAAAAAAAAGAGTGAACTACTTTATTCCTACCGACACTTTACACCAAGATAAATGTTTTGAGGAGCAAAGAAAGGTAAAAAGGAAGAGTAGTAAACAATAATGAGGCCATTCACGTCTTAAGTGAAAGTAAAGGCATTTTAAAATAAAGTAGTACGTAAAATAAAGGCATGCTATGCCTTTATGCATTCCTTTAAAATATGTTTTACAAGCTTTTATAGGTAACATAAGCCTTGAGAGTTTACATTTCACATGGGTCAAGACTAGCTCTAGAATAAAGCAATCTGACAGCACAATACTTATGGCTTTACATTTATTGTCAGAAAAACATTTAGAACTGTAATTTATGATAAAAAGACAGCATAAATTTAGTCTTATTTGAGGTTTTTACCTTATACCCACTGGTTAGTCAATAAGGCTCTTTGCTTAGCACACAGGATGATTTGAAATATTTTATATCCTTCAACTTACTTATCAGTACAAAGAAAAAGCAGTTTATAGCACAGCATCTGAACTATTTTAGAATTAAGAAAATTTCATCCTTTATATACAAGTTATTGTAGATATTTCTCTTTTAATCAAGAACTGGGCAAGAAGAGACAAATACTTCTTTTCTCAACAAGAGGATATTTTCTGATTACATAATACAAAGGCTCTGGGGACAAGCAGATCAAACGCAGGAAGTTTTCTGTAACTTAATCATTTATGAATATGGTAATCTGACTTTTAAATTGGCAATCAGTTTTTAAATTTTCAGATGTTTTTATTACTTTATTAAGATTCTTCTCTTGGTCAAAGAAACAATAGAGGGTACTTAAGTCTTTTAAAAATATATTTGGTTTCTCCCACAGGACAGTGGCAGAAATGAGTGACAAGCAACTTGGTATAATAAAACTGATTTAATATTTAATTCCACACTGTAGAATCTTGTGATATTTGAAACTCCCTAGGCAGCTTAACTAGTCAGTCACAAGATATGGCAAAGACTGCTAATTATTACCACATACGCATTCTCATTCTTTCTTTTAGTAATATAGACTTTTTTGTGTGGCTTCTCCCGTTGCAGAGCACAGGCTACAGATGCACAGGCTCAGCAGCCATGGCTCACGGGCCCAGCCGCTCTGCGGCACGTGGGATCTTCCCGGACTGGGGCACGAACCCGTGTCCCCTGCATCGGCAGGCGGACTCTCAACCACTGTGCCACCAGGGAAGCCCAGTAATATAGACCTTTAAGTGGGTACATGATCATCCAGCTAGAGAATATATTTACTGGCCTTCCCCACTACTAGGTGTGACCATATAACTAAGTTCTGGCTAATAGGGTATGAACAGAAGTGACCTGTCCAAATTCTGGACTACATCATTAAAAGGAAGTTGTTTGCTCTTCCCCACTTCTCTCTCTTCTTACTGGCAGGGAAATGATAACAAGTAGAGCAGCCACTGTGACTCCAGAGAGGGAAACTGTAATTTAGGGGTGAATGAGCTGCCTGACTAGCCCTGGCTACTCACTTCTGGACTGTTACATGAGAGAGAAATAAACTTCTATCTTATTTAAGCATGGTATTTCCTGATCTCTTTGTAACAATAGCTTATTCTATCTGCACAAAATTCAGAGGCCAAGCCAACTCTACCACTGCCCTACATAATAATCTCTTCTCTTATCCTTCAAGCACATTGAAAGTTGTTTATGTCAGGGGCTACCGTGATTAAAATATTCCTCTACTTTGCAACAGTCAGAAGACCTTTTAGTCTGGGTATACCTAAGTGCTTATACAAAGCAAGAAACAGAATAAGCCATATTAGACTGTGAATCCTTTAAAAGGTACATTTTATGTTTTATGTATCTTTGAATCCCTAGCATTTATTATGTTCCTAGAACATCATAAATTATTTGTAGGATGAATAAAAGAAATATGAATGGCAAACTTTATACTCTAGGCTCTCTTAGTAAGAGATGTATAAATCACAAAGTAAGGATTTATCCAAGGATAGGGAAGATTATATTTGGTTATTTATAGCAATGGGAAGAAAACTGTTTGAAAACCTGGAATGGGCTGTGATTTAACTAGGTTAGTATAATGAATATGGACTTTTGAGTCAGATAAACTGTTTCAGTATAGATTCTGCCACTTATGTTAAAAAATTAACATATTTCTGAGAGTCTCAGTTTCTTCATTTGAAAACGGGGCTAACAATGCCAACTTTGTAGGGCTGGGAGTATTTACATATAAAGTATGTGACTCTTGTAAAATATACTCATTCATAAAAAGTTAATTCTCCTTTCTACTTTCTGAAGTAATATGAATTTAAGGATTGAAGGAGGGAAAAGGATACAATTGGTTCAGTATTTTCTGGGATTACCTGCCATTTTAATATGGTCTAGAATAAAGGCTAAACTGTAAGGAAGAGCTAAAAATAGTCATGTTTTCTTACAGACTAGAGGTTCTAAGACAAACAATTTAACGTCATGGTGGTAGGAGTGCCTAGATGTAACAATGGAAAATTTGGTATAGAGAAGAACACCTCTTAGGGGCCAGGGAAAGTAAATATACTTGACGATCAATAGTAGGATATTAGGAGCAGTATGAAGGATCATCCTTTGAAATTTAACTGAGGTAACTTAGGATAAATAGAAGGCAGTATTATTCCACACAGTACCTTATAAAACTCATTACTCTATTAATATGGTATAGGTGGGAAAAAAATAGTGGATATATAAGTTCAGGTCTGACATTCAGTTTAATGTGCCTTCCAAGTGACAATAAGATATATTAGTCTAGAGCTCAGAGGGTAAATCTGGAGTAGGGAGATAAATTTAAGAGTCACTGTCATAGGTATTTGAAGCCATAGGAGAAGATGAAATCGCTCATACAAGAATATAAAGTAAGATGCAAAGAAGGCCTTGAATAAGTCTAATGTTTAGTGACCTGGTAGTAGAGAATAAACCTACAGAGAAGAATGAGGAAATGCAACCCAAAAAGGAATGAGAAAAATCAAATATGGTATCTGAAATGTTAAAGAAAAATAGTGCTTTAAGTAAGAGGTAGTACAAGAGATATGATCAGTTATTAGATGGAATGAGGTAGTTCTGTATGTGTGAACTTGAAAGACTGTGGATGATTTTAGGCAAAGAAGTCATAGACATGAAATCTGTGGTCAAGCAATTTTTTTTTTCAAATCATAGTTCTACTACTTATTAGTGATGTGGTTGTGGGCAAGTTATTTCACCCTTTTTGTACTTCAGTTTCCTCATATGAAAGATAATTCTTCCTCATAAGAGCTGTAAAATGATTAAATCAGATGACTGTGAAGCACTTTGGCAAACGTAAGCCTCAATAAATCTTAGTGATGATGATGGTGAAGATAAAGGTATTTAAAAAAATTTAAAACCTTTTTCAAATTAGCATAACTCCATTTTTGAAGAAACATGATTCACATATTCTGGAAGGATATACATATATTACTAACAATGATTACCTCTGGGAAGTGAGGGAGAGGACCATCACTTTATATTCTGTGTATCTTGGATTATTTGCATTTTTTTCAATAAGCATGTGCTGCTTTTGTAATTTTGGCCAATAGTATTTTAAAAAAATCACTTACCTGCCTTATTTGTCTTTGTCTCCTTTATTGATTTGGAATACTCAGATGTCTTTGCTTGACAGAATGTTCTTAAATGGATGTAGCACACTGACTTTTCAAAGAGGAGCTTCTGAGTCTTAAACTGCAGTGAACTAGAAGAAATGCTGTGAGAAGAACTGACTTGGAGTATGGACAGCTAAGTGGTAAAAGGCAGGCGAGTCTGTACAAACTGATGAATGACAGGTGAACAGCAATAAAACATAGATAGCAGGAGAATCTAGGCTACACTGATTTTTGTTTTTTGGTAATAGATTTTTTGAAAGTTGTGGTAAAATATATGTAACATAAAATTTGCCATTTTAACCATTTTTAAGTATACAGTTCTGTGGCATTAAGTACACTTACATTGTTGTGCAACCATCACCACCATCCACCTCCAGAACTTTTTCATCTTCCCCAACTGAAAATCTGACCTTTGAAACACTAATTCCCCAATCCTTTCCCCCAGCCTCCAGGAACCACCCTACTACTTTCTGTCTCTCTGAATCCAACTAGTCTATCCATTGTATGTATATACCACATTTTGTTTATCTATTCATCCATTGAGGGGCACTTGGGTTGCTTCCACCTTTTGGCCACTAAATAAGGCTGCTATGAACATGGGCATACAAATATCTCTTTGAATCCCTGCTTTCAGTTCATTTGGGTATATACCCAGAAGTGGAATTGCTAGATTATATGGTAATCCTATGTTTTGTTTTGAAGAAACATCATTTATTTTCCACAGTGGATACACTATTTTACATTCCCATCAGCAATGTACAAGAGTTCTAATTTCCCCACATCCTCACCAACACTGATTTTTTTTTTTTTTTAATTTTTTTTTTTTTTTTGCGGTATGCGGGCCTCTCAAAATTAGTCAGTGTGGCCTCTCCCGTTGCGGAGTACAGGCTCCGGACGCACAGGCCCAGCAGCCGTGGCTCATGGGCCCAGCCGCTCCGCGGCACGCGGGATCCTCCCGGACCGGGGCACAAACCCGTGTCCCCTGCATCGGCAGGCGGACTCTCAACCACTGCGCCACCAGGGAAGCCCCTTAATTTAATTTTCTGTAATAGCCATCCCCATGGGTACAAAGTGGTGTCTTACTGTGGTTTTAACTTGCATTTCCCTAATGATGTCGAGCATCTTTTCATGTGCTTATTGGTCATTTGTGTAACTTCTTTGGAGAATGTCTATTCAAGTCCTTTCCCTATTTTTTAATCAAGTTGTTTTCTGTTGTTGAGAGTAGGAGCTCTTTATATATTCTAAATATCAATCCTTTATCAGATAAATGATTTGCAATTATCTTCGCTCATTCCTTGGGTTGCCTTTCACTCTGTTGATAGTGTCCTTTGATGCACAAAAGTTTTAATTTTGATAAGTCCAACTTACCTAATTTTTCTTTTGTTGTCTGTGTTTTTGGTGTCATATCTAAGAAGTCATTGCCAAACCCAATGTCATGAAGCTCTCCCTCTATGATTTCTTCTAAGAGTTTTATAGTAGCTCTTGCATTTAGGTCTTTGATCAGGTTTAAGTTAATTTGTATATGGTGAAAGGTAAGGGTCCAACCCAAGAACACAGACTTTTCCCCATATGTTTCTTCTTTTAATTTTTTTTTCTTCTGGCTGCACTGTGCAGCTTGCAGGATCTCAGTTCCCTGACCAGGGATTGAACTGGGCCACGGCAGTGAAAGCCTGGAATCCTAACCACTAAGCCACCAGGGAACTCCCTATTCTTTTAATTTCTTTCAGCAACATTTTGTAGTTTTCAGTGTGTAAGTCTGTCGCCTACTTGGTTAAGTTTATTCTTAAGTATATTATTCATTTTGATACTATTGTAAATTGAATTTTCTTAATTTCCTTTTCAGTTTGTTTAATGTTAATGATTTCTGAGTGTTGACTTTGTACCCTACAACTTTGCTGAATTTGTTTATTAGTTCTACTAGTTTATTTGATGGAATCTTTCGGGTTTTCTACACACAGGATCAAGTAATCTGCAAACAAATGGAAATAATTTTTCTTCTCCCTTTCCAATTTGGATATTGCTTTTCTTGCCTAATTACTTTGGGTAGGACTTACAGTCCTATGTTGAATAGAAGTAGTGAAAGTGGACATCCTTGTCTTGTTCCTGATCTCAGAGAAAAAGCTTTCAGTCTTTCGCCATGGAGTACTATGTTAGCTGTGGGTTTTTCGTATATGGCCTTTATTACGTTGCAATAGTTTCCTTCTAGTCCTAGTTTGTTGAGCGCTTTTATTTAAAAAAAAGGTGTTATTTTATCAACTCTTCTGCATCAATTGAGATGATCCTGTGGTTTTTGTCCCCCTCTTCATTCTGTTAAAGTGGTGTATTACATTAACTGATTTTTTTTTTTTTTGCGGCACACGGTCCTCTCACTGCTGTGGCCTCTCCCATTGTGGAGCACAGGCTCTGGATGTGCAGGCTCAGCAGCCATGGCTCACGGGCCCAGCCACTCCGCAGCACATGGGATCCTCCCGGACCGGGGCACGAACCCATGTCCCCTGCATCGGCAGGAGGACTCTCAACCACTGTGCCACCAGGGAAGCCCACACTCACTAATTTTGATTACACCGATTGACTTGACCATCCTTGCACTGCAGGAATAAATCGCACTTGGTCAAAGTGTATAATCCTTTAAAAATGCTGTTGAATTTCGTTTGCTAGTATTTTGTTGAGGATTTTTGTATTGATATTCATAAGACATATCAGCCTGTAGTTTTCTTGTAGTGCCTTTGTCTGGCTTTGGGATTAGGGTTGCTGGCTTCATAGAACTGAGTTAGGAAAGTGTTCCATCTTGATCAATATTTTGGAAGAGTGTGGGAAGGACTAGTGTTAATTCTTCTTTGAATGTTTGGTAGAAATCACCAGGGAAGACATTAAGTTCTGGGCTTTCTTTGTTGTAAACTTTTTGGTTACTGTTTCAACCTCTTTACTAGATATAGGTCTATTCAGATTTTCTATTTCTCCATGTTCCAGTCTTGGTAGGTTGTGTGTTTCTAGGAATTTGTCGATTTTATCTAGGTTATCCAATTTGTTGGTGTACAATTGTTCATAGTACTTTTGGAATTCTTTTTATTTCTGTAAAATTGGTAGTATTGTCCCCTCTTTCATTTCTGATTTTAGTTATTTGAGTCTTCTTAATCAATTTGGCTAAAGATTTGTCAATTTTGTTGATCTTTTAGAAGAACCAATTCTTGGTTTCATTGGCTTTATTAGTTTCTAGTCTCTACTTTGTTTATCATTGCTCTAATCTTTACTATTTCCTTCTTTCTGGTAGCTCTGGGTTTATTTTGTTCTTTTTTAAATTTCTTAAGGTGTAAAGTTAGGTTACTGATTTGTGATCTCTCTTCACCCTTTCAGCATGCTTTCACTGCATCCCATAAGTTTTGGTATGTTGTGCTTTCATTTTCTTTTGTCTCCAAGATATTTTCTAATTTCCCTTATGATTTTTTTTTCTGACCCATTGGTTATTTAAGAGTGTGTTATTTAATTTCCACATACTTGTGAATTTCTTAGTTTTCCTTCTGCCATTGATTTCTAGTTTCATTCCACTGTGATTAGAAAAGACACTTTGTATGACCTTTTTAATGGCTTAAAATATGGTCTTAGAGAATGTTTCATGTAAACTTGAAAAACATGTGAATTCTGCTACTGCTGGGTGGAGTATTCTGTATAAGTCTGCTATTTCCAATTGGTCCATGATGTTGTTCAAGTCTTCTATTTCCTTATTGATCATCTTTGTCTGGTTGTTCTATCCATTAATGGAAGTGCTGAAAGTGAGATATTGAAGCTGCCTACTGTTACTATAGAGTCATCTATTTCTTCCCTTAAATACTATAAATGTTTGCTTCGTATATTTTTGAGTTTTGATGTTCAGTGCATATATGTTTATAACTGTTATATCTTCTTGATACCATCCTTTTATCACTATGTAATGTCCCTCCTTTTTTTTTGTAACAATTTTTGACATAAAGTCTACTTTGTCTGATATTAGTATAGCCACACTTGCTCCCTTTTGGTTACTATTTGCACAGAGTCTTTTCCCATCCTTTCATTTTCAATCTATGCATGTTTTAAAATCTAAAGTGAGTCTTATAGACAGCACATAGTGGAATCCTGTTTTTTTATCCATTATGCTAATCTATGTCTTTTGAGTAGGGTGGGACCCATTTATACTTAAAGTAATTACCCATAGGGAAGTACTTACTTTTGTCATTTTGTTCTTTATTTTTTGTATGTCTTATAGCATTTTGTTCCTCATTTATTCTGCTACTGCCTTCCTCTGTATGTAGTTGTTTTGTAGTGACACACTTTGATTCCCTTCTCCTTTCCTTTTGTGCATATTTTATATTTTCTTTGTGGTTATCACTGAGATTACATATAATATCCTGAAGTTATGACAATCTCTCAAATCGACAACAACTTAACTTCAGCTGCATACAAAAATCTTATGCCTTTATAGCTCTGCCCCCCACTTTGCTATTGATGTCACAAATTTCACCTTTATATACTGTGTACCCATTAATATAGACTTAAAATTATTTTTTATACATTTGTCTTTTAAATCCTGTAGAAAATAAAAATCAGAGTTACAAACCAAAATTATAATAATAATGATTTTTATATTTGTCTATGTATTTACCTTTTCCAGAGGACTATATTTTTACTTGGCTTCAAGTTACTCTCTAGCACTCTTTCACTTCAACTTGGACATTCCTTAGCAGTTCTTGTAAGTCAGGTCTAGGGGTAATGAACTCCTTCCACTTTTGTTTGTCTGGGAATATTTTAATTTCTCCCTCATTTCTGAAGGACAGTTTTGCCAGATATAAAATTCTTGGTTAACAGTTTTTTTTCTTCAATACTTTAAATACATCATCCCATTGTCTTCTGGTCTGCAAGGTTTTTGCTGAGAAATCCACTGACAGCCTAATTGGGGCTCCCTTGTACATGATGAGTCACTTTCCTCCTGCTGCTTTCCAGATTCTACCTTTGTCTTTCAACAGTTTGATTATAATTTGTCTTGATGTATGACTCTTGGGTTTATCCTACATGAAGTGTGTTGAGCTTCCTGGATTTGTATATCCATGTTATTCCTCAAACTTGAGAAGTTTTATTATTTATTCAAATAATCTATTTCTTCAAAAGAATTTCTCTCTTCTCCTTCTCCCTTGATGCATATATTGCTGCACTTGATAGTGTCCTATAAGTCCCTTAGGTTCTGTTAACTTTTCTTTCATTTTTCTTTTTGTACCTCAGGCTCCATTTTTTCAAATGACCTGTCTTTTAGTTCACTGATCATTTACTCTGCCTGTTCAAGTGTATTCTTGAACCCCTCTAGTAAAATTTTTATTTTGTTCATATTATTGCTTTCCCGATTTCCTTTAGTTCTTTGAGTCTGGCTTCATTTAGCTCTTTGAGCATAGTTACAACAGTTATTTTAAAGTCTTTGTTTATTAAGTCTGATGCATGTGTTTCTTCAGGGGCTGTTTCTGGAAATTTATTTTGTTCTTTTGAAAGGGCCATGTTACTTCCCTGGTGGTCCAGTGGTTAAGAATGTGCATTTCAGCAAGCCTGGCATCTCACATTAAAATGGGAATAATTATGTTGTCTCTTGAGGATACAGATGCCTCTGTAACCCCCTCATATGAAGCTGTCTAGTGTCATATCAAACCACAGGGGTTGGGTGATGGAGTTAGATGTGGGAGAACAAAAAGATAAGTATGATCTTGCTTCATTATTGCCACTTCTGGGCCATTACTCATTTAAACTTAAGCAAAAGACCATTCACAAGGCATTCAATTACACCAGTCTCTCCTCAAAACAGTTATCTTCCAAGATACTAGTCATTTCCTCACATTCAAGAATTTTTGATCTTCCTTTCACAACAGTCTCTCTAAATGCTCCTAAAACTACCACCATTCTAGGAGAACTGCTCTAGTCTTAGAGTTTCTTGAATTCCTCAATCTCATTCCAGCTACCCACTTTTATGACTCATTATGAAGACAGAAGATCCTAAACATCAGTATTTACTCATTGACAATAACCTATCCTTTGAACTCTCACATTCTTCTACTCCCTCTATTTCTGTTCTCTCACTTCATGAACACTTCAGCCATAAACCCTCTTTTTGTTCTTAGTCTGTTAGATTCCTCCTAGATTAGCTTCTTTCTGATTTTAGCTTATATCGCAAAGCACATAATTTCAATTGCTTTAGTATGCACTTTCTGGCCACCTAACCAGAAATTCTTCTACTCTTAACTCTACAATCTTTTAATCCTGGATTTGGCTACCCACTTGTTCTACTTCTATATCAAGAAACTTGATGAAAAAATAACCGGCAAACATGGATTGACACCACCAAAAATTCATGGTAAAGGCTGGATGCAAAATTTTTCTTCTTTCTTTTCTTAACTGAAGCTTTCAAGTCTTTATTACCACTTTCAGAATATTCTAAAATCATTTCACTCAATAGATGACCTTATCTTGTATTTCACAGGAAAAAAATGTACTCTCATATGATAACCCTACTATTTTTTGTTTATTTGAGTTTTTTAAATTGAATGAATTTGACATGTAACATTTTGTAAGTTTAAGGTGTACAGTGTGTTACTTTGATACATTTATATATTGTAATAGGATTGTTGTAGTAATATTTATTACATTTAATAATTATAGTACAATATTATTATCTATATTTGTCATACCGTACATTGGATCTCTAGCTTTACTACTTGTTACAAATTTAAACACCGTCAGTCTTATCTGCCCCCCTCCAATTCCTTAGTAACCACCATTTTACTCTCTGTTTTTTACAGGTTTGACTTTTTTTGGATTCCAGATATAAGTGATTCATGATAACCCTTTTAACTTCCTGCCACCTCCACCTCTTATCTGCAAACTTATTTTCATTTGCAGCCAATTCTTAGAGGACTGGGTGTTTCTCCTCTGTTCATAGTAAATTCCTTAACCTATTTCTGAATCTCCAGCAACCAACTGGTTTTCCTTATTTTCTTCCTCTTACCCTCCTGTCCTTCATATATTCCTTCACCCCATACATATAACTCAGAAATGTTATAAACATTCAAGGCTATGATGAAATCTGTTGTTCTATAACCTATATCTATAATCTCCAATTCAGAACTCTACCTAGGCTTTTAGGTCCATATTTGCAACCATCCATTGGACATTTTCACCTGCATGCCCCATAGGTAACCAAACCTAATAACTAAAACCTAATTATACATCTTATTTCCCAATCCCTTAAATCTGAACCTTCTTCTCCATTCTTGGTTTCAGTTAATCAGCACCACTATTAATCCAGTCTTCTCTTCCAGATACATGGGTATCATCTTAGAATCTATGCCATCACCCTCAGAAGTGGCCTACATTCATATGCCACCTGCTTTTCATTCTATCTCCTAAATAAATCTTACATTTATTCCCAAATTTATTCCCAATGCTTAATTTAAGCCCTCATTTTGATCGCTTGAAATGATTGCATTCATTCTTTCTTTTGTAAATTGAAGCATATGTGCATATGTATTTAATATATGTATATTAATAGAAATATATATATACATATATATATTAAAATGCAACTTGATGGTTGCCACTTATTTTTATATTCCTGGATCTTAGACCATTGCTTAGCACCAATGTATGTTTGGGAACTTGATTTTTGAAAACGTTTAAGTGATAAGATTCTAAATGCTGTGCCAGCCTACTTAGACTGTACCATGAGATTTATGGTGAATAACTACTTTCCTTCTGAGAATCTGAAATTTTGGTTGACAGACGGTGCCTATGTAACCAGCCCTTAAAAAAAACGCAAGCTCTTGAGTCTCAAATGGAGTTCCCCATGCCAAAACACTGCAAGTGTGTTGAGTGAATTTTTGAGCTGGAGAGGGTGCACTCTGTGTGACCTCTCACAGGAGGGAAAGAGCATAGGAAGCCTGCACACAGATTCCTCTAGACTCCACCTGATGTCTTTTTCCATTAGTGATCTGGCTGTGTATCTTTACAATGTCTCTGTAATAAATCTTAGCTCTGAGTATGACAGTATACTAAGTCCTGTGAGTCCTTCTAGAGAATCGCAGAATGTGTGGGTGGTATTGGGGACCCCCAAAACACTAAGTAATGATATTAAACAAGCAAGCAAAAAACTCTATGATCATCATTCAATGAATATATATGTTAATAAAATTTTGCTCTTTATTCTGACAGTACAGAAACATGGAAACAATATCAGAATAAAGGACAGAATTTTAAATGGAATATATTTAGCACTGTAAGAAGTTCATTACATTATTCTCATTTTTCTCATTTTGCTGTAGACCAGTGAAAACCTTATAATGGACCAATAACAGACATGTGCCTGGTAACTACCAGACCAAGTAATTTTTGCCTGGGTATACCTTTCTTCCAATTTACTTTCTTTTGAAACTGAAAGCACTAAACAGAAGTTTTATGTGTACAGGAGTAATTTTAAAAAGCTGAACATTCTGGTAAGTCACTAAAGATTTCACTGAAAGAGTTGATTTTTAACTGTTACATTTAAAGAATGGAAGACTATTATAAAATAATAACAAATTTAGTTCCAGGATATTTTAAGATTTGTACAGTCCTTGCACCAGCCAAATAACCATGTAAAAAAAAAAACACAAAAAGGGCTTCCCTGGTGGCGCAGTGGTTGAGAGTCGGCCTGCTGATGCAGGGGACACGGGTTCGTGACCTGGTCTGGGAAGATCCCACATGCCGCGGAGCGGCTAGGCCCGTGCGCCATGGCTGCTGAGCCTGCGCGTCCAGAGCCTGTGCTCCACAACGGGAGAGGCCACAACAGTGAGAGGTCCGCGTATCGAAAAAAACAAAAAACAAAAAAAACACACAAAAATAAAACTAGCTGAGATAATAATACTTCTGACTTTCAGTTTGTCATTTTATTTAAAAATTATTTATGGAAGATAACATTCTTATCTTTCCTCAATACAATCACCTTAAAATGAATTCTTCCCACAGGTCACAATGTTTTTAAAAAAGATAGCAAATAAAAATCTCAAATTTCATCCATTAATATATCACTGTGTTTTAGTTCTTCAAGGCACTTTCTAACAATATAATATTGTCCATTGCACAAGACTCAAATTCCATTTACCAGGGTAAATAACTTTCAAAAACAAAACCACGTACCTTTTGCTGTAGCTCTTTTACTGCTGAATCTCTATCCATGCATGCCTGTCGAAAGGCTTCATAAGCTTTATTGAGTTGCTCGCCAATGTTTTTATCCATTCCTCTCTGTCTTGTAGCATCACTATAAATGATGGAGTAAATGACAGGTCTGGAAAATAATTGAAAAATTTAGATAGCTATTAAGTTATATAAATCTCACTTTAAAAATGTACCTCAGGGCTTCCCTGGTGGAGCAGTGGTTGAGAGTCCGCCTGCTGATGCAGGGGACACGGGTTTGTGCCCCGGTCCGGGAAGATCCCACATGCTGCAGAGCGGCTGGGCCCATGAGCCATGGCCGCTGAGCCTGCATGTTTAGAGCCTGTGCTCCGCAAAGGGAGAGGCCACAACAGTGAGAGGCCCGCGTACCGAAAAAAAAAAAAATGTACCTCAAAGACAGTTCTATATGGTTTATCATGAACATTATAGCACCAAGTACTATCAAGTTTTATAAAGGCAAAAAAGCCTCATTTAAAATCCTGATCAGAAATATTGTGAAACCTTAACTTCTACAGTTTTTAAATATTTTTCACTAATGTTTAAGGAGCAATTAGGGTTCCAGTTCATAAAGATGCTACTTTGCACATGGTATTCTATAAATGAAAGCTAAAAATGGAAAAATATAAAAGGTCATTTGTTATTACTCTTTATTACAGAAATACACAACAGGATTAGCAATGTGAGAAGGGACTTCTTTTTACTAAATGGACAGTTATTCCCACTTACAAGGTAAATGCTTGCTACACTGCAATTAGAGCAAAATTAAGTAGATAAATGTTTGTGGATGGAGTTCACACTGTTGTTATCACAGAGCAATTAAAATGTGTGAAAATGCTCTTATTTTAGCACAAAATCTAGGGAGAGCTGCCGTTGGACTCTACATTAAAAAAGAAAAATCACATCCCATCAGTCCTACCCCTATGCTCTATTAGTTTGCCAACTTTTTTGCTATTTCTGAACTACAGGTGATTTACTCAGTGGAGGTAATTTATTTTTATCATCTCAACTTGCATAACATCTCTAACGACATTCCCTGACTCTGAGCAGAGGGTCATCTAATGACTGATTCTTCCTGTCAAGCTGTAAAAACCACACCACAGAGCCTTTCTCTTAATCCTCTGAAAGCCAGAGGAGACAAAGTTCTTTATCAGTCATAGGGGATTTTGGGGGTAGCAAATTATTTCACTCCCTTATGATTAGAAATCCTTCATAACCGTCTCTAACCTTTTATAACACCTTTATTTTATCGTCGGGTATACCTGCTTTAAAAAACTTTCAGTATTTTACATTAAGATGTTCATATAACATAAATTCACCGTTCTAAAGTATACACTTCTGTGGTTTTCAGCATATTCACAATGTTGTGTAACCATCACCAATATCTAATCACAGAACATTTTTATCACCTCAGAAAGAAACCCTGTACCTAATAGCAGTTAGTCCCAATTCACATCTCCCCTCTATCCCCTGACAACCACTAATCTACTTTCTGACTCTATGGATTTGCCTACTTTGGATGTTTGGAGTCATAAAATACATGGCCTTTGTGTCTGGCTTTTTTCATGTAGCATAAAATTTCCAACCTTTATCCATGTTGTCGCATGTAACAGTACTTCATTGCTTTTTATGTCTGAATAATATTTCATTTTATGAATATACTACATTTTGTTTATTCATTTCTCAGTTAATGGACATTTGGGTTGTTTCCACTTTTTGGTTATTTTGAATAAAGCTACAATTTGTGTATACATATCTGTGTGAACATAAGTTTTTAATCTCTTAGATATATGCTTGGGAGCAGAATTCCTGAGTCAGATGACAATTATGTTTAACTTTCTGAGGAACTGCCACAAAAGTTCCAGACGTTTCCACAGAAGCTGTACCATTTTATATTTCCACTAGCAACGTACAAGAGTTCCAATTTCTCCACATCTTCACCAATAATTGTTGTCCATTTTAAAATTATATGCTAGGATCCTAGTGGGTATGAAGTGATACCTCATCACAGTTTTGATGTTGAGCATCTTTACAGTGCTTATTGGTCATTTGTATATCTTCTTTGGAGAAATGTCCAGTCAAGTCCTTTGCCCACTTTTCATATATACATACATATATATATAATTTGTAATATTTTCTCTCATTCTATAGATTATCTTTTCATTTCTTTGATAGTGCCCTTTGACAAAGTTTTTAGTTTGATGAAGTCCAATTTATCTATTTTTTTTGTTCTTGTGCTTTTCATATCATATCTAAGAAACCATTGCCTAACCCAAGATTACATGGATTTTCACCTGCATTTCCTTTTAGAAATTTTATAATTTTAGCTTTTAGATTTAGACCTTTGATCCATATTGAGTTAATTTGTATAATATGGTATGAGGTAGGGCTCCAGATTCATTCCTCTGCATGTGGCTAGCCAGTTGTCCTGGTATCATTTGTTGAAAAGGCTTTTCTTTTCCCACTGAATGCCCTTGGCAGCCTTTTTGAAAATCAGTTTACCATAAATCACAATGCCCTTTTAAATACCTAGGTAATATTTCAATCCCATCAGCCAGTCTTTCATTTTAAGATACTAAATACACTCCTAAGTTATTTTCTAGGCTTGATAAAAACAATTTCAAGGATTTTATCATGGGGATTACAGTGTCTTTACCTTGTGAAGCAATGAAAGAATGATATATTTTTTAGGCATTCCACCTGAAATTTGTTTTTACTGCTACTTCTGATAGATGGAAAAGATGAAACACTGTTAGGATAATTAACATTGCCAGGATCTCTGACATACCATAGACACTATGGAAACATGAGTAATTAGCATGAACACAAAGCATCACTTGGAGTATTTATTTAGATATTATCATTCAAAAAATTGATTTAGGGTGGCTTAAAAAAACACAAGATTAAAAATAAGTATATAAGCAGGAAAAGAAAAATAAGGGTAGGTAGCTAAAGGGACTATAGTATACTATAATATGCTCATGCAGAAATTAGATGATTTAAGTAGCTAAGTGGCTAGGTTGTCTATCACTGTCTTAATAAGCTGCAGATGTCATAACAAATTGTCAATGTAAACCACACCTATATTTATCTGGGACAAACAAGAAGCTTGAATTGGGAACCCATCTAGTTTCTTGTTTTGTTCTATCACTGGCTGACCCTGTGAGCTTAGTTCAGGGCCACTAAATCTTTTGGGACTCAAGTTTCTACCTCTTCAAAACAAAAAAGATGTCTAGGTTCAATTTCTAAGAAACTTCTTTGTTCTACGGTTCTTGAGTCTGTGAATCTAAAAATGCATGTCTGTTCCATCAAGAAGGTGCATTCTTGCTTTTAAAAATGTAAATACAGTACTAAAAACAGCTGCATCATATGCAAGTAAACCATGTGCAGCCTTCATTTCAGTTCCTTGAATTAGATCACACAAATGTCACTAGGAAGAGTTACTGAGTAAATTCCACATGGATGCATCCTATTTCCTGAAATAAGAATGTATGCTGGGGAGATATGATTCAGGTCAATACAACTAAATAAATGATACATTTAATTCCTATCTCACAACAAAGAAGAAAATTGGGTGTTAGATCAGTGACACTGACCAGAGAAAAAGGAAACAGTCTCTGGGACCCAGTTAATTAAATTGGACAGATTTCAAATATTAACACTCTGAACTTTAAAGCCACTTGTTCCTCTATTTTTTAAAGCATTTGTTAAGTGTAAAATTAATTTCACAATTTAAGAGGCAGTCACAATTCAATTACATTTTGGTATGCCTTCTGCAAAACTTGCCAGGCTCCAGGGAAATGGTTTTATTTACAATAAACATGCTCAAACTCAAATCAAATGGCCACTCTCATCCCCTAAACCCAGGAGGTCCAAGCTAGAGCCAGCTCTGCCTTGGAAACATTCTTCTAGTTATGGCTTCACTCTTTTAAATGTATTTTAAGGAAAGCCTTCCGTGGTAATTTCTTTATTTCTGGGTTTGGTTTACTAGTTTCCTCATACCACACAAGGAAAAACTTAACTCACTGATGCCCAAGACAGTTTAGCTGGGTGGGCAGAATACAAAGCATCCCACCCCCAGGGTAATCCTGGCTTCAGGATAGTCCTGTCACACCTACCTCTATTCCTCTGACAGAAGTCCCTTTTTTCCTTTGGGTTGTTCCTGTAAGATGGAAAATGGAGGGTGGCAAGTTCCTGTTCTGCCTCCCAGGTCCAGCATGTGCTTGCACAGGAAGAAGTACTAAGAAAATCCCTGGGCATCAGGCTGCTTCCTCTTTCATTGATCCTTGGTTCATAATGAAACTGTTCTAGGATAGGAGAATCAGCCTGCATGAGGGCAATAATTTTATTTTCCCTTGGTAAAACTTCCCAGCTCCAACAAAGCTGTGTCAACTACTAGGGCCAAACTTTGATTTCAATAAAATATATACCATTATGATTCAATTAAATTAGAAAAACTGAAGTAGTTGTTTGCTTAATACATGTAAGGCACTATGTGGGATGCAGCAAGCGGCTTTAGGGACAGTGCCACCTTAATGTTGTGTTCCTTTTACTAAGTTTTTCACCAGCTCTTCATTTCCTGTTACTCGTATTCCAATCTGACTGATAAGGCTCAGAGGAGTTAAATGACCTGCATACAGCTACAAAGCTATAAGCAAGTGACTGGGACTAAATCTTTGAAACTCTTAGTTCAAGGATTGTTTATTAAAGCCAGCTGCAAAGTATTCTCCTAAAATGCCATGATGGATACTTCATTCCATAAAACATTTACTGAGTGCCAACAAAAAACAAAGCCTGGGCTGGGCGCCACTGATGTAGTGAAAACAAAACAGACATGAAACCTACCCTGACGAAGGCACCATTAGCTGTAACTTAAAGAATATATATGAGTACCTGGAGATATTTAAAGGCTAGAGTTTGGAAAGGAAAGTGCTCACATCAATTTACAAGGTTTAGGAAAGGCTTTGAGAGGTAGATGGCATTTGACTTGGGTTTTGAATTATGGGTAGGAATGACCTCACCCATTCCTTTTATTTGACTGTCAAATAGCAGTCATCCTTTCTAAAACAGGTTCCTGACAGTTATAAAGATTTTTTTTTTGGGCTAGATAATATCCATTCTTCACTAAAACAGCCCAGGATTACACACATTTCTTATGCATTGTTCAGTTTGAATTTCCAGATCAGGACAACTCTGCAAACCTGAGACAATTCTTAAGTATAACAATTATGGTTACTTATAGAAGTGATTAATTAGGCTAGTCCTTGTCCATGATGCTTGAAAAGAAGCAAGGGTAGTAATGGAATACAGGACAAGTCCTATACCTGCTCTGGACCTCGATTTTCCTTGCTTTTAAAATGAAGGGGTTACAAGACAATCTCCTTCAACTTTATGACTAGACAGCATTTCTAAACAAATACAGAGTATAGAAGCTTTTGCTTGGCAAATATAGTGATTTGTTTTTCCTCATAAATGATATCATAGATTTAAAAGTTACAAGCCAGTTGATATGGTAATTCATTTAAAGATAATGAGAAGTATGGAATAAAGTTATATGGGATGTCCTAGAAGAGATATGATACTATGAAAATATGTGATATGAAAATACATGATGTAACACTGTGAAAATTAATGACTTTCTTTATTTCGTAACAATTATATAGTCCCTCCTAACACTTTACTAGGTAGAATGAAAAAAAAGTACAGGCTTTGAATTCAGATCTCAGATCTGCAGTTTTCTAGCCATTTACTTAGCTTCTCTGAGTATTAGTTTTCTTATACATAGTTTGTAGGTTTATTGTGAAGATTGAGATCATATATGAAACAATATCTGTTAACTGTTCCTCAATATCCATTCTCTCCTCTTCTAGTATTCCTGATTCTTAGCTGATGTGGTCATGTGACTGTGTTCTGGTCATCGGCAAGTAAGTGTAACTTCCAAGACAAGCTCTCTTCTTTTTCCCTTTCCCAGTTGGATGGAATATTGTGGTTAGTCACCCGAAACACTGTGGTGAGGGCAACACTTCCAGGATGGCGGAACAAGGAGATGTGGAACAACAAGAATGAAGATGCCCAGGTCCTTGACACTGTGGAACTGCCAGATCTGCTCTGGACATCTTATACTTTGAATTGTAATACGTGAGAGAAATAAAATATCTGTCTTATTTGTTTAAGCCAGTGTCTTTGGGGGCCTCTTAAGAGAGGAGCTGAGCTGTATCCTAATTGGTACAATATTCAAGACTGGTTCAGTGCTGAACACACAGTAGGTTCTCCTTTTTCCATGGGAAAGAGACAAACTCATAGACTTTGCCTTATAAGCTCTAATTAGAGCTTATAATTTAGTAAGGCAGAAACACATAGAAATGATTAACCATATTAATAGATCAATTATAAATGTGTAAAAATGTATAAGCGTATCTTGATAGGTATCTGGGAAACATAGGTAGAAGCATTTGTAGGAACTGACCCAAAGGCTCACTCAAGACTTGTACATTTCATTGTATTTAAGTTTTATCTCAAAGGAAGAAGAAAAGAAAGAACTGTTAAATAAAGAGTATAAGGAGGAAAAAGACTCAATAGAAGGAACAATTAACATGAGAGGAACTGTGGAAGGCTTCACAGAGGATCTGACGCTTATACTGGGACCTGAAATATGAGAAGGATTTCAACAAGTAGGGAATGAGAGAGGAAAGAACATTCACTCTGAAGGAGCAGAGGCTCTGAGAAATCACTAGTATAGTGCACTTAGGGACTGGTGGTGAGTATTGTATTTATGAAAGTAAGGTGTATGTACAGACAGGATGGAGAGGCCAGGGTGCTAAGACAGGTGCATAGTCAGGGCCATCATGTGTGATTGTGCTGCACTGAAAGAACCCTATAGGTACCGTTCATGTAGACCATAATTGGAAAGAGTTACACCCTAGAGTTACAGAGTGCACTAACTACATAAACTATACTACACAGCAGATTAGATACGGCCAGATTGCAGTAGACCTTGAACGTCACTCTAAGAAATTTACACTTTAACTTGCTAACATTAAGGAATAATGGAGGATTGTCAAGCAGGAGATGGATATGTTTTAGAAAGATTAACTGGATACCAGCAGGGAATATAAACAAATGAGGGAGACAAAGTGAGGATATCCATAAGAAACTACTGTTGTATTCTGGGTGAAAGATGAGGGCTTAAACTAGAGTAGGGAAAATGAATGATGAATGAATTCAAGAGACGTTTTAAAGGTAGAATCAATAGGATTTGTTGGCCAACTGGATCTGTACAACAGACAAGAAGGAAGCATTCAGGGCCCAGCAATTCTGAATCAGTTGGCCTGGGAAGGAGTCCTATAATCTATATTTTAATAAGTAATTAGGTTATTTTGTTAAAGATAGTTCACCAGCCATATTCTTCAAAAATTAGGCAAACAGTGATGCTAGTCAGCCACAGAGAAACAGGAAGAAATACTGAGGGGGAGACGAGAGGATATTGAATTCAATTTTGAACAAAAGTGCTAACAGAGACACAATTAACAACAGTCAGGAAAAATGTACCAATTGAGTGATAATGAAATCTAAAGGAAGAAATGATGGCTAAGTATGCCTTCCCTCCTGCTTATATTCTTAAAGTTTTTAATATCCTCTGATACTGGTTGACAGTCAACCAGGCCAAAATCTTTTTACCAAAAAAGAAACAAACAAACAAAACCCTTACATTTTTTAAAAGAAAACAGTGGAGGGAGAAAGAAGCAATACTTGTTATTGTACCACTTTGTGCCACAAGATGCACACTTTTTTTTTTTTTTTTTTTTTTTTCAAGATGCACACTTTTTTTCTCCCAAATATAAACCAAAAAAGAGGATAGGCCCACTGGACAACGTCAGAAGGAAAACTAGGATATGCATAAAATAGTAAGGCATTTTAGTATAAGTCTGTTACCTTATATGAAGAGATTATTAGCCAAACAGGTATCTAATGCTTTGTTCTGTTAACATTTATACAGTGTTAAATAACAAGAAAAATAACTTTCTGGTAGAGTGAATGTGTTATTTTTCTTAAGTCTCTCTCTTCTACTCTACCAAATTTATGATAATGAAATAGTATTATTAATGATCTTTCACAAGAGTAGAACATTTGTACCTATCTTCTGGTTTTAATTTAAAAAGTGTGAAAAAATATTTTCAGTAATCTTAAAAAGGTCCTCCCAACCAGAAGAGATGACACAGGTTGCACCAGATTCATAAAGGACAAAGTTGTTTTTGAAAAAGAAGTAGTTAAAATCTCATGAGTTAACAGATTAGGGGCCCCTCCAGCATCTCTGAGTCATTTACTAAATCATAACCACTACGAAAGGAGACAGCTCTTCTATGAAAAGAGAATGAAACTTCGGGAGACAGAGGACCTTTTCACAAAAAGGTCTATTTTCTCTTAAATCGCAGTTGAAATCGCTGAACAGTCATTTAGCTTACCAATGATAAATGGGAACAGGCAAAAGCCTACATAATTATAAGCTGTACTCTGTGCTCTTAATTACCAGCACAGAACTCTACGGCTCTTCATACCGCTGCTTTTAATTTCCCTGAGGACACCTAGAGGCTGCTGGGCAAATGTTTGCAAGTCACAACTTGTCTTATTAGAAGTAACTGAGAGAACTCCAGTGAGAAAATAAGGTTTCAGAGATATCCAGATCTCCATTCCTAGTCATTCCCAAGATGTTTAGGTTGTGACTTTAAATGTATAATATGATAAAAGTTTAAAACCAGATACAGTATTTTTATATCATGCAACACACTTTCTTACTCCTACTGTTGAATACTCCTGAAGACAGGACCAAAACTCCCTGGGTAGCCTGACGAACCAACTTCTCAAACCTGCCTCTGTGCCAAAATTACCCAAATCTCTACTCTTTTCAAGGCCACTCCAGTTTTCCTCAAACGTGAATATTCAGATCTAGTTAAGTCCCAGATCCCAAATGTGGATATTCAGATCTAGTTAAGTCTAGCTTGTTATGCTACCCTACTGTGGAGGAGCAAGAGTTTATTAAAAAGTTTGATTCTGTTTCATTTCCTTTTGCATCTGGAAAAAATTAAAAAGATGCTATAAAATAAGATTCCAAATCTTATTTTTAACTGAGACCACATCTTGTGTAAAATGTGTTAATTTCTCTCTTAATACAAGTTAGAGAATCAAAATTAAAAAGCCTAGTCAACCAAAGATAGAATCAGAGTTGAAGTGCAGAAAACATGTCCAGTCTAGATATGCTTGTTGATGGGTGAGAGTGAATAAGCTGTCACCTTTCTGTGGACCTTGGTTCCCTCATCTGTCCCAGTTTAGAATGTCTGGGGTACAGCATGCTGTAGGACATGGGTTCCCAACCTGTCAGTACATTAGAATAATCCAGGGCAGTTTCAAAAAACAGATCAGCCACGCCTGTCCAAGACTTCTTGGATCATAATTTTTTTTGGTGGAGAGGGGGCGGTGAGGGGAGGAAGAGGGAGAAGCAAGTGTGAGAGGTTTAGAATCATTGCCATAGGGGATCAAGTCATAACTGGGAAAGCACTGTACTCTGTAAAACACTACACAAATATGCACCAAGGCGGGGAAATAGGCTTTCATAAAGTGTCCTTTTGTTCCACAGTGATCTGCTTTATGAACTGTTCCAAAAGAAGTGTATAGAATTGAGAAACAAAAATAGCAGTTGCTAAGGTAGATGTTCTTAAAAAAAAAAAAAAAAGGTATTTTGATACTTTGGCAGATGGTCCAGAGCAACAGCACTCTTGTTGATCTTGGTTCCATGAAATTTCCACAATTCATCAGTCTATGTGACAACTGTTTTCTCTATTAATGGAAGAGACACCATTAATGGCATTTGCACTGAAGTTCATGCTGAAAGAGAAATCTGAGTGTGACCAGAGTTCTCCCACCAAGCAGTCCTTATAACTTGATTCTACCCCTACCAATACTCTAAATCATCTCAATTCTAATTAAATTCTCTATCTACAGATAGTTTAGAAAGGGCATAGATCCCAGTGCCATGCCTTCAATCTGAAGAGGCACACAGCTATGAACCAGAAGGACAATCTTAGTCTTATAATTGAATGGGAAGCTTCCCAACAGTGGTGGTGGTTCCCTATTTCCTCCTGGGAAACCTTAGGGACAGGGGTAGAGACTGACACCTGCTGAGGTAAAAATTGCTTGCTACTTTACATAAACTACCTTATTTTAATGTTCCCTTTCCAGATAAGGAAACTGAGCTTCAAAAGGTTAAATACGTTGCCTGAGTTCAATGAATTAGAAAATGGAAGACCCAGATAAATCCAGGTCTCTTTGATGTGAAAGTCCAACATCCTAGCTCTTTTCACCCTAATTTAGTTTTTATTTTATTTTTAATCAAAGCATAACACATCTACATTTTAATGAGTAAAATAAGTTTATAAGGTTTAAGAAAAACAGTAGTACCTTACTCTCCTCCCTTCCCATTTCCTGCTTCACCTTGGCAACAATTTTTAGCTCTTTTGGTTGATTCCTCTTTTTTTTTTTAATAAATTTATTTTTATTTTATTTTTAATTTTTGGCTGTGTCAGCTCTTCGTTGCTGCACGCGGGCTTTCTCTAGTTGCAGCGAGCAGGGGCTACTCTTCGTTGTGGTGAACGGGCTTCTCATTGCAGTGGCTTCTCTTGTTGTGGAGCACGGGCTCTAGGAGTGTGGGCCTCAGTAGTTGTGGCACGTGGGCTCAGTAGTTGTGGCACGCAGGCTCTAGAGTGCAGGCTCAGTAGTTGTGGTGCACGGGCTTAGTTGCTCCACGGCATGTGGGATCTTCCCTGACCAGGGCTCGAACCATGTCCCCTGCATTGGGAGGTGGATTCTTAACCACTGTGCCACCAGTGAAGTCCCTTTTGGTTGATTCTTTTTGGTATTATCTCTGTATCTCTAAATAACATGCTAATATTGCCACTACTGATTTTTCAGTTTTACTTGTCTTCCCACTATGCAAAATAAGGATTCAGCTCTCTTGAAAATCTCCCCTCCCTTTATATCCTCTCCATTCTCCTCATATAGTTATATCCTATTTTTTGGTTAGATTTGCATTCCACTTTAACTTTCTTATGACTACGTAATGCTATTCACTGCTGAGCCATATAATATACTATGGCTCCTTTTCCTTTCCTGAAAAACATTTTTCCTGAAAAAACTTCTTGTTTGTTTCATTTCTTATTATCATTACTACAACTCCTCAATCCACTGAGACACTTCAATTATTCTATCAATTTCATCTTCCTAGAAGAATCTCTCCTTGAGCTTTCTGACTTGCTCAAGTCTAGATTTGTTGATTTCTATACCTAGAGGAAAGCCTTCATCTTGAGACCTTCTTTCAACTTGAATTTGATGATTCCCTTTATTCACCTCTCTCTCTAGCTGAATCCCTCATTTTCAGTATCCCAAATCTTCATCCTTCTTGTTTTACTCCCCAATTTGGTAGAGTAAACCCTCTAGTAGCTTCCTGATAAAGTGCCTGCAAAGTAAATTTTTTGAGACCCTGCATAACGGAAAATATCTTTACCCTCAGATTTAAATGAGTTTGCCAGGTTAAGAGTTCTAGGTTGGAAGTAATTTTTCCTCAGAATTTTGTAAGTTTTACTATGCTCCCTTTTGTTTTTGTTGAAGTCCAGAGCCATTTTGATTTCTGATCTTGTACTTAACCCATGTGGAAATTCACCCTTCAGTTCTTGCAAATTTTCTTGAATAACTTTTTGAGCAATTTCATTCCTTCTGTGTCCCTTTCTGTGACTCCTACTATCTGGATGTTAAATTTTCTGAAGTGGTACTCTAACTCCTCCCACCCTCCTTCTTCTTGTTTGTTTATTTATTTATTTTTAGCTGCACTGGGTCTTCGTTGCTGCGCGCGGGCTTTCTCTAGCTGTGGCGAACGGGGGCTACTCTTTGTTGAGGTGCACGGGCTTCTCATTGTGGTGGCTTCTCTTGTTGTGGAGCATGGGCTCTAGGTGCCCGGGCTTCAGTAGTTGTGGCATGTGGGCTCAGTAGTTGTGGCTAGTGAGCTCTAGAGCACAGGCTCAGTAGTTGTGGAGCATGGGCTTAGTTGCTCTGTGGCATGTGGGATTTTCCCGGACCAGGGCTCGAACCCATGTCCCCTGCATTGGCAGGCGGATTCTTAAGCACTGTGCCACCAGGGAAGTCCCCCTCCTTCTTTTTAAACAAACATTTCTTCCCTTATTTTATAGATAAAAATATCTTAAGCCTGTTGTCTTTGACAACCAGCATTATGATACCAAATGATATCTAACCAATCCTGAATAAAAAGTAATAATCAAAGAAAGTAGTGGTGCTTTTGGAGCTCCACTGAGGCTGTAGGTGTATGAGCCAAACAATGGTCTACCACCAATTGCTCAGTTCAGCCAGAGCAGCTCAACTGTGATTAGTTATATACATTGGGATTTCAAGTTTGAAAAGAATCACAGGCCTAAAGGTAGATTTCCACCACCTCCACCCCTAAAATGATTTATAAATCTTTAACAAGTCTACTTTTGGTGGACAAGTAGAGACAAGTTTGGGTGATTTAGTAAGTAGAAAAAGGTCCTCTGCTGGGTTTCCCCCACTGCTGAGACTATTCTGCTTCTGGGTAAGTATTCTACCAGGGTTCACACTTGTGGTAAGACGCCAGTTTAAATCTACAGAAGCTTCAGGATGGGGGAAGGACCACATAGAGTAACTATGACGTCTTCCACTCTGCCCTAGAAAAGAAAGTCACCTGCTTTTCCCAACCCCTCAGGGTATGAATAATAATAAGAGTTCATATTCTATCTCAGAAAAGTTGCCATCTTAGCAAACGAAGAGGTGAATAAGTGAGATACATCCTATCTTAGCTCTATGTTTGCCTCCTCACTCACACAAAGCAACAGAAGCAAAAAGCAGAAAATAAGTCAACAATGTAGTATATACACATAAATAAAATAACATCCTCTGTCTTAGATGGTTAAGGTAAACCTTTAAAGACACTAAAAAGTATGTATGTTTTCCTTGCCTGAAGAGAGGAAATGGAAGAGAACTGTCACTCCTGACATTTACTTACGATCATTTCCCACTTTTAAGAAAGTTCTATAACACAAGCAGCCAATTCCCCAAAATGACAGCTTGCATTTCTGTTCTCACTTTCCAGGTTGTAAACTTCGGTTATGGATATACCCATAGCACACTGCACGACACTGTTACTATGTTCCAATCAGGCAGCTAAAATAATAGAAACTTAAATATCATAGATCCAGTAGTGTCAGAATTTGGATTTTGTATTTTTTTCATAAGCTGGATTGCTAAATGCATCAGGATAAACAAGGTAAGACAATCCCACTGATCAAACCAAAAGCTCCCCAGACCAGGTTCTCCACTTTGCTGGATGTTAAAACTTGGTGAAACTTTTTGTGCTATCTTCTAAGAGTTAAAAGAAGACTTTATAGCCAAAGACCACACCCATGAGTCTCAGCTTTGCCTCATTTCCTTTTTTATCTCCAGTAGGACCTCTCTCAAACTGTTTATCAAATTCTATGGGTTGAAGTGCAAAACTAAATAGTATTAACACCAAAAAGGAAATTAGGCATGTGATGTTCTACCCATCTGAGGTAAACATAAACACTACATTGCTCAGTTGTGGTTGGTTGAATCCCTGGATGTGGAACTGCCAGTATGGTGGAACCACAGATACGGAGGAACCTTAGATACAGAAGGCTGACTGTAAAATATATGCAGATTTTCAACTGAGCAGAGGGTTGGCATGCCTAACCCCTGTGTTGTTCAAGGATCAACTGTAGTTAGAATAGTGAAGTTTTACATCAACAGGTTATCTATTTTTTACCATTTCCTTACAGATAATAGGTATGCTTTTAAAAAACATGCAAGTCTTTATTTATTTAGGGCATGCCCCCCAAATTATGCCAATAATTATCTGTTCTAGATTAATAGATGATAATTTAAGATACTCAAATATCCAAGCATTGACATAATGCCTGTATTCTTCTGTAAATAACACTTAAAAGTGTCTTGAAGTCTCCTCCACAGTTCACAGATGTACACTGCTAAACTCCATTATCTAAGGTAATAGTCTTGAAAGTAATCAAAAAATATTTAAAATAATCATTTATAAAAGTTAATAACTCTACCAAAGATTACATAATACAATACTATCCACATATTAACAGTAAACCGTTAGCTGAGTAAAACGGTGGGCTTTGGTTGGATGGTTTGTATTCCTTAGAAGCCAGCCCTGTTCTTATGTGTGTGCACAGGCCATGTACATACCTAGATTGTGCTACTGATTTTCACTTCATATTAAATAAGTAAAAGCATGCTGAGCTTGCATATGTTCTCAACCACTCCTTTTGAAACTCCCCTATGGGATTTGGCTAGAGGAGAATGTCAGCTTGGTTACTACCTCTAAAGCAAGAAATTTCCTGGCAAAATTGGGAAGCTGATGACAACAAAGTGAAACTGATGCTTTCTCAGTTGAGTATCCCTCCTGGTTTCTTTCAGGGCATAGAAGAGCTTGCCCATGTAGAAGCAACACTCTTTCCTTCATAAACTGGAGTAGAGAAGAGAAAAAACAGTAAAACACTTTATTATCAGCCTCAGTCTACCTACAGCATTTTCCCAGAACGGGGGGGAAAAAAAAGGTGGGGGACAAAAATAACCAGGATCAGTACAGCAGTTCTTCTTTCTTGACATTATTGGTGTTTCACACCCTTTCTTTTATAAGGATTTACTCTAAGGAGTTTTTGTTTGTTCGCCTTTTAAAGTTCTGGACCTTTTTGCTGAATATTATTGCTGTTTTTAAGAACAATGTACAATTGACCCTTGAACAGCATGGGTTTTAACTGCATGGATACACTTACAGGTGAATTTTTTTCCCACTAAATATATACTACAGTACTATACTATCTGAAGTTGGTTGAATCTGAGGATGCAGAACCTCAGACACGGAGGGCTAACTATAAATTACATGCAGATTTTCAACTGCTGGTAGGCTTGGCACCCCTAACCCCCAAGTGTTATTCAAGGGTCCACTGTACTTTCAGATGGGTTCATGAGTGAATTCTTTCAGACCTTCAAATAGAGAGCTCTTAAGCTGTATTTACACTACCTCAGAGCAGAGAAAGAAGGAACTCTTCTCAATTCTTTTTAGAAAATCAGCATAGCCTTGCTATCAAACTCTGCCAAAGATAACAGTAAAAAGATAACTACAGATGAAACTCAATTACTGATTTTAAATAAAAATGTGACCGAAAAGAAACCTATATGCTTAACTATTACACAATGACCAAGTGTAAGGTTGGTTCAAAAACTAGAAATCAAGGGTAAAAATGAACTTATTTACAAAACAGAAGTAGAGCCACAGATGCAGAAAACAAACATGGTTACCAAGGGGGAAAGGGGGGGAGGGATAAATTGGGAGATTGGGATTCACATATACACACTACTATATATAAAACAGATAACTAATAAGAACTTGCTGTATATAGCACAGGGAACTCTACTCAATACTCCGTAATGGGCCATATGGGAAAAGAATCTAAAAAAAAAAAAGTGGATCTATGTATATGTATAACTGATTCACTTTGCTGTATACCTGAAGCTAACATAACATTGTAAATCAACTATACTCCAATAAAAATTAAAAAACAAACAAGCAAAACAACAACAACAAAACCCCCAAAAATCTACTAAAACAATTTTCCATTCTAATAGATCAAGGAAGAAAAGCACATGATAGGCCATGATAGATGCCAAAATGCCGTATGACAAAACTCAACTTCTACTCCTGATAAAAATGTTTAGTTAAGTAGTGATGAAAAGACATCATCTTGACAACAAGAAATATACAGACCAAATGAACATTCAACATCTGTTAGTTAAAACTGTTCTCCAAGTGCTAGCCAATGCAAACAGACCAAAAGAAAAAACAAAAAAACCCAACTTTAGGCACAATCCAAAATCCATTCCCTGCAAAAATCCCAGTAGCTAGAAATATTAAAGACACTTCCTTGATAAATAAAATTATTTGAAATTTACTCTAAAATTCATATTTAATGATGATACAGTAAAAACATCCCCAAACTAAGAAATATGATAAGGATGGCCTGAATCAATGTTATTATATACCACTGTTCTGGAGAAGCTAGAAATTTATTAAACCAAAGAAAGAAAGAAGTATAAAGAAGGAGATAAGATTATATTTAGATGACTGTTTCCCTAGAAAATTCAAGAGAAAAAACTTATTACAACTAATAAGTTTAGAAAGTTGGCCAGATATATAAATTATCTACATACCAGTCACAAAATATTACTGGATGGCCAAGACCCCCCCAAAAGTTATGTTTTAATGAAACATAAACAGTTTACTGTAAATTTTACCTGAGAAGAGAATGCAATCACCAAGGATATTTTGAAAAAGGCAAATGAAGAGGGACTTGCTTTATGAATTACTAAAAAGTGCCTAATCAAAGAGATTGGTATTTGTATAGGAAGAGGCAAATAGAACACAGCAACAGAAGAATCCAAAAAAAAAAGACTCATGTACAGGTGGAAATTTACTATATTAAGGTAGTATTTCTAGTCAGTTGGGAAAGAATTGATTTCAGCAAATGATTTCAGGGAAAATGGCTAACCTTATCTTATACAATGTACAAAAATAATTTTCATATGTTTTAATGAGTAAAGCATACAAAACTATAAAAAGAATTAACAGACAATACAGGAAAATATTTTAATAATTTTTGAGTATGGACAGCATTCTTAAGCGATACAAAACCTGGGCATTTAAACCAAAGACTGATAGTTCTTGAAAATATTTGCCATATAATTCACAGAGGATTAATATATCTGTATCCTAATGAAATACAGATAATTTTGTAGAACAAGAGCAAAATATATACACAGGCAATATCAAGAAATGGTTAACTACATATGGTACATCCAGGCAAAGGAATACCATACTGACATTAAGATAAAGTAGAGCTACATGTGGTAAGATTTCCACTATATATTTTTCATCTGAAAAACCAGATAATAGAACTGTATGCATACATAATCTCATTTTCATAAGAAAGCGAAACAACACGTTTACATACACGAGAGATGTGGAAGACGTTGGAGTACCTGTGGTTGGGGAGAGGGCTGTGAAGGAGTTACATTTTCTGCTTTATGCATGACTATCACTTTAGGGTTCTCCTCCCCTCCCTAATGAGAGGGGCAAAATAATTTTTCAGCAGAATACAGAGCTTGCTTCTCTGCTACCTCTCGTTTGAAATGTGTATTCCAACCGCGGTAGGGAAGCAGATCACGTTATTTTCCTTCACTTTCATGTCATTTCACTTCCTTTACTACCGTTTCTCTCTTAAGATATAACTTGTCAAGTGAATCTGTGAGATAAATGACACTTGACATAGCAAAGGCTGCTCTACTTCTGCCTGTTACAGCATAATAAGAGACACAAAGACTCTTTGGTTTGAGTGTCTTCCCCCTTCTTTCTTCACTTCGTGACAAGCACAGCTTGTGACACCCGTAACTCGTCGCTAGTCAGTTTACGCCGCGCTGGGGATTCCACCTAACGCCCGGTTCCCACTGGGGGCGGGGTTTGCTTCTGCTCTTTCCGCCTCAGCCATCTATTCTCTCCGTGACCCTCGGGGAAGTTACCCAACTTCTCATTGACAAGGCTATGATAACACCCCACAAGAAAGCTGAGAGCGAAACTGTGCAATAATCTTGGGGAAAAAACAACAGAAAGAACCGACGAAGTTTTCGGAAGAGTAACAACGATAGTACTAGCTTCTGCAAGGCAGCCCGCGTCCTCAAAGGACGCTGGGACCTCCAGGCGGGGTCCACTGCTCACCCTGATATCGCAAGCCCTGCCTCCCCGGTGGCTAGCCAAGAAGTCAAGTCACCGAGAGCAGCCGACGCGGAGTCGGGCAGGATCCCTCGCCTGCTGCCGTCGCAGCGGGGTCCGTCGTTGCTGCGCTGACGTCGCGGGCCCGGAAAGCCCCTCCCTGGTCCGCTCGGGGATGGGGACCCAGGTGGTTTCTCTCGCACTAAGTCCCTCCCCACTCTGAGAACTGGTTGTCTCTGCAGCTCCTCGGCTTCTCTCCCTGCGGCGCCCATACGGCCAGCGTCGCTCACACACACAAGTTCTCTGTCGCCGTGCCCGACGGCTTCGGACACACCAACTAGCTCACGAAGTTTCTTACTCACAGTTCTGGGCTTCCGCGGCGGTCTCTCACACCTCGGGTCGCCGGCGCCCGGCGGAGTGACTCCAACCGGAAGTTGTTTTCCGTTCCAGTTCAGAGGGCAGCGCCTGCGCGCGGAGCATTAACCCTTCACCCTCCACCTCTCCAGGCCTGGCCTCTCCGGCCCCGCCCCTCCCCGCCCCGCCCACTCTCGCCCCTCATCCAAGCCAAGCCCCGCTCATCCAAGCCCCGCCCAGCGCAGCCCCGCCCCTCCTCGCAGGGAAAACCACAGCCACGGAAAGGCATACAATGTCAAGTTTAAAGGTCACCTGAGTGTGTTGGCTAGCTTTTTGCCAAACAACAAATAACAGGGTCTAGCATCACCCAGTGTGTGAGCTGAGAATCACCTGAGAATTACGCAAGAATCACCTGAGAGGCTTGTTAAAGATGTAGATTCACCCCTAGAGATTCCCAGAGTTCAGAGCAACTGGGGTGAAGCCCAGGAACCCGAATTTTCAACATATCCCTATATGAATGTGATTAAGGTGATTAAGCTCCACACTCTGAGAAAAATTACACACACACACACACAAACACACACACACTTGTTTTTTTCCCCCAACTAGTAACACCTTTCATTAAAAGTTGGATGATTGCTACATGCAAGTAGACCGTTAACATTTCCCATGACTTATGATTCCCCATTATTCCATTTCCTAGCCATGCTTGAATATTCTCCAAGACAGAAAGTTTAGACAGATACCTCAAGAAAAGTTTTAGCTCGAATACCTACTACCTCAGGCAAGTTGCTTAACCTAATGAACATTGATACTCTGAAATCTGACAAATGACAATGATAACCTACATCACTGGATGGATGGCTGCAGAATCAATCCATAATGTAAGCAAAAGTCGTGGTAAAGTTCAGAATGCTCTGTAAATGAAAGGTGTTGTCTGGAGTCACTCATGTCATGCTGGCTCCTTCCCACCACCAAGGTCATCCCTAGGACTCCTTTCAGGAAAAGAGCAGTCAAATCTACAGCACATGTGGAAGCTTCCTGAGAGCACTGAAGGCTGGGACTCTCTACATGGACTGGAGCATAACTGTTCTGGGTGAATGCATGTAGCACTTTCAGAAGCTTCCATGGTGATGACCTACTATTTATTTAATTAAACATTTTTAAAACTCACTATTTTTGCATATATCTGACAATGGTTAATGGTGTTTAAAAAAGACTTTATCACCAAGCACAAGCATACTAAGGGTGCTGAAACAGTGATTTCATAGTAAAGATTAAAGTGACCATGAGCACTGTATATTGTTGTCAGGCAGAGCCTGCTCTAGAACATAGCTCTATATCCATAGACTTGATGAAATTTCCAAAGTTGAGAACACTCCTGAACACTCCTGTAACACTCCTGTCCTAGTGGTCTTGGCTAAGCCATACCTGGACAGGTCTTCAGTCCATGCAAGAATCTTTATTCATCCTGAAAGTTGCAAGCCTAGCCCTGGAATCTTGAGCTCCTTTTTTCTAGTCATGCTGTCCCATATATCTTAGAAGCTGCTATCTCCCAGGGGAGTCCAGGATCTTGCTCCTCCTAGGATAGTATCTTTTCTCTGTTAGAGCAGAAGGATGGGGTTCTGACTGCCTCAGTTTCTCCCTACATTTCTGAATCATGGATGTTTATACTTCTTTCCTTAGGCCAGTAAGTCCAAGAATTTAAAAACTTGCCAAATTGCAGTGTATTCTACTTGGTTAACTTGAATATTGGGCTTATTTTTTAAAGTCAAAGCCAAAACATAATTTAAAAAACTTTTAAAAAAAAAAACTAGAGGGGCTTCCCTGGTGGCGCAGTGGTTGAGAATCTGCCTGCTAATGCAGGGGACACGGGTTCGAGCCCTGGTCTGGGAGGATCCCACATGCCGCGGAGCAACTAGGCCCGTGAGCCACAACTACTGAGCCCGCGCGTCTGGAGCCTGTGCTCCGCAACAAGAGAGGCCGCGATAGTGAGAGGCCCGCGCACCGCGATGAAGAGTGGTCCCTGCTCGCCACAACTAGAGAAAGCCCTCGCACAGAAACGAAGACCCAACACGGCAAAAATAATAAACTAACACAGCAGAAATAATGAATTAATTAATAAAACTCACTCCAAATTTCATAAAAAAAAAAAAAAAAAAACTAGAAACTTCTTGTGTATAGCATTATGACCAGTTGAACAGTTTTCCTGTAATAAGTAATTGAGTTAAACATGACAGTACAGCACATTTTAAAAAAGATTTTTTAAGAGTAATTTTAACTTCACAGTAAATGTGAGAGGAAGATACAGAGATTTACCACATACTCCCTACCTGAAACATGCATAAGACTGTTTCATCATCAACACTTCCCATCAGGGTGATACGTTTGTCACAATTGATGAACCTACATTGACATACTATTATCATTCAAAGTCCATAGTTTCCATTAGGGTTCACTCTTGGTGTTGTACATTTGATGGGTGTGGACAGAAGCATAATGCCATGTATCTATCATTATAGTATTATACTACAGTATACTGGAGGATACTAGTATACTCTATACACTCTGACATGTATCCATCATTATAGTATCATACTATACAAGAATAATTTCATTGCCCTAAAAATCCTCTATGATCCACCTATTCATCTCTCCCTCTCGCTAATCTCTGACAACCACTGATCTTTTTACTGTCTCCATAGTTTTGCCTTTTCCAGATTGTCATATTGTTGGAATCATACAGTAGGTAGCCTTTTCAGATTGGCTTCTTTCACTTAGTAATATGCATTTGAGTTTCTTCCATGCCTTTTCATGGCTTGATAGATCATTTCTTTTTAGCACTGAATAATATTCCATTGTCTGGATGTACCACAGTTTATTTATCCATTTGCCTACTGAAGGACACCTTGGTTGCTTCAACTTTTGGCAATTTGAATAAAGCTGCTATAAACATTAGTGCACAGGTTTTTGTGTGCACATATTTTCAACTACTTTGGGTAAATACCAAGGAGCGTGATTGTTGGGCTGTAGAGCAAGAGTATATTTAGTTTTGTAACAAGCTGCCAAAGTGTCTTCCAAAGTGGCTGTACCATTTTGCATTCCCACCAGCAATGAATGGGAGTTCCTTTTGCTCCACATCCTCATCAGCATTTGGTGTTGTGTGTTCTGGCTTTTGACCATTCAAGTAGGAGTGTAGTGGTATATCATTGTGTTTTAATTTTCATTTCCCTGATGACATATAATGTGGAGCATCTATTCACACGGTTATTTGCAATCTGTATATCTTCTTTTGTGAACTATCTGTTAAGGTATTTGGCCTATTTTTAAATTGGGTTGTTTGTTTTCTTATTGTTGAATTTTAAGAGTTC
Source organism: Neophocaena asiaeorientalis asiaeorientalis (assembly GCF_003031525.2). Classification (NCBI taxonomy): domain Eukaryota; kingdom Metazoa; phylum Chordata; class Mammalia; order Artiodactyla; family Phocoenidae; genus Neophocaena; species Neophocaena asiaeorientalis. The sequence goes on from NW_020185336.1 coordinate 5,440,446, forward strand.
TTTTTATGTTTTGCATAACAGTCCTTTATCAGATGTATCTTTTGAAAATATTTTCTCCCAGTCTGTGGCTTGTCTTTTCATTCTTTTTACAGTGTCTTTTGCAGAGCAGAAAAATTTAATTTTAACAAAGTCTAACTTATCCAGCACTGCTTTTGAGCAAATTGAAGGAGCTACTTTGACTATTTCTAATTTAAATAGTAGAATTTAATAATACACTCAGAATCTAAAACTGAATTCATGAGCATTTTGAAATATGAAAGTGCTAAACACTTTAAATAAGGAAAGAAAAAATTAAACACACATTTCTTAACTATATATTTTTATCTCTTTCCACTCCCATGATGTTGTAGTCATAAAGAGAAGTGGCTGCATACTGCTCCAATGTCTGAAACATGCATAAATGCTGGGGTAAGTGGATGAGTTTGTGCTAAAACAGTGTCAAACATTTTCCTTTTTTTATAATGATGATGAATTTTTTAGAAATGACATACAATATGTTTTATTAAGGTTAGGAATTGAGTTGGGATATTCATTTGAGGAATAATTCTTTAAAAATGACATAATTTCACTCTAATTTTCCTTATATTATTATATACCTCAGGTTAACAAGTAGTACTGGAGGGTAGGGTGGAATGAAAATGAGAACTGCAGCTTCATTAAAACTATTTCAGGACCTGTTTTCAAAACTGCTTAATATTTTATTGAGAGTTCTGAATATAAATCTAGAAACAAGGAAAGCTGCCAGTATAAACACTTACTACAACTAACTTGGAATGCCAGGTATGCATCAATGGTCTTAGTCAAATCTTTGATGTGAAATGTCACTATTAATAGAATCTGGTTGACTTCTGATTTAGGATGACATCTGGACTAGCTGTTTTTGTCTCAGAGTCTCTGACTTAAATGCCTAATGAAAAATCAGAAAAATATGAGCACTCACAATAGCATCAAAAGGCAGGATTGATGACCAGACCCAGCGCATATGGCTGAGAGGCTGTGCCCTGTACAGGGCACTTGGCTGAAATAGGTGCTCACTCACTTGCCAAGCCTTGCCAACTTGGGCTTGAGTCTTCCAGAGTTGCTATAACCCTGCTGATAAGCATCCTACTGACAGAATTTGACAAGATTTTCCACCACTTGCAAGAACTGTAGGGCTGAAATGGACATGAACTTTGTTGTTTGAAGGTGAGCAAACCTGTGACCCTGAAGGATAGTAAGAAAGCTATCTGCCTCATGTCACCTACTAGTGAATTGGACAGTAACCCCACTACTATGTGTTACCTTCAAGTACTATTTTACAACTTGTTGCCCCATTGTCCCCCATTAGTACGTTTTTTAATTATCTATTGATATTTTTGAGCTCTGGTTTGGAGTATACCAACATGATCCCAATGGGAGTGGACAGATGTGATACTCTGTATCTAAGGATATGTGAAGCCAATAATGGAAGGGCCTGGGCAGACAACGCTGTGTGTTTGACTCTCTGGGAGTTTAGTTTTTCATACCTGGCTCCTATCAAGGAAAAGACCAATGATTTTTTCCTGATTAACCAGGAATTCTCTTCTTCATAGTAAAACAACTAGGCAATAAGGGTGAGGGATCTCTGCCTCAGGCCAGTATTCATAGTGACAAAGTTGGTAAATGTTAGCTTTCGATCCAAAAGTTAGCTGTGAACTATGCATGTCTTTATGTCTCCCAGCTCAAGATCTGTGCTGAGGAGCTAGTAGAAATCAGGAAGATAATGAGAAGAACCAAATAAAATCCACACATCTGGTTAGTAAGGGCTACACAAACCTTGGAATGAGTTTAATACAAGATATAATATACCTGTATTAATGAGTGTAATACAAGATAAAGCATCCCTTTGAAAAGACTGTGTTGCATAAAGGAAGAAGAGCAAAGTCCCCCCAAATCCTAAGAAAATGAGCACTCTAGAATATGGTTTGCCAGAAGCATAAGTAAGTGGAAAGAATCCAATTTGTATTTTCTGTGATAGAAGAGTTGAAATCTAAGACATGATATTGAGCTAAGATAAGAAGGGAGAAGTAAAAACAAAGTTGGGTAAGTTAAGGTTGTAAGGACACAGAACATGCAACATCAAAATTCAAATATTATTTGAACATAATAAAAAATGGAATCCATACTGCAGAATGTTAAATCAATGATTAGAGAAAAAGCTTGAAAAACTCTCTCAAAATGTGAATGGAAAGGAGAAATAGATATTAAATGTAATAGTGGAAAGATAGTGCTCCAACTTCTGAAAAAGAGATCCGAGTAAATGGAACAGAAGTAGCAACTAAAGATATATCAGAATATATCCGAAGTAATACTTTGATATAAGACAATCAGAGATGAAAAGAACTCAGTGAGTTTTGAAATGTATTAATGAAAAGAGCCCAATGTTTTGACCTATCCTGATAAAAATTGTAATGTTAAATTATGTATCCATTCATTTATTCAGGAACTATTTTGTGAGTGCTTGCTATATGCTAAAAGTTAGGGCTACAAAGATTACCAAGTCACAGTTCTACCTTAAAAGAACTTAGCGTCTATTGTGGATGATATACATACAAGAAACAGGCAATTGCTATACAATGTGGTATTACACCATAACAATAAGGGTAAGAATAGGGTACTCAAAAAACACATTGGAGAGGCCTTAGTCTAGTCATCAGGGGGTGAGAGAAAGCTTTCTGAATATAAAGTATGGAAAAAATTCAATAAGAATACAGATTAAAAAATGAAACTATTTTCAAAGGGAGAAAAAAAATGAAAAATAGACTTAACTTCAACGTTAAATTTCAGAAGCTGAATAGAATAACACGTACAGCAGCCTGAGAAAGATTTGACTTACAAAGTCTATACCCACTCGAATTATCATTTTCATAGGAAAGGAAAACTAAGACATTCTTAGATACCTTATAGTTCAGAGATATTTCACCTATGTCCTGAAATAACTGGACATACACTTCAGTTAGTCAGAAGGGAATCAAAGTGCAAAAACTAAGAAAGGTGAAATTCTGATATAAAAGAAATATCTGTAAATATTTGAAATAATTTAAATATTGGATTAGGTAAAAACTTGTTGCAAATATAATGAGAATATTAAAAGTAATCTTTAAGATATAAGGTCCAAGTATAAATAAATAGTTTAGTAATAATTTGTTCTAAACTTCCTGATTATAGCAACAAAAACTCAAGTGGGTAGAAGAGAGGTGGCAGGAAGGAGAAAGTTCTAATTTACTCATTTTCTTATCTTCTATATGTGAAAACAAGGAAATGATAGGCTCTCATTCTAACAATGATATTATAATTGAACATATATTATTTTAGATTTTTAAAAAATATATAAAGGTAAATAACTACAAGTAGAATTAAAAGCAATTATACTCCAATAAAGCCATTAAAAATTATATGCTTATTGTTTATGTTTATGCTTTTGGCCGCACCTCATGGCTTGTGGGATCTTAGAATTATCATTTAAAATGTCTTTAAAAGTTCACTCTAAGGAAGTGTAGAGATTGTACTTACTAGAAAAAGGTCTTACTTTAAATCAATTGTCTTACATATGCCCAAAAAGCCAAAGGAAACTGTGGACCAAAAAACCAAAGGAAATCAGAAAATGATGTATGAACAAGACGACATTATCAATAAAGAGATAGAAATTGTAAAAAGGAACCAAATAGAAACTCTGGAGCTGAACAGTACAATAAGTGAAATGAAAAATTCACTAGAGGGGCAACAGATTTGAGCAGGCAGAAGACGTCAGTGAATGTGATGATAAGACAATTGAAACTATCTAGATAGAGGAACAGAAAGGGAAAGAGAATAAAGAAAAGTGCATAGAGCCTAAGAGGCCTATGAAACATCATCTTGTAAGCCAAAATATGCATTATGGAAGTTCTGAAGGAGAGGTGAGCGAAAAGGAGCAGAAAATATATTTAAAGAAATAATGGTTGAAAACTTCCCAATTTGATGAAAGACTGAATTTGTACATTCAAGAAGTTCAGTGAACTCAAGTAGGCTAAACTCAGATTCACACTGAGACACATTATAATCAAACTGTTGAAAGCCAAATACAATGAGAGAATCTTGAAAGCAGCGAGAGAAGCAACTCTTTATTTACAAGGAATCCTCTGTGAGATTAACAGCCAATTTCACTTTGGAATCATGGAGGCCAGAAGGCAGTGGGACGACATATTTAAAATGCTGGGAAAAAAAAAGAAATAGGTGCCAACCAAGAATTCTATATCCGGCAAAACCATTCTTCAAAAATGAAGGAGAAATTAAGACATTCTGAATTTATGAAAAACCCACTGCTAACATCATACTCAATGGTGAAAAACTGAAAGATTTGTCCCTAAGATCAGGAACAAGACAAGGGTGCTTTTTTTCACTACTGCTATTCAACATTGTCATGGTAGTTCTAGCAAGAGCAATTAAACAAGAAAAAGAAAAGGCATCTAAATTAAAAAGGAAGAAGTAAAACTATATCTGCAAATGACATTGTCCTACATGTAGAAAATCCAAAACAATCCACAGGAAAGCTACTAGAGCTAATAAATGAATTTAGCAAAGTTGCAGGATACAAGATCAGCACTCAGAAATCAGTTGGTTTCAATACGTTATCAATGAACAATTCAAAAAGAAAATTAAGGAGACACTTTAATTTATAATAGCATCCAAAAGAATGAAATATCTAGGAATAAATTTAACCAAAGAGGCAAATGACTTGTACACTGAAAACTACAAAATATTGCTGAAAAAAATGAAAGAAGACCTAAATAAATGGGAAGACATTCTGTGTTCATGAATTGGAAGAGTTAAAATTGTTAAAATGGCAATACTCCCCAAATGATCTACAGATTTAATGTAATCTGTATCAAAATTCCAATGACTTTTTTCAGAAATGAAAAAGCCAATCTTCAGTTTCATGTAGAATTGCAAGGAGCCCTAAATAACCAAGGAATATTGAAAAAATTAAAAGAGTTGGAGGACTCACACTTCCCCATTTCAAAACTCATTACAAAGCTACAGTAATCAAAACAGTGTGCTAAGAGCATAAAGATAGACATATAGACCACAGGAATAGAACTGAGAGTCCAGAAATAAACCCTTACATCTATGGCCAATTGATTTTGAGCAGAATACAAAGACCATTTAATGGAGAAAGAATAGTCTTTTCAACAAATGATGTTGGAGCAACTGATATCCATAATGAAAATAACAAAACTGGACCCCTATCTCACATTATATACAAAAACTAACTCAAAGTGAAAAAGTAATCTAAATACAAGAGCTAAAACTATACAACTTAGAAAAGACGTAAATCATTGTGACCTTGAATTTGGCAATGGATTCTTAGGTATGATACCAAAATAATAAACAAAAAAATACAATCAAGAAAAAAATAAATTGGACTCTAAAAATTTTTGAAAATAAACTTTTGTGCATTGAAAGACATTATCAAAAGGCAATCTGTAGAATGGGAGAAAATGTTTGCAAATTATGTATTTCATAAGAGTCGTGTATCCAGAATATATAAAGAACTCTTTTATTATATTAGCCTAACAACAGAAGGACAACTCAATTAAAAAATGGGTAAAGAACTTGAAGACATTTTCCCAAGGAGACTATACAGATGGCCAAAAAGCACATGAAAGGATGTTTGACATCATTAGTCATTAGGGTAATGCAAATCAAAACCGCAATGAGGTATCATGTAACATGCATTAGGATGACTATAATAATAATAACTTAAAAAACAGAAAGGGGACTTACCTGGTTAAGAATCTGCCTGCCAATGCAGGGAACATGGGTTTGATCCTTGGTCTGGGAAGATCCCACATGCTGTGGAGCAACTAAGCCTGTGCACCACAACTACTAAGCTTGCGCTCTACAACCTGAGAGCCACAACTACTGAGCCCATGCATTGCAACTACTAAAGCCTGCATGCTCTAGGGCCCACCTGCCACAACTACTGAGCCTGTGTGCTGCAACTACTGAGCTCGCATGCTGCAACTACTGAAGCCCACACGCCTAGAGCCTGTGCTCCGTAGCAATAGAAGCCACCACAATGAGAAGCCTGTGCACCGCAACGAAGAGTAGCCCCTGCTTGCCACAACTAGAGAAAAGCCTGCACATAGCAACGAAGACCCAACGTAGCCAAAAACAAAAAACAAAACAAAAACAAAACAAAAAACCCAGAAAATTACAAGTGTTGGCAAGAATGTGGAGAAACTGGAACTTTCATGCATTGCTGGTGGGAATGTAAAATGGTTCAGTCATTGTGGAAAACAATTTGGCAGTTACTTAAAAAGTTAAACATAGGGCTTCCCTGATGGCGCAGTGGTTGAGAGTCCGCCTGCCCATGCAGGGGACATGGGTTCGTGCCCCGGTCTGGGAAAATCCCACATGCCGTGGAGCAGCTGGGCCCGTGAGCCATGGCCGCTGAGCCTGCACATCCGGAGCCTGTGCTCTGCAACGGAAGAGGCCACAACAGTGAGAGGCCCGTGTACCGAAAAAAAAAAAAAAAAAAGTTAAACATAGAATTAGCCCACAATGTGACCCCACAATTCCACTGTGAGGTATATACTTAAAAGAATTGAAAATAGGTAATCATACAATGTAAATGCATGGTCATAGCAGCACTGTTTACAATAGCCAAAAAGTGAAAACAGCCCAACTATCCTGTCCATCAATAGATGAATGGATAAATAAATGGTGTATACACAGACAACAGAATATTACTTGGCCATAAAAGAAATGAAGTACTGACATATGCTACAACATGGATATATCTTGAAAATACTATGCTAAGTGAAAAAAAGCCAGACAGAAAAAGTCACAGGTTATATGATTTCACTTATGTGAAATATCCAGAATAGGTATATTCATATAGACAGGACACAGATTGGTGGTTGCCAGGGATTGAGGAGAGCAGGAAATGCAGAGCAACTGCTTAATGGGTAAAGGGTTTCCTTTTGGGGTGGTAAAAATGTTTTGAAGCTAGATAGAAGTGGTGGTTGCACAACACTGTGAGTGGACTAAATACCACTAAATTGTTCACTTTATAATGTTTAACTTTGTTATGTGAATTTTACCTCAATTTTTGTAAAAGGAAAAAATAAGGAAATTTGAATAAACTATAAACTGAGTTAATAAAAATGTATCAGTATTGTTCCTCTATTGTCACAAATGTACCATACACTAATACGTTAATCACAGGGGAAACTATGTTGGGGAGCAGGGGTGCGGGGGAAGAGGCAGGGTGGTACATGGGAACTCTCTGTAGTGTTTACTCATTTTTTCTCTAAATCTAAAACTGTTCGAAAAAAATAAAGTCTGTTAGGTAAAAAAAATCCAAAAAACAAGAAAAACCTTTATTGTCCTAAATAACTCTTGGATCAGAGAGGAAATAAAACTGCAGTTAGAAAAACATAAAATAATAATGAAATAATGTGAAAATGATATAAACGTGTAAGAGCAGTTAAAATGGTACTCAGAAAATTCCTAGCCTTAAATACTTTCATTACAAAATAAGAAAGAAAAAAAATAAATGAACTAAGCAACCAAATCTAAAACTGAGGAAAGGAAAAGTAAAATAATCTAAAAGGAAGGAAAGGCAGTAAGAAAATAGTAATAAAGATAAAAGCAAAAACTAATTATTTAAAAAAGAGCTAACCATAAATGAGATACATCCAAGAGATTAACCCTTTGACACGTCCAATCAGGAAAAAAAGAGAGAGAAAACATAACGAAAAGGGTTATCCATATGGTTATGGAGACGGTAAAAATTACAATACCATGTATACTAATACGTTTGAAAAATTTGATAAAATTTTATTTATAAACAACAAATAACCTAAACTGTGTGAAAAAATGGCATAAAACCTGAATAGGTCAATAACAATAGAAAACGTTGAAAAGCTTTTAAAGAATTACTTCCAAAAGTGCGTGTCAAGGACGGAGTGCTAAGATATGCTCTTTAAACATTTCAAGGAGCCGATAAGTCCCACGAAATTTTTTTAGAACATGGAGAGTTTTGGTATTTTTATCAGAAAATAAAAATACAGATGAATTTCACTTATGAATAGGAATGCAAAAATTCTCATTAATTCTTTTTCAGTATGTGTTTTCTTAATATAAATTGGTGTAAGATAAATCAATTTGGACACACATTTTGCACACCACTGTTGGTTGTAACTGAATTGTGGTCTGCAGCTAGCAGTGTTAAAATAGGGAGAAAGCTTTTTGCACAATGTGTAGGAACAGCTGCTTTGTTTGAGTATTTGTTGCTCTGCCTTGATAGGGTTTCTTGGCTATTCCACATTGTTTTCATTCTTTTCTGTTAATTTGAGTTGTGAACTGAATTGTGAAGCCAAAATAATAGGGGAGAGGCGTTTAAGCATGTGGATTGAAGAGAAAATGAGGAAAGTTTGCTTTGATCAACCAATTTATTATCTTAACCAGGGCAATAACAAAATATACTTCATAATTATAAACCTACTTTTATTACCGAGGGATGATTTTTAACAACATGTAATTTTTAAAAAATACAATTACTCTATTGTGTAACAACAGGGCACTATATAGTTTAAAGTAGAAAAACCATACAGTTGTCTCTGATGATATCAAAAAGACAATGAATATAGTTTACCATGAAGTCTTGATACACTTTCAGCAAACTAGGGTTAGAAGCATATTTGGTAGTTATTTGGTCTTTATGATTAATGTGTTTATCTCAAACCAACAGCCTACGTCATTCTTTTTTTTTTTTTTTTTTTTTTTTTTTTTTTTTTTACGTCATTCTTAATGTTAACCACTAGGGAAATTCCCACTGAGATGAGAACATGATGAAGTTGGCTACAATCTCCTCTGTTATTAAACACTGTTCTAGAAGTTCTGGCCAATGTCACCACCAGAAGAAAAAAAGAAGACAAAAGTAAATTCTTCCTATCTAGGCTTTGCATGTGAATTACCTAAAATAATTTAGAAATAAATAAAATATCAATATAATGACTGGACGCAAGATAAAATTATGATATCAAGAACTTTCCTAAATGTCAGCAGTAATTAGTTAGAAAATATAGTGGAAATAATATCCTTATCAAGATAGCATCCCTATGACACACACGAAGAAGATAAAATATATTGGAATACATTTTATAATAAACAAACAACCTATGTTTCCTGAGGCCTTAACAAATGGAGAGAAAGAATGTTTGCAGACAGTAAGGTTCTCTCCTGTAAGGATAATTATTTTCTTCAAATTAGTGCATAAGTTCCTCCCCAGCTCTTTTGGGGAGGAATTTAACATATTTATTTTAAATCTTCCAGTTGGCCATCTCTTTCACTGTCATAAGTGTTTAATAGAAATAATTGGATGTTGCTCTAGTTGGCTGCTAGCAGGAACTTCAGTCAGGTTAGACCTGGTATACAGCCATAGGTCCCCCCTCCTGCATTGAGGCAGACTAATGTGTGCACCTGTGCCCAGGTGGAAGTGAGCCCTGGAGGGAGTGAGGAGATGGGGTGGGCAAGTGAGGACAAGGAAGACCTAGGAATGAATTCTAAGCTTCTGTGAATGACTTGGCTTCTCTGTGATCTTGGCCAAGTATTGTCCTTTTCCCCCCATCAGTTTGCAGTTTAGATGAGATAACTCAAAATACTTTTTCAGTATTGTAAGAAGGCAGGGCAGTGGTAACAGAGAGCCATGGAAAAAGAAATGATGTGGATTTATGGTTAAGCTCTGGCTCTACCACTTACTAGCTGGGAGATCCTGTGACCATTTCCCTGTAGCAGACACTCAATAATGGCAGCTATTAATATAACAATAGTAATGATCCTTGAGGTTTAATCTTTTTGAACTATCTACTTATTCTTGAGAATATACTATACTATCTTTAATATTCATTTTTTGTGAACATAAAGGCCAGTTGATAATAGAATAAGACTGGATTGCTATTATTGTGTAAATTTAAATGTTCGAAGGTAGGAAATGCAAAGTTTTCTATAAGGTTAATACTTTACTGTAAAGAAATATTCATAAACATGTGTTTCTTAGAAGATAGAAAAATAGTAAATGTGAGTGAATGTTTGAATGAACACACTGGATCAGGCCAGAATTGACCTTTAAAAATTTAACCAAAAACAGTATGAATATATACAGTATTTACTTTTCAACCTAGTAAGCAGTATACAACTTAACTTATGCTAAATATATATCTTTTAAGTCTTACGTTATAAAAACCACTCACTGGAGAAAGCTATATTCCAGATATAAACTTTAAAAAAATCATTTCAAATAAAGACATAAATTCTACCTTAAAAGTTGAGAAGAATGCAAAAAGATCACAGTTAAAAAATTTTTCCTTTAGTCTTGGCTAGGGACCCCATTTTTAAAAGGCTGAATTTCCAACTGTGGCAATGAATAAAAGGCATTACTGAATCATGTCATAAATTACTCACTTAACAGAAGGAATTGTAGAGCAAATCTGCAACACTTCAGTTTAAGACATCCAGGCCACCTTGCTAGCTTGAGAATCGGTAGGAACTACTAAAGTTTTGATTACCTCTTCTCCAGGTTACAAGTCTTCCTTCATAGACTATTGCTTTTAAAGAAGTAGGCAGTTACAGGGTCTGGAAGTTTTACCTCGAGTCTCTAGCAGTGTCGCCCAAACTGTCCTGAGATCTCCCTTGAGTTAAACTGGGAACTTCCACTGAGAAATCCCCCGCCTTGAAGACTTCCTTTTTTGTAACTTTCAACAGCCAATCATGGCAAGATATTGAAACAAAGCAAAGACTACCAGAAAATGTTCTGTAAACCACCGTGGCTGTAACTTTGACTTCCTTTTGAAGCAAAGATACTTTACTTGAAGAGCTAGGACGTTTTAACAAAAATCCAGAAATTGTAAACCCCAAATTATATTTGGATTAAGCGCATTTTCATGTAGCAAAATTTTAAAGTAAGCTTATTTGATAAATGGCTTTTTTTAGGTTTTAAGAAGTCACTTTTTGACCTGAGCAGTATATTTATAAACAGTAGGTGAAGACTAGGTTTGAGTATAGTTGTCTTTGCTTCATGGCCTACAGAGGTCACTAGGATGAAGCCTAGTAATATTAAAGTTTATGCTGGATTCCAGAGCCTGACCTCATGTACTTAGAAGAGAGGTGAAACATAAAAGGCTCTTAAGAGCTTTTCTCCCTGGGACCTCAGATTCTCTCTTCATGTGGATAAGCATATATGCCAGCACACTGGGGAAATGCTTTACAAATACATATATTCTTCTCAGGCTACTTGGAGCAAAACATCAAGTTCTACATGCAAATGGAAGGCGGCATATGCACCCCAGACATTTTTCTTTGTTATAAAATTTTAGAGCTGGAAATGTCCTTAGACACCATCTGTTCCATTTCCTTTTTATTACAGATGAGGAAACAGGAGAGGGTAAATGCTCAAAGTCACCAAGAAAGTTAGAGGCAGCACTCAGATTAAAATCTGTCTTTTGAATGAGTGTATTTTTCTCAGTGTAGCAAGTTATTGAACAGGAAAAGGACTATAGCGATTGAGCAGTCTCCTTGTTCAACTCCTGCATTTTATAGATGAAGAGTTTGAGACCTTACCCAAAGGTTCACAGTTAGCAGAAGAACTAAAATTTAGAACTTTGGATTCTTGGTCTAGTTTCTTTTCCACTTTAAAACACCACCTCTCTTAAATTAGATGTTAAATAAACCTGAGTTATTTCTATTCCTGAAGAAATTATTCTATAAAAAGGAAATAATTCTGAATTAATCTAAAGTGATGAATAAGCTTACGATTAAAAACGTTCCTTTTACTCATCTAACATATCATGAAGTATTAATTTCCTTTAGCACCTTACATTTTATAATAAACTTACTGATACAAACATTAAACTTTTTTGTGTGTAATGGGAAAATAAAACCTATCTAATACTGTGAATACAGCAAATCAAAACAAAAAAGTGAGATAGCCATTGGTGGAAAGAAAAGTTTTTTTGTCAAGAATTTACACTTTTGAATTGGATTTTAAAAACATAGGTTTAAAAAAAATTTTTTTTAATTTTTATTATTACTTTTTAAAGCAGTGTTGATGTCTTAACTGGGAAATGCCCCTTTGATCTCTTTATTCTGTGCCCCCTCCCTCTTCTATTTACTTTGGCATGTGAGCTTGGCATGAGCCCAAGCCCCAGCAGAACTGGCTAATCCAGGGTAATTGGTCTCAACCTGGCGGGGCACTGTTTGCAAGAAGATCCTGAGGCCAAGACAGAGAAGCTATAGTTAGAAACGCTTGTGGAGGAAATTTTGGCTGCGTGTATGGAATTTAGAACCTCTGTCACGGACTGGTTCTGGCTCTAGGCAAAACATGTGAGGCGGATGGAAGTTTTTATCTTTGTTGTCTCTAGTGGTTCCTTTTCCTATTCCCTCCCCCTCCTTTTTTCCTCTCAGAGTCATAAACCATGTGACTGGAGCAGATAGAAATGCAGAGATTCCTGCAGGGGAGGAAGGAGCAAATTGGTACTGAGGGATTGGCAAGGATTAGGGTCCAATGATTAGAAGAAGCGGGGGGGGATTCAGGGGGTGGGGAGCTCCAATCCCAAATTAGACAATGGGAGGCACAAGTCAGGTTCCCATTCAGGCAGAGGTGAATGGCCAAGGGTTTGCTAATCAAAGAATGAAGAAATCACCACCAAGGGACAACAAGGTTCTCTAGGCAGGTCTGGGTGAAAGACCTCCCGAAGAAGAATCCCTGGAAAGCAGAGTCTTCCCTGGGGATAGCGGAGGGCACAGAAGCCTGTGCTCTTCATTGCTGACTGGGATTCAGAGATAGACTTCCTCCTTCAGGACGGGACCCAGGTGCCTGTAACTCTGGCCAAGAAGTTAGTTAGGCAGCTGGGCTGCATGCGGTAGGTGTTTAATTGGAAAACTTCGTTCAGACAATTACAAGGACACCTGCAGTATAAATCCATGTTCCAGGCATGGTATTTGTGGGAGGAACAGACTTTTCTAGCCTCTACTTGCTGGTGAGCTGATGCTACAGGATTTCATTGGCCCATGGCCGCAGCAGGGCTGGGATCTGCAGGGATGATGGATACTCTCTTTTGCTACCACCTCAGTCTCTATAAAGTGCACTGTGGGGAGTAGCTGATATCACTACTTTGCAACTTAACATAAATTTATTCCAAAGTATTGCTCCAGTGGGGATACTTACATTTTCTCTCTTAGAGACTTGTAGAATTAAAATGTCCTTATTTAACTGAATTTCTGGTCATAGTGAACAGGGGAAGTGGATTTGGTGGAAGTAGGGAGGAGGTAGGGAAGGGGAAATGTCCTTACTTCTTACAATTCTTCTACTTAAGCTGTAACCTAAATTAATGACGGACCTCGTATCAGTAGGTACATGCATTTAGCATGCTTACTCAATAAACATGTATTATCTATTATGTGTTAGGTTCCGTGCTGGGTGTAGGAATTATTAGAATGCTTTTTCTTGCCTTTGAGGAGCTCATGATCTTAAGAAAGAGACAGTCAGGCAAACAACATTTTCCTCTGCCCATTGCCAAAATGAGAGCAGAGATACGTACAAAGTGCCGTGTGGGCAGAGAGGCAGTTCTCAGAGCTAGAGCAACTCATAAGGAGATGCCTAGACATCCAGGAACTGAGCAAGCAGAAGATCAAAGGTTAAAAATCAATTTTGTACCTTTCTGCATATTCTCAGTAAATTCATTCTTTTAGGCTAACCTTGTGGCTTTTTGCTCATTTCCATAGCTTTATAAGTAAACATTTTCTAAAATAATAATTTTTTTTTTTTTTTTTGCAGTACGCGGGCCTCTCACTGCCGTGGCCTCTCCCGTTGCGGAGCACAGGCTCCGGACGCACAGGCTCAGCGGCCATGGCTCATGGGCCCAGCCGCTCCGCGGCATGTGGGATCCTCCTGGACCGGGGCACGAACCCATGTCCCCTGCATCGGTAGGTGGACTCTCAACCACTGCGCCACCAGGGAAGCCCTTAATTTGGTTTTTAACATTCTAGAGGATTATTTACAGTCTTGATGACAGGTAGATACCATTTTAGTGTTTTGGGTAACTCTCGTTACAAAACAAAGCTGCGAAGTACACAGATAGCCTGAGCAGTTAAGAAGTATGTTAGGTCTGTTTGTTTTGAGACTAGGAATAAAAATACGACCCTGGTTTCCACAGTACTCTGTCATCCTCATTGTATGATGGCTACATACTTTTGACTATCAAAAGGAAGAGGACACTTTGTGATGTATGATGAAATGAAGGTTGATAAAACTAAAATCCAAAAATATCTTGACAAACTCATGTTGTAGGCTGCTGCCACATGAAATATAACAGGAGTAATCACTACTCTCACTTACAGACTACATCACCCTACAACCATCCACCATCCTACAAACAAACAAAAAACACGAAAAAATTACATAAGGCCAGAAAGGGATGGTGAGATGCAATTTGTAGCAGTCATACAAAAATGACTTAAGAGTTTCATCTGAGGTGGTAATACAGGGATGCTAAAAAAATTCCAAAATGAATAGGACCTTTGAATTCCCTCTAGAATGAGGGAAGCACTAGTTCTGCTTTCAGACACATCTTTGCAGGTACCACACTTTAAAAAGACCACAGACAAACTATTTATTAAATACTCATCCATATTACATATGTGTGATTGCAGGAATGGAAGATATTTAGCTTAAAGAAAATGAGAAGGAAATAACAGTATTTATACCTGAATTAAATTCTTCTATAGAGCTCCAAGGTGAGCCTCAGACCAGTAAGTAGGAGCTAAAAGGAAAACAAATTTTGGTTCACTGTAGAAAGATCAACATTACAATAGTAAGAACAATAGTAAGTTACCCTGGGAGATAATGAGTTCCATGTTCTGGGGGAAAATCAAGCGTAGGATAAATGACCGCTGCTTGGGTATATTGAAAGGTTATTAAAATCTCAGATGAGATAATAATGAGTAATACCTATATAGCATTTCCTGTGGTCCTGGCACAATTCTAAGTGCTTTACACATATCACCTCATTTAATCCTTAGAAGTATCCTATGAGGAAGGTGCTCTTTTATAGATAAAAACTGAGGCATAAAGAAAGTTAACTTATTTATCCAAGTGCATGTAGCTATTAAGTGGAAACCCAGACATCTGTCTCCAAAGTCCATGCTCTTAACAAATTCACTATAGTGCAGCTGGGATGTCCATTATAATGCACTTTATTGAATACAAATTCCTTCATTTACTGAGGGCACAACATTTTAGAGACAGTGAAAAGAAATTCAGGTGTTTTCTCTGTCACTTTTTATTCCTTCTTATGTCCAGTTTTGAAAGCTTCCAGCCTGCCAAGAAGTTAATGAACTGAGCATATGCCACCTCCAATCCCTGCCCAACATCTACAAGTTTGGCCTTAGGATGGGCATGTAAGAATGGTATAATTGGAGACAGCAAGGTGATGGGAAAGGAAAAGGAGGGTGGGGCAGAAGTTGGGCTCCTGTGGAGAAGTGGAGGATGTATTAGACTTGCTGCCTTTTCTCAAGTGTCAATTTAGAAAAAAAGGGCAACCTTGGAACAGATTCAATGCCATTAGTTAAGGAAGATGACAGTGAACATTTTGCTTCTGCAGATTTACTTAGCCTTCAATTTTTTTCCTTTCTCATCTGTTATGGATTGCTAAGTAAATCTCATAAAATAAAAATCCATGATACTTTCTACAGGATACAAGGTGAACTATCTAGGTCTCCATAAAAAAATCTCTATAAATTGACAGAATTTCATCAGGGAATGAAGGTACCTCACCACGGAAAGGTTTGTTTCAGGTATTATACATTCTACTTTCTCTTTTAGTGGCCAAGGTAGCAATAGTTTATTGCCAAATGGCCCTTTCATTTTGATCTATGTACTGGGATTTCTCTTGTCTGAGGTTAATGAGAATCACCAACCAAAAGAATGAGTCTCATAGGCACTTTCTTTCTAAGATGAGAAACCCAGAAAATGATTTAGCTATTAGAATAGAGAAAATAGAAGTTACCTGGATCCTTCACGAAGGTCCAGAATTTATGAATGGTGCTTTTGCATTACCTGAAACATATTTATTTTGGATTTATAAATTTATGAAATTGAAATTGCTGTGAGGTGTTTAAGGTCATCAATAATTTTCTATGTGAGCACACAGTACAGTAATTTAGTCCTGATATAGTTTCTAACATTAGCAGGATTAATAGTTCCAATTTGTAATTCTATATAAATAAGGAGATAAAAAACATGTTAGCCCATCTATAGCCTCTATGACACAACGCAGTGAGAGAAGAGAAAAGAGGGAGAGACAGGAAGGATAATCCTTAAACTCTGGGTTTTTCTATGGCTTTAATAAAATTAGTCAGGCTTTCAAAGATCTGACCTTTGAAAACAATTAGCTTGACTACGGGGGGATGTTGGGAGGATTAACCAGCTGAATCTTGCAGAGAGATTTCAAGATTTCTTGTGTGTTATTTATTCTTTGGTTTACCAGTTACGTTCCTTTTTAGTTTGATCATATTTGGAGGGACGCCAGAGGCATGATGAAAGATTTAATAAACATGGGTTCCAAGTAAAATCACAAGCTATTGTTTGAGGGGGAAAAATTGAGGTAGTCCTAGAAGTGTAGGAGTAATTGTGTGTGTGTGTGTATGTGTGTACATGCTGTTCTTTAGATAACCTTGTTGTATTCCTTTACTTCACAGGGGAAGAATCTGAGACTCAGATTGATTTTCTCAGTTGACGGTGTTGACAGCTTTCTAATCTTTGGAATTAGAGACCGTAGATCCAAGATCATCTCTGACTTTACAATTTGAGGATGCTCTTAAGGTTTGGAAGCTGAGTGGAATGTGACTGGAGAACTTCAGATTACTCTGTTGGTGAATGGCCTATGTGCTTTGTCTCTTGTCATTGGGTTTCAGGTTTTAAAATATTGTTTGAATGGGAAAAAAAATCTTTCTAGAACACCTCCTTCCCAAGTCATTCATTTACTCATTAGTCCTTCATTCATCAATTGCTCTGTGCTGATCACCCCTGGACAGAGGGCACCATAGAACCAAGCTCCACAACATTTCTGTAGCACACCAGAGGAATTAAGTATCACCGCTTTGTTGAGAGACAGTCTAACAGAAGGGCTAGGCACACAGTTTCTGGAGCCTTATTGTCTAAGTTTCAAATCCTGATTCCATTCTTGGATAGCTCCTTGCTTAAATCTTGTGATAGTTTTGAGGATTGAATGAATGAGTATATCTAAAGCATTTAAAACACTGAGCACAGGATGAGACTATGTGAGATTGTTGTTGTTGTTTATTCTTTGTTATATTTGTATTCACTATCTCTATAAAATCATAATGTGAATTTATACAAGCTTTACAGGAAAAATAGACAAGGGAAATTAAATTATTTAAGCAAGATCTTTTTATTTTTCTATGCAACATCCATATTGCTTTTTCCTTTTCCCCCTTATAGCCTATGTGCAGTTTGGGAAAACACCCCTGATTTCACGGGTAAGCTAGGATTGACTTAAGCCAGTCAGCACATTACATTTCTCTGAACTTTGCTATTGGGGTGAGCATGTGACCCAAGCCAATCTAATCTGAGTGAATTTCAGGACTCTGCTTTGGAATACATAGCTCACTTTCCCTTTACCTCTTGACTTTCCTATTATGTAGTCCCCAAAGCACTTTTTTGATTGTTTAAGTTAATTTGGGTTGGATTTTCTGTTACTAGCAACTGAAATCTTCTTGCTATAATACTCAATATAATAAAAAAGAAGTCATGAATAACAGCAATAACCACAAAAAATAGACTTTTGGAGAAGTTGCTATGCGGCAAGCACTGTCCTAGGTACTGATCTTTATAATAACTCCATGAGACAGGTTTTACGATTCTCATTCTCTGTGAGTCAAAGAGTGAAACTATGAACACCATGTGCAAAGTATCATGACTGCAGACCTTATACTTCCAGCAGGTCCTCTTTGTGGCATATTTTTGTGCTAATATTTTCACAGAAAACAAATGTAAAAGTCTAATTATTCAGGCATCCTCGTCCTTGATCCCCCAGATAATCTTTTAAACTAAATATAGAAGATAATCATTTGGGCACAGCAATATTGAAACTTGACAATTAAGGCCCTTGTGTATTGAGGTTTGAATTTTTAATTTTGTTTGTTCATTTTGCTTTATTTTATTGCAGGTTTAATATGAAAATCCTTTTTTTCTAAAATTTGAATGTTCACTGCCTTTTTTTCTATCTCATTTATTGTAATCAAGATATTGGGCTCGCTTGCAATAGATTACTCTGGCAGAAAGTCAAACTATCTTTCTGGTCCTTTGCATTATTTGGGTTTTTAAACAAATGCTTTGAAGGTTTATTCCTCAGGAATGAAGATCTTTTCTCCCCTCTCTTATATCAATGAGAAGCCAATCAGGAAACAGACACCTTAGAGTAATTTAAACAGGGAAAGTTTTATATCAAGAATAATTAACTGTAACAGATGGTGATCTATGAAGGGTAAAGATAACTCAAAAGAATACTCTAGGGCTCAGGAGGGTACCCAAGGAGGGAACAAATGTGGAAAAGATCTCTCTTCCCTAAGGCTGAGATTAAGGAAGGCCACATTGGAAAAGGTGTGGCGTGGACCCCTGGATTGCAGAGAATTTTGCAATCCAGTTGCCCAGACTAGGACTTGTCCATAGATACTGGACAAGCAGGAACCACTCCTCCAAAGTGCAGGTGGGCCAAGGCTGGGAAACTGGCTTCTGGGATACCTGTGAGACTCATTGGGAAGCTGTCAATCAAGACGCTACTGAAACTTGATGAGAAGCTGTCTGCACATGTGCCACAGAAATTTGATGAGGGTGAGTGCCACTGGAAGAAATGCAAGCATGAAGCTGGCAGCAGCCATGAGATAGGAACAAGAAGCAAATGGAAGATACCAGAACCAGTAGGAGAAGTCCTGTTCCTCTTGTAGTGTCTCTCCAGTTCTCTTACTGACAAAGTTTAACATCGTGCTCATTGCAAAGAAGAAATATTCCAACATTCCAGCTCCATTTTTTTAGGACAGACAACAAAGGTGGCTTTGGAACTAGGAAGCAATACAGTTTTAGCTGGAACACTTTTGAAGGTAGGGGATTTGTTTTCATTTTACCCTGTTATGTCAATATTCAATGGTAGCTTTTATTTAAGTATATCATCTATATTACTTGAAGGTAGGTAAAACAGGTCTCTTATAAAATGTCTCTTCAGGTTCTCACCAAAGTCTTGAGGCTCCCCAAATCCTCCTTGACTAAGGTCCAAAATACGTTGACTTTTATTTGTAATATAAGACTTAGACCCCAATTAAAATGTAACTACCTCATGAAAGAAACTGTTATACTGTTATGGGCCGTTAAACCTTAGGGTGACTGAAGACTCTAATGATAACCATTGATAAGGGAAATGAGAAATTTTTGAGGAACTAGGATGGGGTGGTCACTGAAGGGGAACATGGGCTAAGAATGAAGAGGCTAGGAGTACAAAAGACAATTTTGTCCATTTCCCAGTTTTGTCTGAACCAATCACATAGAGAAAAGGCAGGGAATAAGACCCTTAAGGATAAGGGAGATTTAGCAGTAAATACAGTTACTGGGAACTTTGTGTATGATAGGATGGCTTAGATATTTTTGAAGTGAAATAATGAATAACTAAACAGTAGTAGAAGATAGAACTCCTCAACTGCATACAATGGATGAAGGGGAGGGTAGTCTATGATGTCTAAGATGCCATCTGGCTCCAACACGTCAATAATTTGTCATTCTATTCCTTGGCATGATCGAATTTCTAACACAGAGCTTGTTTATGAGGGGACAGGACGCAGGAGGAAATTGAGAAGAAAAGAAGGTGGAGTGGAGGTAAAGGTGGGGAGTGAATGTGTGTGCCAGGATGGTTGCAGGCAGGTGGGCTGCAGAGATGACTTGCCCAGTGTGCAAGGCTGAAGGTGGGGTTCTTGAGAAGAAAAATGAAACTATCCAACTTGGAACAAATATAGTGAATTTAGTATTTGATGGTACATTCATTGTGGACATTCTGTTCTTGAATTAGAAGTTCTGTTTTGTTTTTTTCCCTAAGCTGAAACTTTCCCCTATCATTAGGGAAACTTTCCTGTCTCTTCTGAACTTTTCTAAGCAACGAGATTGTGAAACACACAGTTTAGCTATATCTTACATATTCCTTCATTGTTCTAGAATTATTCCACGTATTTTGAAAGCAGAGGCCATGACTTGCACATAATTTATACTCTCATGGCACCTAGAAGTGCTATGAGGTTAATAATATATTTCAGTTTTGATATATTATGAGTTAATGATATAATCAAAGGAAGAATTTCCTATTTGGCATTACATGTTAAGAAAAACTTCCTATAGCAACAAGACTCTTATTCACAGAAACAAAAGGCTAAAGGCTTTGGGCATTCACTCTTTTCTTGAATTGAGTCCCACCCAGAAACTTAAGGAAACCACCCAATTGAATACCTTGGTCCTGCCCATTTATAAGAATTATGGTCCAAATAAAACAAAGAAACATTATGACAATGCTCAGTACGAGCTAAAGTCATGACTGGCAGGACTCCAAGCTTTTTTCCAAGATTCTCAAAATAATTCAAGGCATAAGATGAGAGAGCCAAAAATAAATATTAATAAAAAAGATAAAGAAACATATTTATTAAGTAAATTCATTGTGCCAGGTGCCATAGTATCTTAATGACTCATCTCAACCACACTATTAAGTAGATTTTGTTCTCACTCTGCAGATGAGAAAACAGAGATGGCAGGGTCACACAGTCACTGATGTGGAACCAGGATTTGGATTGAGGCCTAACTCTGGAGCCCAGGCTCTTTCTACATGACATAGTCTCTCTTGAGAAGAGAATCTATAATCATCAGAATGAGTGGCAAATTCACTTACTTAGATTGGGTGCATGACCTGGGTCTCCTCTAAAAGCAGAGAACATTTCCTTGAGGATTGGGTTTGTAGGTTTGAATGAAATTGGCTAGAATGAAGTGGGGCTTGTCAGAAGTGGCCTAGACAAGAACCACAGTTTTAATCCAATTGGTGGCCCAGCAGGGCAGGGGTGTGACGGGGAAGATATTTTTCCAGCTGCTGAAATGAGGGGGCATGATCTGGAAACAGGTAGTACCACAGATGGGATAGCTTTGGAGCCTTGTAAGATTTTGAAGCTAAAAGTACCTGAAATATTTATTTGTTGGGATTTCCCATTACACTTTGAAAATTTCTGTCATCTAGAGGAGACAGCTTTTGTGTACACACATTCTCTTTCTGAGGAAAGGGTTATTTAATAGCTGAAAGCTCTGAGTAGAATAAATTACTTGTACTAATATATGGGATGCAGAGAGGTATAAAACATTATAATCTAATCTAATGAAGAGAAGAGAGATTAGAGGCGGGGAGATCAGTTAGGAATGATTATTAGACTGTACAATTGGCAGAATATGGGGACTGATTAAATGTGGGAAACCAAGGAAAGGCAGTTGTTGAGGATGCTACTGGGTTTCTAAGTGGATGACTGGAAAGTTGGTAATGCCAGTACCTGAGTGCTGAATGCTGTGCCAGACACCATTCTAGATGCTGCATGCAAATATCTCATTTCATTGAATCTTCGTAATCACACTAGAACCTAGATGAAGGATGTAGAGAGAACAGGACCATGGTGGTGGAGATTTGTTCACTTTTATGGAAACTGATATTCAGGAGGCAATCGAGCATTCATGTGGAGATATCTTAGCCAGGATTTATATTCACTCATAAAGTATTAAGGTGGTAAATCCTACCAAGAGTCTGAGGAGACTGGAATTGAAGTTCTGTATCTCAATCATTATTCCCCCTTTCCCCACAATTTTACTGAGAAATAACTGATATACACCACTGTTTAAGTTTAAGGTGTATGGCATGATGGTTTGATTTACAATTATTGTGAAATAATTACCATACTAGGTTTAATTAACATCCATCATTTCTTAAAGATAAAACAAAAATAAAAGGAAAAAGAAACTCCTTGTGATGAGAACTCTTAGGATCTACTCTCTTAACTGTCCTGTCTATCATGTAGCAGGGTTAACTATAGTCATCATGTTGTACATTATATCCCTCTTACTTATTTATAACTGGAAGTTTGTGTCTTTTGACCACCTTCCTTCAATTCCTCCTTCCCCTCCCCCTCTGCCTCTGGTAACCACAAATCTGATCTCTTTTTCAACAAGTTTGGTGTATTTATTTGTTTGTGTGGATTTTTATTAGATTCTACCTATAAGTAAGATCTTATTCCTTCTTTGTCTTACTTATTTCAGTTAGCATAATTCCTTCAAGGTCCATCCATGCTGTCACAAACAGTAGGATTTCCTCGTGTTTTTGTATGGGTGAATAATATAATATGTATATATCTCACAACTTCTTTATCCATTCATCCACTGATGGACACTTAGGTTGCTTTCATGTCTTGGCTATTGTAAATAATGCTGCTATGAACATGGGGAGGCAGATATCTTTTCGAGTTAGTGTTTTTCATTTCCTTTAGATATATTTCCAGAAGTGGAATTGCTGGGTCATTCAGTAGTTCTATTTTTGATTTTTTGAGGAAGCTCCATACTGTTTTCCATGGTGGCTGTACCAATTTACAGTCTCACTAACAGTGAACAAGTGTTCCCTTTTCTCTACATCCACGCCAGCATTTATCTTTCGTCTTTTTGTTACCATTCCCCTTTGAAACTTCTTGACAAATAATTACTCTCTCTGAACAATTCCTGTCCCCAAACCCCCAACCCAAACTCCACCCCCTGGGCCAGCTATAATCTTGTCAGGATGCATCACCTTGCCTCTTTTTATTTTTGGGGTTGAGTTTCTGGGTTAGCTTCTTTGGTGACCCCTGAGCAGATGTACAGATAATGTGGGCTCTTAACACTGTTCTCTGCTCTTGGGCTTCAAAGAGGGTATGGAGAAAATGGAACCCTCCTACACTGTTGGTGGGAATGTAAACTGGTGCAGCCACTATGTAGAACAGTATGGAGGTTTCTTAAGAAACTAAAAATAGAGCTACCATATGATCCAGCAATCCCACTCCTGGGCATATACCCAGAGAAGAACATGGTTTGAAAGGATACATGTACCCCAATGTTCATTGCAGTGCTGTTTACAATAGTCAAGGCATGGAAGCAAGCTAAAAGTCCATCAACAGATGAATGGATAAAGAAGATTTGGTACATATATGCAATGCAATGGAATATTACTCAGCCAATAAAAAGAATAAAATAATGCCATTTGCAGCAACATGGATGGACATGGAGATTATCATACTAAGTGAAGTAAGTCAGACAAAGACAAGTATCATATGCTATCGCTTATATGCAGAACCTAAAAAAAATGATACAAGTGAACTTATTTACAAAACAGAAACAGACTCACAGACTTTGGGAACGAAATTTCGGGTGCCAGGGTTGGGAGTGGGGGAGGGATAGATTGCGAGTTTAGGATTGACATGTAAAATCCACACTGCTATATTTAAAATAGATAATCAACAAGGACCTACTGTATAGCACAGGGAATGCTGCTCAGTATTCTGTAATAACCTAAATGGGAAAAGAATTTGAAAAAGAATAGATACATGTATATGTATAACTGAATCACATTCTTGTACACTTGAAACAAACACAACATTGTTAATCGACGATGGCTCCAATATAAAATAAAAATTTTTTAAAAACATGAAAAAAAAAGAAAATCAGAGGCAACAGGAACAAGTCTACTTATACTGCTACACACATCAGTAATTTTACTATTGAGACAATTTAAACACAAAGTGTAGATTTGGGCTATATCTTTCAACAAGACAATGGCTTAATTTGTAGACTTATTTGAAGTACTGCTTCGGTCAATATGGTTGAACCCAGTTTGGTGCGTAGAATTAGCCTCAGAGACTTTCATCACTCTTTCAGGGTGGTTCCCACAGACAGGCCATGAATAGACTGGGCAAATGAGAGTTATTTTGTTAGGCTAGAGCCAACAGAGGAGCAGATTTCCAAAACGTCTATTTAAGGTCTTTTAGGCCTTCTTTCCCAGAAAGCCTGAATCAAGAGGCTTCACTTAGTATCCATCTACCTCTGGTCTTTTACATTCCTGATCCTCAAATTATGATGCAATTCTGATCTATTGTGTTCCTAATTTCGGCATGATCAACAGACTCAAACAGCCTGTGGCCTGTGCTACTTCTAAACTTTACTCTTGATTTCAATAATCATATTTCCAATCTTGAAATTACAATCTTGGCCTGATTCCTGCTTCTCCCTTGCTAGAGTTCTGATTTCCGCGGCCTTGAATTTGCTTGAGTATGAATCATCCCATTGTTGTGACTCATCAGGAAAGATCCTGCCACTGCTTTCACAGCTTGCCTGCTAGTAAAGATTTAAGAAGTTAACATATCTCAAATCCCCCAAATCTTTTCTTTGATTTCATCTTTACTGTCATTGAGGTCAGTTTAAGACTGGGAGAAAACATAATTGCTTTGCCTTCTCTTCAAAGCCAACATAACTTCTTAAAAGTAATGACAGAATTAAAACCTGACAGAGGCTTGGAGACCTGTTCCTCTTCTAAGTACTTACACTGTGTGGGCTGCCTCATAAATGGGCTCATAAATGCAGCCCACACAGTGTAAAACAGTCTGTGGCAACTTGATAGAAATCAGAGATTCACATTCTGGAATAAATGAAGACTGGAAAAGATTGTTTTGTCTATAACCTGGCATTTCCTCAGTATAGGAGAGAGGATTGCCATACTTAGACATGATAGAACCTATCAATATGGACAAGCAGGTGAGGGAAAGAAGCTGAGATGGGAAAGATGGATACAGAACTGCCCTTCCAGGGACAGCTGGGTGTCCTCCATGCAGAGCACAACAAGCATGATTTGTACAGGGCTGGTTTTGGCAGGTACTGATTTTCTAGCCTGGTTCAAAAAGAGCCAATTCATTCCCTGAGCAAAGGAAGACCCTAGTCCTTGCTGTTGATGAGGAAAACATTACCTGCTGCCCAGAGTTCAGTTACTTAAGCCTGTAGTACCCAAAGGACAGTATATGGACCGTTGTCTGTTATCAGACCACGTGAAATGAGGAGGATAATGTAGTGGTTTTTCCTCTAAAGCTAAATTTAGTCACTTTAAAGAATTGCTTTTTAGTCTGTGATTTGTTCCCTCCTACTTTATTTTTTTTGGTATTAATATGTGCTTTTAAAAAAATAAAACAACAGTGTTAGTGGATGGTCATTATTGGTTTTTATATCTTTGCTTAGCAAATTAAAGATGAACAACCTTACATTAGTCTCCAAAATATTTTTTGAAAATATTACTAGTTCATAAAATCCAAACATTTTGGAAGTTCTGATCTAAGCCACACACTCTCCAGCTATATACCAACTGACAAGGAAACAGGAAACCTAATCAGGGAGAGACCATGTTTTTTGCATGGTAGCAAACGGAGTGCGGAACAAAAGTGGCATCGAATTCCAGACCCAATTCTCTAAGTCAGCAGTAGCAGCTGCTGACCATCCTAAATGTCATCTATGGGTTTTCTATCAAAGCTATTTTTTTTTGTGGTACGCGGGCCTCTCACTGTTGTGGCCTCTCCCGTTGCGGAGCACAGGCTCCGAACGCACAGGCTCAGCGGCCATGGCTCACGGGCCCAGCCACCCCGTGGCACGTGGGATCTTCCCGGACCGGGGCATGAACCCGTGTCCCCTGCATTGGCAGGCGGACTCTCAACCACTGCGCCACCAGGGAAGCCCTATCAAAGCTATTTTTGAGTGCCATTTGAAATTATTGTTGTTATTTGGTTATTATTGATAGTAAATCAGGAAGATAAAAATCAAGGATTTCATGAGAAGTATTGATAAAGCACAAACTATAATTACATAGTTACAGATAAACTGAATATGTAATGTTATCTTAAGTGTGTGACCATTTAAACATACTAGTTTATTAATCACTGTCAGGTTGGTGTCACAAAGAGATGCTGTTAAATTGTCTGGCCAGGCTGAATCAAAATCCACTCCCTTTGGGAAATGCTCCTCTTGGAATTGATTGTTTCTTTGTCTAAACTCTCATCATATCCATGTCAGGGATGCAAATGCTGGACATTGGGTTAGGTTGCTGTGTTGGGAAGGATTCTAAGGCTAAATATGTGCTCAAAGAGAAAGAATGTTATCAATGGTCATTGATATCTTCGAAAGGCTCGAGAGGCAAGGTAGTGGGACATATGTGTGGTGGCTGTGTATTTACCAACTTGGATTGATATCCTCACTTGATATGTAGCATATACTGCTCTAAATTGTAGCTATCAGTTAATTTATACAGAGACACTCTTTCTTGTCACCATGGTGCTTCCTGTGAACTGAATATAAAAGTGGGTTTTCATAAAATGGATTGTGCTTTTCCATAGGAGCAACGCTTTAATTGTGGGATATATTTCTACCCACAGACTCAACATCAAATATACCAGAAATAGCAAACAAAGAATGTCCCACAAAAGAAAAAAGGCCTTGAAACAAGAGCATTGCTTTCTTCCTTAGAATTTAGAGATAAAAAAGACCATCCATGTCCTTGCTACCTACGTGTGGTTGACAGATCGGCATCATCAGCACCATTAGGCTGTTAGAAATGCAACATTTTAGGGCCTTGCCTCTGCCTTTCGACAAGATCCCCAGGTGATTCTTGCTCTGTCAAGGAAACCAGGGCCTGGCAGATTAGCGAACCGAACAAAGTCTATCATGACCACAGGATGAGGGCATTCTTAGCACAAGTTTAAAAGAGGAGCCCAGGGCAGCGGGGACACAGGACCAGGCCAAGTCATCAGGAGGGCTGAAAGGAAGAGCTGCGTCATAGGAAATGCTGCTGGGCTGTGCCTGGAAAGTCAGTGCAAACTCACCGGGCTCCTTCCTGGGAAGAGATGATGTGGCTCTTCTAAAATCCCAACGAGTGCCTTGGCTGGAGTTGGGACTCAGATTAATCAGTGGGGAGAGGTATAATAAACAAAAGGGGAGAAAACTAGTCATGTCTCTTCCATCCTACTTCCCTCAGGCGGCTCATTAAAATCATCTGGGGAACCTTAGAAACCCTCTAGTGCCTGGGTACCACCCCAAGAGATTCTGACTTAATTGGTCTCAGGTCTGTCCTAAGTGTCAGTATTTTTAAAATTTCCCCAATTGATTGTTTTGTGCGAACAGCATTGCAAAGTCTGTGATATTTTATTTCTTTAAAGACCTTTAAAATAAAGACCTTCAGGGGAAAAAATAATAAGTGTTTACACTCCGTAAAAAAGCAGCTCTCCTATAGCATAAATACATGCTCACATAAATTAATAAAAAATTAGATAAGCATTTAATTAGAAATATCTTTTTATTGTGTTAGAACCTAGAAGGATGGGGGTAGGGGCATGAATTTGAAGAGCTAAATATTTTCCCAAAACTACAAATAAAGCCTGTACTTTAAATTTCCTGTCGCAAACAGATACTCAGAAGTTTAAATTGGGATTAAGAATCGGGAGGCCTGGATCTGATATGTGACCTCCTGCTGGTGATGAACCATGTTGACACTGATGAAAGCGTGGGTGAAGGTGAAGAGTGGCTGTTAATTAGACTGCCTTGAAGTGGAGCAGCTCCACAAAAGGCTAATCCTGGAAATGCAGAGATTCTTTTTATTACCTTAACACCTAGTTGGAAAATTCCTATGAAGGAAAGGAGCAAGAAGCTAGTGTTTATT
This sequence comes from Neophocaena asiaeorientalis asiaeorientalis, assembly GCF_003031525.2. Lineage (NCBI taxonomy): Eukaryota > Metazoa > Chordata > Mammalia > Artiodactyla > Phocoenidae > Neophocaena > Neophocaena asiaeorientalis. Next base: position 5,468,297 of record NW_020185336.1, read on the forward strand.
GGGAGCCTATTCTGTGCTGGGCTAGGCTTTCTCATTGCATTTTCACAACTACCTTGTGAATTAGATATTTTTCAGAGGATGAAGTAGGCTCCCAGAGACTAAGTAACTTGGACATAGTAAATGGCAGATCAGGATTTGAATTCAGGTATGTCTGTCTCTAGGGCCTGTGGTCTTTGTATGGCACACATGCTGTGTTCCCCAGAGGGCAGAAGGGCCTGTTAGATCGTGTTTCTTTGATATCCATAAAGATATTTCCCACATATGATAGACGGCTGACAAGTATTTCTTTAAAAGTCCACAGCCAAGTGGCATGTGAAACGCATATTAAGTAGATGTGTCCAGCTGTGTTTTACATCGTGGTAATGGACTGTGATCTGGCTCCTCTCACTTCCCATCACGTCCCATCATTCTCTTTCTGGTAAATCTTCAACTATTCCCATCCTATGGTACACTCCTTCTCTCCCTGTGGAGCTGAAGAGCCGAATGCTGGACTAACTCCCAGGCTCTCTATAAATCCTATAACTGATGATTCTGGCCTGACAGTCTTTGCCAGTTTAGGTGGAGGGTCAGATTGGACCAAGCCTGGAGACACCCAAGAGAATTCAACGAGTTGCATGGTGCTTGAGCCTTGATTTGACTTTGATCCAGGTGGAATTGGGATAGAATCATAACTTCAAATACTCTAATTCAGAGATTCGTTCAGGCTTAACACTCAATAGTTAACATAAGACTATATTTCTGAATTACGGATGGAACTGAATAAAACTATTGTCAAAGGTAATTCTGGAGCTGGCTCTTCTGTATAATCTGATGTACTTAAGACTGCTTGAATCACTAGGGTGAGCTCATGGGAAAAGTTTTTTGATAGCAACTCCGCAAAATGGACACTAAATATTAAACACCTAAAATGAAAGCTGTAGTTTTCATTAGATTTGAATGAGAGAAAGTGTTAAAAATAAGCAATTCTATTAAAAAAGTACCGGTGGTTAAAGAATTGATAACAGTTGTAAGATTGGTTTGGCAGCAGAAGCAGTCTTGTGGTGGTTTGGGACAGCTGTAAGGGCACATGACTGTCACAAGTTATGGTTTCAATCCTAAGCATGGTGTGAACATTCGTTAATCTGGGTAAGAGTTAGCTAAGTGGAAAATACAGTTTTGGGACTAGTCTGAAACTTACCCAGTGCATTACTTTGGGATCTCCCCACCTCCAACTTAGTGTTTGACTGATTTCCTCTTTTTTTTAATTTATTTATTTATTTATTTATTTATTTATTTTTGGCTGTGTTGGGTCTTCGTTGCTGCACACGGGCTTTCTCTAGTTGCGGCGAGTGGGGGCTACTCTTTGTTGCAGTGCACGGGCTTCTCATTGCAGTGGCTTCCCTCATTGTGGAGCACAGGCTCTAGGCACATGGGCTTCAGTAGTTGCAACATGTGGGCTCAGTAGTTGTGGCTCACGGGCTCTAGAGCACAGGCTCAGTAGATGTGGCACACGAGCTTAGTTGCTCCGCGGCATGTGGGATCTTCCCGGGCCAGGGATTGAACCTGTGTCCCCTGCGTTGGCAGGCAGATTCTCAATCACTGCGCCACCAGGGAAGCCCTGATTTCCTCTTTACTCAAAGTTTAGATGAGAGAGACGACAATGATGAGAATATTTGTGATTCACTAGGCACACAATGGTTCTAGGTTTTGTGTTAGGCACGTGTATGCACACATTAGCTCTGAAGTTAAAGCTCATAGATAGAAAGGACTCATTTCTTTATTTCAAAAGTTTTCTTCCAGTTCTATTCAGATATAATTGACATACAGCACTGTATAAGTTTAAGGTATACAGCATGATGATTTAATTTACATACATCATGAAGTGATTACCATAATAAATTTAGTGAACGTTCACCATCTCACATAGGTACAAAATTAAAGAGATACAAAAAAACATTTTTTTTTCTTGTGATGAGAACTCAGGATTTACTCTTAAAAACGTTCATATATAACATACAGCAGTGTTAATTACATCTGTCATGTTGTACATTACATCCCAAGTACTTGTTTATCTTATAACTGGAAGTTTGTATCTTTTGATAGAAAGGACTTATTGTAGATACGAAGTGCCAGCTTCCATCTTGTTCTCCATATACGGAAGGAGCTGTAGCACCTTCAGGGACACTAGCAACATTATTATTGAGCTCTCCTGGAACTGTGCTTGGGTGGGACAGGTGCTAGAGTTAAGTCAGGGAAACAGAAGTCATGCTCTGTTCAGGAGCTTGTATTCCCTGAAGAAACTGAATATCCGGAGTAGTCTTGGCAGGGTCTGATCCAGTTCCTTTGTTTCCCAGTATAGTTAAAAGTACAGGGGGAAAAAAGCATGAAGAAAGGGAACAAGTCTGTATTCACAGGTTGTCTGCTATACTGAAGACTTTCTTGGGCAGGCTTTTTTTTTTTGCGATACGCGGGCCTCTCACTGCTGTGGCCTCTCCCGTTGCGGCGCACAGGCTTAGTGGCCATGGCTCACGGGCCTAGCCGCTCCACGGCATGTGGGATCTTCCTGGACCGGGGCACGAACCCGTGTCCCCTGCATCGGCAGGTGGACTCTCAACCACTGTGCCACCAGGGAAGCCCCTGGGCAGGCATTTTTGATGCAGTGAAAATCATACAATCAAGGAGCTTTAAAAATAGACAAACATAGCAGACTTCTCCCAGTGGAGAATGTACACTCCCTTCCAGGTGTTACATCAACAAAAGAACAGACGTAGTGAGCAGAGTTCTGACTCGATGTTGGCCGTCACTTAATGTCTTGCCTGAGCTCTTGTGTAGTGCACCTCCTGAATAACCATTCATGGCATCCCTGACACAAGATTTTATTTTATTTATACTAGTTTACTGCTTATAAGATAAGGGGATGGTTGAAGAAAAGTATTTCATCTTCAGAGTCTCAGTATCGTATGTTTTCAACTTGTATGTAGTGGGAAAAATTTCTCCCCTCCTAAGTTGAAACTCTAAGAAGAACAAAACAACAAAAAAACCAAATATGTCCAATTTTTATAGGTCAGTCAGTGGCTTTTGTACTGCAGAGCAAAATTTATTGTGGATTCTACTGTGGGTTTCCAGAAAGGGGAAATGTAGGTACTTTCTGGAGGGTGGATCTTGGTGCCACCCCTTGAGAGACAGTGAACAGATATAGGAACTTGAAGCCATTCAGGGAGGGAGGAGAAGGAGAGTATTGGGTTTCTAGTTTGAGAAGTGAGTTAAAAGTCCTGATGATAAACGTTTGGATATTAGTGGGAAGATTATGGGAATGAAAAGACCCCGTAATATGTTCATGTGAAATCTAGGCCCCATCAGAAATCAGGGTTAACAGAATTAGTCACTTTCACTTATTCTCGTGTCATAATACTTACAAAATAGCATTGTTAATCTACTTGATAGAATTGTCAGAGGCTGCAATTTGGACTCCCAAACTCTATCACAATCTTCTTTAGCTTAAATTGTAGAAAAAATACATTAAATATATTTTTGAAAAAAAATGGAGTGGTGTATTCATCCGTAATCTTACAACTATGAACTTTTCTCTCTTAGACTTTCCTAAACACATACATATATTTAGTTGTACTAATTATGTACATGCAGTTTTGTGCTCTACAGTTTGATGTATTTTCTCATAGATATTTTTATATTGCTTAATAGTTTTCATAATGATCATTTGTAACAACTGCAAAATATTCCATTGAGTGGATGTACTATAGTTAACTCTTTTCCTATTGTTGGATATTTAATCCTTTTAGACTCTTTGCTTTTTAATAAAGGTAATCAGGCTATTTACACATACTATATATATATATATATATACATATATATATATATATACACACACACACACATAAAATTGAGATATACTTGGTCTTTAGAAATCATTCTATTGAATTAAAAAACATTGCTTGTCTCTTGCTTGACCTATGCTCCTGTCTTGTATTCTGTAATTTAGAAGATGAATGTAATTACTAAAATTCTATTGGTGATTATTTTAAAGGATTGGTTCTCAAACTTTAGTGACTGTCAGAATCACTTGTGGGACTTATTAAAAAGCACATTTCTGGCTCTATCCTTAGATGTATTGATTAACTAGATCTAGAGTGTGGACCTAGACTTTCTTGTGTAGGGGTTATAGAGCACATTTGATAAGTAAACACTGTTTTCAGGAAAATTTAGGACATCTTTTAACACAATTAACCATGGAATGCTTAGGTTCTATATTTGAGCTTAAGTAAACTTTTAAATATAGTCTGTATAACCTAGTGATTCTTATACCTATAAGCATAAAATCTAGTTTTGACTTTATGCCATCACTCACCAGGCAGTAGAGAGGAAGTGAGACTGAGGGAATGAGGAGGAGATCGGTTACCCCTCAGCTGGAAGACAGACAGGAAGGCAGTCCTGCCCACTGTGCATGTGACATGATGTGGGGTGTGGGGAAGATGTTGTAAGGAGGACCCAGGGATCCCTGAACTACAAAGTGATGTGATAAAGAGACAGCACACCTATTGGATTTCTTAAGAAATCTAAACAGTGCTTGAAACAAAAACAGAATATTTAAATACATGTAATCAGCTTTACAGTTTGATGAGATTAATGGCTTAAATACATGTTCAGCATTAAAAAATTAATATCTCCATGTTCTCAGAATGAAATATCTATATGTTTATCATACTTCCTTCAAAGGCATCAGAGAACAAAACTGTGATTAGAACCCAGTATGTTTTTATATGGTGTTCTTCTATTTTAGTGTGTCCATCATGAAACTCAACACATTTGTCAGACTATTCTTTTTCCTTTATTTCTCAAAATAAGCAGTGAGTGGGCAGATATCTTTCCTACTTTATAATCACAGGAAGAGAAGCACTGGAAAATGAAATTTTTTGCTTCAAAACCCATACCAGCTAATTGATCTCTTTTCCTGGATTATCTGAGGGTTGAGGCCTTTATAAATGCTACAGTAGACTTAGCACTGTTTTCTGTGTGTCTCTCACATTTCTGCACGAGCAGAGACACAGACTGCCCTTTGCTATGGAAAGTCTTTTCAAGAAGGTTTATATAGCAAATAGCCTTTGAAGACAGAGAGAGTGTTTCCCACCAGAACAAAGGGCAGGCATGCTTGCTGTCCAGTATAAAAGACCTAAGTTTCCTAAGTTCAAAGATTCTTTTCTGAAATGCAACCCACTGCATGTGCCGGCATCCATCTGGACCCATCTGCGTTGTCTCCCTGGGATTTGAAGACGAGGAAGAACTGACAGAAATATGCTATCCATGCTGCTTGCTGCTGTGCCGTGAGTAATAAGTCCTACATCTCTGACCCAAGAATCTCATGTCATCAGCCAACATTCATGAAACTATGGCAGGCTAACTTGTTATCTAATCAATAGGATACAATCTCACAGCCTTCACAATTCTTGACAACCACAAAATGGCATTCAGTTAAAGACTGTGGAATAGAATCAAGGCCCAGATAATAGACTCTGGGTCTTCTGATTATAAACTCATGGTCCATGGAGAAGTTGGCACTGCCCCACAAAGTATGGCCAAAGAAGAAATAACAGCAACCACACATCCCCTGGGAGAAAAAGACACCTAAGTAGAATGCACTGCTAACAAATATGCTTAATCTATCTCATTTGTACTTGAAACTGTCGAATTTGGAATCACAAATATGTATGACCAAGAAATGTTGTGTTACTTTATTTTCTGCAAGTTACTAAGCAGGTAAAAAAAAAAAAAATTGTCATCATTGTGCTCCTTTTCCTTCCTTCCAGAGGTTTAAATTTTGCCCAGAAAATAGAGGCAGAGCCAGTATGGTCACCACTGAAATGCACTTTGTCTAAACCAGTGAGGTTCCCCTTGAATCAGCAGCCGACCCTGCTGCTTCTGTGACACCTGGCTCTCAACATCATCTCCCCTGAAGCTCTATGTTGGGAGGAAAGTGCAGGTCACAGGCTCCTCCAATCTCTTTCCAGATGAGAGGAAACCTCCTCTCTCTGTCAGGCCAACTTCTTTCTCACCATCCTCATAACATAATACCATAATGTTTACCTTCAAGGAGCTCTCAAGTATTGGAAAACAAAGTCAGGAAGGAAACATTGGGACTTCCCTGGTGACGCGGCGGTTAAGAATCTGCCTGCCAATGCAGGGGACATGGGTTTGAGCCCTGGTCTGGGAAGATCCCACATGCCGCAGAGCAACTAAGCCTGTGTGTCACAACTACTGAGCCTGCGCTCTACAGCCCGTGAGCCACAACTACTGAGCCTGTGCGCCTAGAGCCTGTGCTCCGCAACAAGAGAAGCCACCGCAGTGAGAAGCCCGCGCACCGCAACTAAGAGTAGCCCCCGCTCGCTGCAACTAGAGAAAGCCCGGGCACAGCAACGAAGACCCAACGCAGCCAAAAATAAATAAATAAATAAATTTATTAAAAAAAAAAAAAAAAAAAGGGAATCATTGGGCTCCTGGAGCAAAGGAATCCAAAGGGCATGGCTTTTTTCTGGAAAAGGGCTTAAGAGGGAAGTGTAATTTGAGAATACAGCATGATGTAATATCTTGGTAAATTATCCTGCCACACTATGTTTTATATTTTTTCTTTCTTTACATTCTCCTTGGATCCTTTCCTTTAATGAAAGTGGATGACTAGGTGGTAGCGATGGGATGAATTGGGAGATTGGGATTGACATATATATACTCATATGTATAAAATAGATAGGTAATAAGAACCTGCTGTATAAAAATGTAAATAAATAAAATGAAAAATAAAACTGGATCACAACTTTCTGTAGAAACATAGGTTTAAAAAAAAAAAGTGGATGACAAGTTTTAAAGTGTTGCATGGACCGTTTTAAGGGTGTAAGCTCCAGAACAGTAGCCTGGGGGTGGGAGCGGGGTTTAACGAAAGAGGCAGCACCTACAGAGAACAAGCAAAATGAATAGGAAACCTGTGGGTTGGTGCCTTTGGCTATAGTCCTCTTTGTTCTCTTCAGCTAGTAACCCTTCCTCCCTCTATCAGGCTGTCAAGGTAAAACCGACTAGCAGGATGCCTGCTTAGCCAACCCTTCTACATTTGAAGACTATGTAAATGACAATAAAACACTGGCAGTATGTGCAGATTCTCACATACTAGATTGCATACTAGATTCAGAAAGGAAAATATGGTCTGTCTTGACTCTCACTGCTGTCAAGTGTTTAAATTGTCCTTCCAGCATATATTTAAAACACATTGTCATTGCAATGTTACCAAACAGTGAACAAGTCAATGTATCTGAGACCACGCAGTGATTGACACTCTCTAAGTCAAACAGAGCGACATGGAACCTCAGCCTGGGACTGCCGTTTCCAGCTCTGAGGATGGCTGACGCTGTTTCTGACAGTGTGGAGAGATGTGTTGTGTTGGTTCACAACCACAAGCTGTAGAGTCAGAAGGTAGCTTCCACTCCTTGGTCGCTTGGCACACTTGCTTCCCTGAGTGGGAAAGAACTGAGGCAAATTGCAGTGATGTCACAAACACATTTTCAAGCAGTTGTTCTTTTTAATGTGAATCTTTGGGGGATGGTTTCTTCTTTTGTTGATTTTGGTCTTTTATTGTATTTGGTTTGGAGAAGAGGAGCATATCTGGGTTACATGCTCATGTAGGATCACTTATAGGATCATGGAGCAAGCCTTCTGGGCTGCATGGTCGCACGTGGGTGAGCAAGGTCCTCGTCCTCAATTTAAATCATTTGCTAAGTTGCTCACTAATCATCACAAGAACTCATCTAAGCTTCAACTTTAAAAAATGGAATTGGGCTTCCCTGGTGGTGCAGTGGTTGAGAGTCCGCCTGCCGATTCAGGGGACACGGGTTCGTGCCCCGGTCTGGGAAGATTCCACATGCCGCAGAGCGGCTGGGCCCGTGAGCCATGGCTGCTGAGCCTGCGCATCCGGAGCCTGTGCTCCACAACGGGAGAGGCCACAACAGTGAGAGGCCCACGTACAAAAAAAAAAAAAAAAGGAATTTGCACCTGGAATGAAAGGTCCAACTAACCTTCTCAGTTAGAATGAAGTTCTAAGCAGCTGCCCACACCACCCTTTCAACAGAGTCAGGATGAAACATTTTTTCACTCCTAGATTATGTGCCATTGTGGAAGGCAGAAAATGCATTTTTCATCCTTGTATTCTGAAGTGTGTCTCAGTGCCTGGCACAAAATACATGTTTGATAAATTTTTGTCAAATGAGTAAAGGAATGAATGCCGACAATTAAATAACCATGCAAATAAAAAAAGAGCCTTGGACTTCCCTGGTGGCACAGTGGTCAAGAATCCTCCTGCCAATGCAGGGGACACGGGTTCGAGCCCTGGTCCAGGAATGTCTCACATGCTGCGGAACGACTAAGCCCGTGCGTCACAACTACTGAGCCTGTGAGCCACAACTACTGAGCCCGTGTGCCACAACTACTGAAGCCCATGTGCCTAAAGCCCATGCTCTGCAACAAGAGAAGCCACCGTAATGCGAAGCACACCGCAAGGAAGAGTAGCCCCCGCTCTCCGCAACTAGAGAAAGCCCATGTGCAGCAACAAAGACCCAATGCAGCTAAAAATAAATAAATAAGTAAATAAATATTTTTAAAAAAGAGCATTTCGGGTTTCCTGGGTCTTGTTTTCAGAGGTTACTCTTTTTAGGCCATTTTTTTCAGCTCTAATGACTACATCTCCTTTTATTACATCTTTCATTTTTTTCTAATTAAGCTTACCATGGTTCATAAACCCTGAGAAAGTAGCAAGGTTATCCACTAAAGAGTGTTTTTTGACCTATATTCTCTTAGTAAGCGTCCCTGGCAATGTTTTTGACTTCTCCAAAGAGTTGTTACATAGATTTTATATTATTTAGATGGAGAAAGAAGAGAACAACATGATCAATGAAATTAAGGCTTTTGCATAATTAGGGAAAAAACACCCTTTGCCTGGCACAATTTCAATCTTTTTCACCAGCTGCTAAGTCATTTTCATATCCCTAGCTGCTTCCTCCAAGTGCAAACACACCTGTTCTCCCAGCTCAGTACCCATTTTATGCTGGCTCCTTGTGAGCAGGAGATATGAGTATTTTGACTTGCATCAGAGAGCAGAATAATCATCTCTTTATTCTAGGATGACAATAGCTGTCTTTGGCAGAGGTAGGCAGCTGTGTAGTGGTCAAACTCAGAGTCATCCTCCTGAGACTCTGAGTAGGACAGTTCACTTAGAAAACTGTTTTAGGTAAAGCTACAAGCTTGGATTTTTCTCTCTGGTCAACTTGTTGCGCTAGCAATCTGTGAAAGCCCATCTGACCTGGCTGTGCTTCATGCAATGCCCAGCGCTTCATGTCTGGTGGCCAGTCCAGAGACAACCAATCCTGTGCTTCCTTGTTTACTGCAGATGAAGTCCCCAACAGACTGGGTGACTGGCAGCCTAAGTGGCTCCTCTTTCTTTGGCACTCGAGGAAGGAACTTGAACTAAAGCATAAAGCCTGCATAGCTTATGTGTGAATGGGAACAAAGCAAAAGCAAGTGTCAGAGATAAGATTAAGTGAGGTCAAAGGCAGAGCAATTAGTGTGCTGAATGGCAGTGATATTTGACAAAAGTAGGGGCTGTTCCTACCTTCTGCTGTTCCTATTATACTCCCATCAGGTACAGATGAATTATATGGAAGTCAGAGTTTCAGTTCTCAGTATCCTTAATGCTTTTTAGCTCAGAATGTTCAAGAGTAACTGGCTCATTTTTTATTGGGAATTGCTTACAGATCCCCAACCCCCATCTGATTTATAATAGTTTCCAAAATAATGGTGTCATTCTGAGGATTTCTTTCCATTGTTCCACTCTGTATTCCTTCCATCTGGTTATACAGCACTCATCTTAATTAGTGAAATGCCATCCTGTCCCTTTCTCCTTTGCCAGCAAGTCATTCAGTTCCCAAATCACTTCTTCACCTCTATCCCATAGTTTAGTATTTTGCAGCAGAAAAACTGTAACGTACCACATTCTTCTCCCTGTTAGGGAAAAGTGAAATCCGCTACAGCAGTGCTAATTAAGCCGAGTTTAACATTAGCTTTAATTTAAAGCAGCCCTCCCAAGACTTCCTAGCATACACTCAGGGTGTCATAAAATACGAAGCCACACTCCCTCTCCATTAGCGTCCATTTATTTGGGATCAACACCAAGCAGCAATAAACAGGCACAACATGTTCCTTTCTCTCCTATGCTGTCGGGCAGCAGCCTGCTCACTGGAGACTTGCTTCAGCAGCAGTAGCAGCAGCAGAAGCAGCATCCTTTAGGTGCCGGGTTAAAGCAAATTGGGGCCAAATAAAGTATCTTGCTAGGCATCTCTCTCTCTCTAATCTTAGGCGTGTTTTATAGTTTAAAGTGCATCATGGCAGTGAGTTAACTGTTGAAATAACTTGTATTAAAAGGAAGACTCGATCACACTCAAAATGGAATTGGTTTGGCCAGAGGTGATTTTCGGCAGAAAGCAAACAGGCAGTGGAGGCTGCCGGGCATGATACTGTGATTATGATAGGTCTATGAATCAAGCTGCTTTTTAAAAACCTTTTGTGTACCTGTTGTCACACCTCCACCAGCCAGATTTAACCCTCCACCCCCTTCTCCTGTCTCCTGGCAGCCAGTGCCCTCATTACCGGGTTTTCCTGATCCCTTTCCTTCATGGAACTGTAAATGCTCAGTATATCTCTGGCCAGTAGTTAATGCTACTCTATTAGTTTAGTCTAAAGTGTTTATGTTAGACCTTCCAGATAAGCATTTTTAGTACAGGTAGGGTTTAACAATTTTTTTCAATTTTTATTTTGTAAACATCAAACACCTAAAAAGGAGGTTTTAAAAGAAGAGAAAGAAATCCTAGCACATCAGTAACTTCTTAATCCAGTTGTATCAGTTGTTCCTGCTGGTAAGACCTCAATGCATTTAAAAATGCAGAGGAGTAATACATTTTAAACTGTCTGGATAAGGCGATCTTCACAAATTCAGCCCGAACACAGAAGCCTTCTGTTTTCTTCTTGTCATGTAGATCAGAGCTAGAATTTTAATAAATAATAAATAAGAGAGGTCGGAAGAAGAAAAATCCAAGGGAAATATCAAACATCTTCTAAGTCCCATCTGTTGCATCATCCATTAGCCGAGAAATTGCAGAGAGCCCTAATAATAGTACTTGTGATTTAAATAGCACCTTTCAAACAAAGAGCTTTGCTATCTCTAATCTCATCTTTTACAACTTCCTTATAGGAGCACCTGGGACAGGAATTATTTTCTATGTCTTACAAATAGAAACACCATGGCACAGGGGTTAGTGATTTAAACAAGGTCATGCTGTTTGCCGGGGCAGAGAGAGGATGTGGACCATATGGCGTGACTATGGTACATCTCTGTAGCAGCTACATTGTTTAGATCTATGCAGACCCAGACCCAGATGTAATATAATGACCTGAACAGCATTGTGCCTAAGCTAATTGTGGGCAAAGATCAGATCCTCTGCTTAAGGGGATGATGGTTGCATGCATAGTAATATTTGTTCTTTGTAAATACATAATAAATGTCCTTTGCCCTGGGTGAAAACACTTAAAGGACTGTCTCTTAACTGCCTTTCTCTAGCACAAATTTATTGTTTTGATGGTAATGTATGTTTATCATAGCCTGAGTTCAGTTCTTTCTGTGCGTGTGTTTAGGTATGGAATTTTTGATATGCTGGTCAAATCTGAGCTACTGCTATTATAACAAATTTAGACAAAAAGTAACAGTAAATCTGATAAGAGATAAATATGTAATAAAGTTCTGTCAGTCTTAGATGCACTCCAGCAGATTTCCCTGGGATATGCAGTTGTGAGTCATCTTCCACTGATGGAAAATATTCCTAGTTGGAGGTCCACGTCTCTTTGGCTGTGGGCAAGACCACGATGCTTCACAAGAAATACTATAGGGAGAACAGTAGCTCCTTTTATTTAAGAAACATTGGCCCACCCCTTCGTTGTAGTGAGACAAACCTTCTGGGGTCTGGCTGCGATCCCTGGCTTAGCAGTGGCTCTGCTACGGTCTGTTCACCCACGATATTACTGAACTGCCCACGAGCTGGACAGCCAACTCATTTGACAGAAGTCTCTGTTCCTTCATCTATCATATGGATTTAAGGATTTCTTTAAAGTTTTGAAGAGATTATTTGTGAGCATGTGCTTTGAAAGGTATAAAGTGCTGTACAGTTTGACTTGATATTATAATATTATATATATATTTTTAAGTATCTATTTATTTATATATTATTTATTTTGGCTGTGCCGTGTCTTAGTTGGGGCACGTGGGATCTTTGTTGCAGCACGTGGGATCTTTTCATTGAAGCATGCGGACTGCTTAGTTGTGGCATGCATGTGGGATCTAGTTCCCCGACCTGGGATGGAACCTGGGCCCCCTGCATTGGGAGGGTGGAGTCTTACCCACTGGACCACCAGAGAAGTCCCCTATAACAATGTATTTTTGACATACGTCTATCAAATTTCTGTAGGAAATCACATGGATGAATTTTTGTTGTATTATAATAGCCAGCTATTTCACCTAATTCAGCTAAACATCTGGTCAAATACATTGTAATGTTATTTTGACTGAATTGATTAATAGGCATGAGAAGAATCTCCCCAACCCCTGTAGAGAAAGTCCAAAATAGCCTGGAAATTTAACTTTGCTATTTAATAAAGAAGTTTCCTGTTTATCTCATTAACGGCACCTATATGACTCACTTCGGAGCCAGATGTTGTACTTCACCATTTCATAACGTGTCATTTCTGCACACCGGATTTCTTTTCATAGCTTCTGAAGCAAAATCTATCTCATCCCATCACCAGGATATTGTTGGTGACAGCTGCAACACCTGAATAGGTAGCTTCAGCTTTCATATGGACATAGAGGTGGGACATGTTCTCAGAACGGAGCCAGCAGGGGATGAAACATATGGCAGGAAGTGGAAGAAGTGAAGACTAGTTTCTGTAACAAACTCCTGTGAGTTTTGACAAGGCTCTCTGATATACTGTCAAACCACCCCAGGCTGAGAGGCAGGTAAAGTTTCTCTATCTCTAGTCTGAACACTAAGATTTGCCTGAGGAAAGAACTTGCTTACATTGTTATCCAAAAAACTGTTGGGAGGCAGTGAGTTCTTCATTACTGGGTATAGTAAAGAAATGGTTTGTAACCTTCACAGCTCATCAGATTCGCCTGTGTAGATGTTTCGACCATCTCCACCCACCAACCCCCATCCCACCTCTACCCTTAGATATTTAATTCAGTAGATCAGGGATGACGTTCAGGCACCTATACTTGTAAGAAGTCCTTCTGATGTTTCTGATGTGCCAAAAGCTAGGCAGAAATGTATTAGATAATCTAATTACTTAATGGATGATTGTTCTCCGGGATGGACTTTAAGGCTGGTGCTAATGCTGTGTTTACGTGAAAGTATGAAGATAAATCTTCATTTGAAGGGGTCAAAATCTGAAATGTATACAGGGACTAATAGATAAAGTGGATTGTGAAGCGCTTCTGTGAAATATAATGTGTAGTGGTGGGGTTGTGGCATATTGAAGAGTGATGCTCTGTGGAAAGGCACTCCAGTTATCAAAACACATCTGTGGACAGATTTGGCCCCATTCGGTCTCCACTTTGACCTGAGTATAAAGTCTTCTGGGGGTTGAGGTGTTGGGGAGATCCTTCTCATGCCTGGAGTTTTCTTCAGCTTTTCCAGTATGGAATAGTCAGTACTATTTTCTTTTTCAGGTTTTTAAAACAATGTTAAAACATTAAACGTAAGAGGTATATCTTGCAGATTGTGTTTTATAAAGATGGAGGATAAGACTATGATTAAAATGGATCCATTTCCTTCTCTCGTTTTATCCCCCGGCTTATCCCATCTGATGACATGTTTGAAGCTAGTTTGACTTAGATCTGGATAAGCAGAGTACGGGGAGCTTGATCTTCAGTTTACCTAGATTTCTTTTGCTCCTGCATCCAGTCCCTAATTCTGTAGGACACTGGTAAGAAAACGTTAATAAACTAAGAGAAATATAAATGAATAGCAAGCACTTCAAGAAGATTTAAATAACTATTTTAAAGTTAGAAGTATTTTGGGGGCATCTGCTGAAAATGTTGCCTAACTGTGGTATTCATTTTTTTCACTTTGGGGCAATGAAATTTTATGAGTCACTAAATACGTATTTTGACATCTGGCTTCACTGCTTTTTTTTTTTCTTGAATGCTATAAATTCTCATCATAAGAGTTTCCTTCTTGTCAGTCTTTTGATATTACACTTTCAATCATTTTCTGGGTGATTTACAGATGGTTGTACCTAATTGCTTTAGGTCTTAGTCTCTTGTGAATTCTCTAGGCTAGGGTAAGGTGTTAGGGCAAGGAATGGATATGTTCAATTTTATGTGAGGACAAGCTAAGTTTTGGCCTTCCTTAACTGTGTCATTTTTATCCTTGTGCCTGTTTCATTTGTTAATGTAAATTATTATAGCTAGCATTATTTAGGCATTTCTTTCAGATTTTAAGATTCTCTTGCCTTAAAATTGCTTTCTGACACCTCTAGTCTTAATTACAGCTACCAGTTTTGGAACTCTGATCCATGTGAGATTCTCAGATATTTTAATTTTGAATTTGTCTGCTGATTTTGTTTTGTAGAGAAATTAATTTTACATTGTTATAGTGTGATGAAGGCTTTTTTTATGAGTAAATTAAAAAAATTCTAAATAGGATGTTTATGACCAGAAGAGAGTTTTAATTTCTATAACTGAGGAAGTATGTCTATGCTGTTTGATATATGGAGTCCTGGTTCTGCATCTGTGGATTCATGCTTTGATGTATGAACTTTTATATCAAGAGTTAGATGGTAAGTTGAAAACGACTATTGACCATACTACATCAAAACTGGTTGCCTAGAAAAAGTGTATTTTTTTCCTCTTATCTCCCAGTTCTCAAATTTTATAGATTCCTCTAGTAGTGTTTGTAAAAGTTTCATTAAAACCTGATCATCCTCATGGGAAGAAGTACCTGTGAAGAGTAAGCAATCATATTCTCCATCAGACAATTTTGTGAGGAAGCACACCAGGAAGGTGCTGGGGTGAGTTTGCAATCACATGTGCTGGGACATTTAAGATAAAGTGAAGTCCAGACTCTCTAATAACCACCTTGATTAGTGAATCTGCGAAAATGTGAGGGAAACCCTGCTTATGAGTGTATACCTTTAGGAAATTAGCTCAGAATCCCTCAGGAAACCTTAACGTCTGAGATATCAACATCAAGCCCTGCTGATCACATTAATTCCTTAACTGGTATTGCCTCATCTTAGACATTGCTGCCAGCATGTGAAAGAATATGTTTCGAGTGGGCTGCTCTTTGTAGTTGCCAGCAATACTCTTTGGGGTGTCTAGAGGCACAGAGTTAACTGCTGAAGCAAACTACAGGAACTCTAAGCGTTCTTCGGACTGCAGTGAGAAGCTTGGAATGGGGCATCACCCTGAATTGCTAACATTTCCCAGTAACTCTGATTTCTAGTTGAGAACAACTTGGCATTTATTTTACAATCAGTGGAATGGCTTTCACTTTCTGTCTTGTTTTGGCTTACTTTCACTTTTTTTTTTTTTTTTTTTTAGCCTCACTGCAAGGCTTGCCAGGATCTTACTTCCCCCAACCAGGGCTCCAACCTGGGCCCTCAGCGGCGAAAGCACGGAGGCCGAACCAGTGGACTTCTGGTGAGTTCCCATGGTTTGCTTTCACTTTTGACCATGGAATTAGTGAGGAAGGTTTTGCCAGCCTAGTGGCCTGGACCTCCTTGTTAGCTCCTTTTGGGCAGTGGACATTCAGCCCATTTGCCTGAGGGTAAATAAGCAGTTCTGTTTTCCTGTTTTTCTGAAGGAGAACTGCTTCATTATGTAGCCTAACTTTGGCTGGAGCTAGAAGTTAATAAAATTGAGACCCACCTCTGAGGGGCAATACTTGAGCTGCTCGAAGTCAGTTATATTTTTTGTTTCAACAGCTGCCTACACGCCACTCATTGGTTTTTACTCTCACTCACATCACGTATATTCAACCCATAAACTTTGATTAAAATATTAGAATACATTTTTATTTTATTGCTTTTTGCATCTGAGCACAGCTTACCCAGACAGCTACATCACAATGTGCACATTGTTGATTATTCATGAAGACACTCTAGGCATTGTAAGTATTAGTTTTTCTTCAAATGGAGTAGGCCTAGTCATATAACTGAAAAGATTAATACGAGCTGGAGCAGCAAATGAGGAAACCAGGAAGGCCAGCTTGCAAATCTGATTAAAATGTCTAGTATATTGAAATTGAGGAGAAGATGTAAAATTAAGAAAGTTACAAGCAGGAAATGGCAAACACCAGCTGAGGCGATAGGGAATGCCATATGTTATATGTTCTTCATGGTTTTTTTTTCCTCTTGCTTTTTTCAAAAAAGACTATATATAAAATACATTATATATATATATATATATATATATATATATATACATGCATATATTTCCTTGGCACATGTATCATTAAGGATCTCCTCAGGAAGTCAAGTTGATATAATTATTATTTTTGAATAACAAAAATCCAAAGTTATTTTCTGCAGCATCAGGTTTGCATTGATAACAGTAATACCATGACTCTAGTCATTGTTAAAAGATTTAAAATTCTAGTCAGCTTTCTTTTGGTTTTCCTGTTGGATTTTATCTGTCCAAGTTCTGAGCTCTGCTGTCTCTCTGTGTTTCTGTTGATGAGCATCCAAGGAATGGTTTTGGAGCCTGTTCCCATCTATTCTTCCCACAATATTTGTTTAACACGGGATAAACAACTGATCACAAAGGATAAACAGCGATAGAATATTCTTAATCTTATTGTATTAGGGACATGCAAATCTAGCCAGCATTTATTACACAGAGGCCAATGTGAATTTTATTTTATTTCATAATGTGTAATTAGTTTTGAATGTCAAAATGAATTATCCCATGTCTGTTTCCTGTGCAGATTTGTTTTAAAAATTTGACATTTTCCCCTTGAATTCACTGTTCAGAACCCATCTGCATATTTATATTCTTTCATCATATTCTGCTATAAACAATAATCAATAAAGCATCCAATAAAAAGTCTAGAATTTCTAGTTGTCTAGAAGATCAACAGCTTTCGTAAAAGGAGCAGCTATTCATCCTGTCGCCTCATCTACATTTCTCCAGGCCTTAGATGTCTTTGACCTTCCTAGTTTGCCTTCCAGATGGCAATAGCAACTAAATTTCCTCTACATGTTCTGTATTCATAATTTCATAGAGCTTATCTTAATAAAAACCTCTTAGCCCTGATTAATAATTTATTATCAGTTTACAGATTTGCAAAATTTATATCAAGAATTTGCTCCCTCCTTATTATAAAAAAAGAAAAAATAGCAACGATGCTTTCCATTTTAGAAAGGAGGCTACCACTTAAATGACTTAGCCATATTCTATGTCTTAGCTCTCTGTTTTTCTGCTTCTCCAAACCTGTGGGGACTGTTCTCCTTTTGGGGAGACAATGGAAGTGAGCTGTAGTAAAATAAAGAAATATGTTTCTTTGTTTTTTGTTTTATATTTCTTTGTTTTATCTTTTCTGAATAGCATATCTAGAAATATTCATTCTGGATATGCTATTCTCTTCTGGAAGACCCATTTGCTAGAAAGAAAGGATTCCTAGTTCAGTCAAGAATTGGTAGTGACCTGGTATATCAGCTTATGCTAAAAATAGACTGCAAAAAAGGCTCTTGTTAAAATGTTTTCTAGACAATGATGACTTTAGCTAGCACAGTTACTAGGACCAACTTTTTAAAGGGAATTTACTGGTAGGGATGCAAACATTACAATTCCTAATTCAGAGGTCCAAAAACTCTAAGACCTGGAGAGTGTAAAGTGTTAGGGATAATAAAAAGCTGTGTCTACAGAGATAGCAATAAGCTTTAGATTATTCTACAAAATCTTGAGTTACTGGATATTTCAAGTAAGGCTCCCCTCTTCCTCTTCTTCATCTTTCTTTTTTAAAAATAAGTAAATTATCTATCTATGTCTTAGTCGTCTATTGTATACCATAGATGATAGTCTAGGTGAGGAAAATGGAACCTGGAAGTGGGGAAAAAAATAAAGCCTTACTCTTTTTATATTATTAATGAAATAGTAGTTATAAATACAAAATCCCAGGATAATTTGGCTGACAAATGTATCAGACCTAGCTAACTCTTTTTCTCAATCTTTACAAAGAGAGATGCAGAGCAGCAGTCAGGAATCAATGTAATTTATGTTTCTCAGGAGAGAAAGAAGAAAAACTGAAGGAAATAAGGACTATGTCAGAGCAAATGATTAAGAAGTTACACTACTGTGAAGTTTAAAAAAACTATAGGATCAGGAGAACAATTGAATGAGAAAATAAATGAGCTAGAGTACAGCAGTCAGTAAGTTTTGGAAGTGGGAGATGGGAAAGAAAGAAGACACTTTGGAACCTTAACGTAAGGTAAGTGAAATAGGACTGTATTCCTGTCTGTCATTGTCTCTCCTCGCTTCCTTCCTCCTCACCCAATCATCACGTAGAAGGTCAGTGAAACCTGTCAGTTGGGACTGGATTCTCATGAAGGTGTACACCAGTCATCCAGGAGGTGATATCGCTTATGCAGAGTGATTTTTTGTTTGTTTGTTTGTTTGTTTTTTGCGGTACGCGGGCCTCTCACTGCTGTGGCCTCTCCCGTTGCGGAGCACAGGCTCCGGACGCGCAGGCTCAGCGGCCATGGCTCACGGGCCCAGCCGCTCCGCGGCATGTGGGATCTTCCTGGACCGGGGCATGAACCCGCGTCCCCTGCATCGGCAGGCGGACTCTCAACCAGTGCGTCACCAGGGAAGCCCTATGCAGAGTGATTTTTGATAAATGTGCTTAAATAAATACATATTCCCATTTCCACTAAATCATTTGGTGGGAATCACAGGGTAAAATGCCACATTATGAACCATATCAGTTGTCCCCTAAAAAAGTGAAGGTAGAGTTTTTGTTCTTGTAAATACTGATAGATGATGTTTCTATTAGTACTTGTTTTTTACAATGATATTTGCATTCTGTGTGATGTTCAGGTATGGAATATTGCAGGGATAGGAAAATAAGCAAGAAGGGGAAAATATAGAAGTATTTTGTAACATTTCCAGCACACTGACTTCTCTTTTTTTTTTAAGTTTACTTTAATTGATTTTTCTCTGTTGTACACATTCCTAAACAGAGCTGTCTTTGAGTAAAGTTTTTCTTATATGATTTAATTGTTACTGGGAGAATCCTATTTCTTCCCAAATATTTTAGTTTCTTACTCTTTCAGTCTCTATGGTTTGACTATTCAGAATTGACTTCATCAGGTCTTCAAAAATGTCCCATTGAAATTTCTTTATACTGTGTAAGGTAACATCTTGAGCTTCTGACAGTGGAAACCAGGGTGGGTGGGTGAGGGTGGACTTAATTCAGTGAGATAAACCTGCTTGAATGTAATATAGGCTAAGTGTGAGGATGGAAGGGACAGCAGTGTTCCAACAGGGAAGCTGAGCAGGGAGGTAAGAAGTTGTTATGTAGATGGGAGAGTTGTAAGTTACTTTGAAGAAAACTAGTTAGCAGTTAAATATAGCTTCCATTCTAGAATTGAACAGATGAGTTACTTAAAATGGTTGCTTTGGGGGGCAGGTTGAAGAATTTCATGTCATTCATCATTTTACTGAGACTGATATACAAACAGGCTTACTTTCTATTTTAAAACAAAGAAAACAGAGGGCTCTGACAGAAGCACACTGTAATTGTGACCATGTGTGAAACTCATATATAGGCCATAACACTATTTCTACCTGCCCCTGCAGGAACTAAGACATTTGGTGAACTACTTTCTAAGACTCCAAATAGATTATAAAAAATTTAGAAAATATAAAGAAAAAATTACATGTAGCATCACCTTCCAAAGACAACTTCTGATAATATTTTAGAATATTTATTTCTTGTCTTTTTTTCTTTTAAATTAATAATGTTTCTCATCATCTTATGAAGGAAATAGATAGCCATTGTAGGAAGTTTACAAAATTCAGAAAGTAGAAAGAGAAAAATTACCCCAAGCCCTACTATAGATGGCCACTGTGAACTTTTGGGTGTATTTCCTTCTTGCATTTTTTTTTTTTTTTTTTTAGTGTGTATAAAATGATGTGGTAGATTAGTGGTTGACCTCAAAATTCATTCTGCTTTTCTTCCTGGATACATGGCCATCCAACTAAAATCTACATTTCCCAGGTTCCCTTGAGGCTAGGTGTGGCCACGTGACAAACTTCTTATCAATGAGACATGCGCAGAAGTCATATGTGGAATTTCTGGTCATTTTCTGTAAGGTGACTGCTGGAGCCCTGTTCCTCCATTTTATTCCCATTCACAGGGCTTGATTGCTATGATGGAGCAGGAGTTCCAGGCTAAGAGGGAAATGGCACATGCATCCACCCCAGCCTGGGCTCTGTACAAGCGTTCATCTTGGAGAACCCATGTGCCCTTTGGGGACTTTCTAAGGGATATTCAGCAGAAGGAAGCCTGAGGGTTTGTAACTTGGATGTTAAGAGCTAATGATCCCCAAAGGGAACTATATTCAATATCATGTAATAAGCTATAATAGAAAAGAATCGAAAAAAGAGAATATATATATATATATATATATATATATATATATCTCTCTGAATCACTTTGCTGTATGCCTGACACTAACACAATATTGTAAATCGACTGTACTTCAATTTAAAAAAAGATAAAAAAATATTTAAGGTGTAAACAATCTGTTAAACCAAATAAAGGATATTAAAAAACAAAAAGAGCTAATGATCCCTTGGATTTAGTTACCTTTCCTACAAATAAGCTGATGGGACCTAGGGGAAATTTGGATTTATATATTAATATTTTTATGAATACTCTATACATTTATATATCCTCTGTAAATATTTTAATAAATACATTAGTTTTGGCACATATCTCTCTGTATCATTAATTATTCTTTGAAAATATACCCTTTAACAGTTGTGTAATAATTAACCATATAGATAAACAGTTATTTATTGGACATTTTAATTGTTTTCCATTTTTATTATTAGAAATAATTTTTGATATATATAGTTTTTGTTTTCTTTAACTTACTAATTTTGTATTTTGGATAAAATGCTAGAATTGGAATTACTGGGTTAAAGGGCATATGCATCTTAAAGACTCTTAACATATTTGGGGGGTTAATAAACTGTGACCACAACTGTGAGGTACTAGGGATGAATCTGTAAGTCTCTTCCTAAAAGGTAAATTATACATATGGCAGCGAGGGAAGAGATCATGTAATGTTTGTACAAGGATCACAAAAAGCCCCTTGTTATCAAGCAATTATGCTTGTTTACTCTCTAAAGTTTCTATTAAAGAACAGAGTGGGACTTGCTTTTCAGTGCTTTGAACAAATCAAGAAATTTGAGATTGATATTACCATAGATCTCAGCTTAAATGACATAAAACCCCTGTAATCTCTCAATTTCTGCTTCAGTAGAGGTAATAAAAGAGGAAATAATCTTTTTCCCATTGGAAGCAATTGCACACCTGCCACCTTGGAGCTTGGCTGTAGTCTGAGGTCAAATCCTTCCCTGGCAGTCATTCCTAAGACCAAGAGTAGCAGTCCAGAGGGGGTCTTAGATGCAAAGTATCCCCCCTTCAACAGATGCCTAGGAGTTGTGAGGTATTATTTGAATATTGTTTAGTGCTGTATGTGTTAGGGAATAAGGGGAGAACAAAAGCCTTTGGCTTAAAACTTCCATTTCACTGTGATGAGAAAACCTAAGTAAAACTTTGCTCAGTATGGAGGAAGCAGCCCTAGTTCTGGTAGTTCATAACAATGTTAGTGACATTGGAGGCTTCAGTTTCACGGATGAAATCTATAGCCTGCGGAAGGCATTACTGCTTCCATTGCCCAGATGTGCCATTTGCTCTTACTCCTTATACTTTTTCCTATTTTAGATTATGATTTGCAGAATCACCTTTGAGGTGGATTTCACAATGAGATTTTCCAACCACACTTCACAAACAACCCAAATTTTATATTTTTATTTTTTCTAAGTAAAAGATTTGGTTAGTAAAACTGTATGATTCCAATGACTGTAAGTGTTCCTCATAGCAGGAAAGGAGATAACTTCCTAGGAAATGTACACCAGACCTACTTAGGAGTATGCAAGACAAATTCTCCACTTCCTCCACTCCAAGTTGGTTTAAACCATTCTGAATACATAGGATAGCCCATCTATTTGCCCTTTAATGTAGGAAGCAAGGAAATGACTTTGGTTCTTTGCCTTGGAGATAAGAACAGGAATGTAGCTTCTCTTAGCCCTATGTTTTCTCAATTGCAAAGGTAATCTTCATTGCCTGTTCCCTCTCACATCCACTTGTGTTGCCCACCAGGGTTGCAGTGGCAGGAACAATATACCCGGATTTCCCTGCTGCCCGTAGTCTAGCTAAGAGCTGGTTTCATATGGCCATCTTGCTTGCCAACAATTGGAGGAGTAATTATATCACATGCTTAGACTGGCTGGTGAATAATTGCAGGTCCAATTGTGAGTCCTAGCCCTCCTGTTCTACAGAAGTTATAAAAATGAAGGAAGCTAATTAGAGTCTGTGGGTCAAGGTCTATAGTCTATATGATATCTCATTAGCAGGAACTAGCCTCTCATTTTCCAATTCTTTCTGCATTCCTGAGGTGAGGCATCATTCAAAATGATACTAAAGTTTAGGGGTTGGGTTAGGGAAAGAACCAGGCAGATTATGAGACAAAAGAGTAATAAGGTGGGGACAGGGCTAGGAGTGGAGAACAGCCCCACCAAAAAGAATAAATAAGATTGTAACAATTTTAAAACTTTGAAACTAGACAGACCAAAGGAATAGAAATGAGAGTCCAGAAATGGACCCAAATGTGTAAGGAATTTAGTACGTTGGAATTTCAAATTAGAGGAACAGATATCCATTATTCAGCAAAAATGTCGGTGTTCTAGCTAGCTATCTGAAAAATATAAAATTGTATCACTAACTTACTCCATAGCTGAAATAAGTTGCAGACCAATCAAATATTGAATGTGAAAAATAAAACTGTAAGAAACGCTGGACAAAAACATGAGTAAGAAAAAGAGTTGGAGCAGGGAAGACTTTCTTTTCTATCATGACATAAAATCTAGAAATCATAAAGGAAAAGGCGGACTAGTGAAAATTTAAGACTTCTGAAAAGAAAAAAAAACACTATTAAAAAAGTTAAGAGATAAGTACTGGGAAAAAATAACTTCAGCAAAGGTGGAAATAAGGAACAAATTCCTTTAATATGCAAAGAATGCTTATAAATCAATAAGAAAAGGACGAATAACCCAACAGAGAACTAGGCAATGGACACGAGCAGCTGAGATTCACTTGGGTTGGTAGAAATGGAAGAAAAGTGGGTGGAAAAGGACTTTGAAAGATGCTGGTGAGACCCAAGGTGAGGGGACTGGACTTGTGGGAATCATATGGAGAGCAGCAGTCACCATTGTAGACAGCTGAGTACTGCCAGTCTCGGGCAGCGGGGACCCCCCCGAGGGAGTCTGCCAGTGCAGACAATCTGTCGCCATCCAGAGGACACCGCCCATAGCCTGTGCTGAGAGACCGTGTTGGGCTGTTTCCATATTCTAGCTCTTGTGAGGGTCTTGTGTGGAAAGTTACCTGCATGTGGCATGTGGATTGTTCAACAGTTGTGACCTCTTAGCTGTGATGTGATATTTTGTCCAGACTCATCTGATTTCCCCTTGTGGTTTCCTCCCTCCTAGAAATATAATACAAAGTCTTTGATTTCCAGGACACTGGGAGTCAGGAAGGGAAAGCCCAACATATGTACTTGGGCAGGCCTGGCCAGTGACACAGTGCAGGCTTCTTGTGTTTGCAAATACACTTTCTGGAAGGATACACAGAGAAGGAACTGAAGTAGAGTTGTATAACATTTATTTTTTAATGATAAATAGACATTATTTTATAATAAAAATTGTTGAAATAAAGTTACAAGTAACTTATCCCCCGCTTCCCCACAAACCCATTTTAATCAAGTTTAGGAAGAGTCATGGCAATGTATATTACTTGTCATCAGATATTTTAATTATTTAGGTGTCTTGAAGCCTCGGAGATGCTTCGAAGTCGCAAGGTTGGAGCCACCATGCACACTTCATAAGACTGAAGCCACCACACGTTATTCAAGATCAGCTACATAGTAAATAGAAGCTGGTTTGAGAGCCTCGGTCATACCTAAATGATTCTGAGATTTAACCTTTTTATTGCCTCTGTTCCCACATAAAACCAAGTCTTGCTCTGCCACAGTTATCTACTTTGGTGTTTTACTTCCTACTGTGTCACTGAGCCTCCTGAAAATTTCCGTGCAGGAGACCCTGTATGCTGTTGTTGAATTTGAACATGAAGACAATATTTGTTCCGCCCAACACTCACGTTCTTTTTGGAGAGAGAGAGTGTGGTGGGTGGAATATCCTCCCTCTGGGCAGAGGCAAGCAAGTAAGTGGTGAGAAACCATCCCCCAAACCCTCATGATGCTGCTGCAAAATTATCATCGCCAGTTTGAAGATGAGGAAACTGAGGCTGAGACTTATCTGTGCTACACAACGTATGGACTTGAATTCTGGTCTATATGGTTCCAAAGTTAGACACCTTCCTGACTCCTTGGTGGATAAAATATTGAGAACTAAGGCGATGGGGATCTTTCCGTGTCCTGGGAAACAGCAGGGCTAAATGTTACATGTTCACCCCTTTGGAATTCTTGTAATATTAGGCTAAACTGACGAGAAGTGGAGTTAGCCCCCCAAAGTTTTTGCCTCATTAAGGGGTCATTACTAAAAGCTTGCCTGTATTTTTCTTATTTTACTTCTGCCAGCAAAACAGATCAAACCTAACTTCCTATTTTACAAAATTGCTGAGGGCTAGCCTTTGTTCTAGACTGTCAGTACAGATCCTAGCCTTTGGAAATACCAAGTTAGAAGTGGTTATTAGACACACTGGCTCAGTTTTCTTCTGGAGGAAATTCCGTGTGGACGCTTGTGTTCCAGGAGTCTTGGGTAGTGTGTACGGCATGGAGGAGGGTGCCTTGGTATGAAAACTCTGCTTTGAGGCATAGCTCACTGTGCCAGAATGTCCTGCCCATGTGTTCTCTGGATGGAAAAGCTGTATGGTTTCCTTCTTTCTTCTTTTTTTCCCCTTAAACAAAGCTTTATCTATAATCACAAACCAACTGGAGGAAAGAAAAACCCTGAAGAGTTGAATTCAAGCACCAACAGTCATTTTGGAGACAAATGATTGACTGAACTTAACATTTCCTTCCAGCAACAAGTTCTAGGGTGAAGACACGAAGTTGGAGAAGGGCAGCAAGTTCAAGAAGCACAAAGTAAAGGAGAAGAATCTGCTTTTATTTGGTCAGTTGTAATTACTCAGTTCAGGTTACTTGTCCACAGATTTTGATTCCGTATCTTATTTTATCTTTAAACTTACCAGGACCAAAACAAGGAAGGTGAGACAGTTCGGACTTAAAATATGAAATATGTCAATCTACATATATACTACATAACTGCTAGAAAGTGGTTTTTTCTTGCTCTTTATCCTATTCAGTGTAGATTCAGCTGAACAAGAAAGCATGAGGGGTGGCTTTACCACATTTATTCCCATTGCACAGAAAGTATCTTGCTTGTTTACGTAGTAGGTCTGCAACAATTCTGTATTTTTCTTATTGGATTTCTTCCTTGGTAATTAGCATATTTTTTTTCTTAGAGGAGCATATGGCATTCTTACTTGTAAACAAACCCTGCAAACCTCTTTTCCTGCTGTTGAGATTTGAACTGAGCTGTATTTTATTGAGTCATAATCATGGAAGCACAATGCAGTCCCAGAGATAATGAAATTTAACACACAGGCAAAATAGGTACATTGGCAGGAACTGGACTAACTGGGTCTTATATTACCAGATGATTCAGAGTACATACGATGTATAGAACTATAGGATGAAGTGAGGACACCTAATTGCAGCAACCTCAGGCTGCAAACAAAGCTAGGAAAAATGAAAGGCCTGATAGAAGTAGGGAGCTGCTGTGTTTGAACCACAAACTTGGGTTCAGTGACTCTCTGAGGAAACTGAAGTTGCTCTTTTTTTTTTTTTTTTACATCTTTATTGGAGTATAATTTCTTTACAATGGTGTGTTAGTTTCTGCTTTATAACAAAGTGAATCAGTTATACATATACATATGTTCCCATATCTCTTCCCTCTTGTGTCTCCCTCCCTCCCACCGTCCCTATCCCACCCCTCTAGGTGGTCAGAAAGCATGGAGCTGCTCTCCCTGTGCTATGCAGCTGCTTCCCACTAGCTATCTATTTTACGTTTGGTAGTGTATATATGTCCATGCCATATGTTTGTCACAGCTTACCCTTCCCCCTCCCCATATCCTCAAGTCCCTTCTCTAGTAGGTCTGTGCCTTTATTCCTGTCTTACCTCTAGGTTCTTCATGACATTTTTTTTTCTTAAATTCCATATATATGTGTTAGCATACGGTATTTGTCTTTCTCTTTCTGACTTACTTCACTCTGTAAGACAGACTCTAGGTCCATCCACCTCATTACAAATAGCTCAATTTTGTTTCTTTTTATGGCTGAGAAATATTCCATTGTATATATGTGCCACGTGTACCAAAATGTTCATTGCAGCTCTATTTTCAATAGCCAGGAGATGGAAACAACCTAAGCGTCCATCATCGGATGAAGTTGTTCTTTAAGCAAAACTTTTTTTTTTTTTTTTGCGGTACGCGGGCCTCTCACTGTTGTGGCCTCTCCCGCTGCAGAGCACAGGTTCCGGACGCGCAGGCTCAGCGGCTATGGCTCACGAGCCCAGGCACTCCGTGGCATGTGGGATCTTCCCGGACCGGGGCACGAACCCGTGTCCCCTGCATTGGCAGACGGACTCTCAACCACTGTGCCACCAGGGAAGCCCCTAAGCAAAACATATTTTTGCTAGGAAGATTCTTATATTTAGTCTGAGACAGGACTAAGCATGATTTTTAACTACGTGATTTTTCATAACTCAGTAGGAAAGGAGTGGTTATATATGGTCACATTTTGGAGAGTGTTGTCTAAAATTGCACATGGAAATTTTGCTTGACAATCATTGTATTCAATATGCTTATCACAATTGTAGCACACAAACAGCATTTATCTACTTCCTAAATGTGTAGGTGTAAATATAGTCAATCTAAGTTTAAAAAAACCACCCCACAACATTTAAAAATTTTGGCCTCGAGTTTGGAAGACCGACTGTGCAGAAATCATACTGAATATTTATAAATTGGTTATGAGTAAAAATCCTAACAGGATAATTCAAATATACCATTTTTTTGGTAGTGGGATACCTATGTACACCCAAGCATAGAGCACAGGTGACTAAGTAGAGGGGTTGAGTGGGTGCTTGTCCTTTTTTTTTTTTTTTTTTTGACATTGC
>NW_020185336.1:5495949-5519185 GCF_003031525.2 Neophocaena asiaeorientalis asiaeorientalis
GGCCTAGCCGCTCTGCAGCATGTGGGATCTTCCCGGACCGGGGCACGAACTCGTGTCCCCTGCATCGGCAGGCGGACTCTCAACCACTGCGCCACCAGGGAAGCCCCAGGATTGGGGAGTTTTAAACATTCTCCAGGTGATTCTAATGGACAGCCAAAGTTGAAAAGCACCTTCATTAATCTGTTTAGGTAAAAAAGTTGAAATTCATTTTCTCTAAGAAGGTAAAACAAATTTGATTTAATCAAAGTTAATTGGCACTAGTATTTTGGGGTTCAATAGCTACCGAGGTTTAAGAGTTCAGTCACACACGTTTGAAATGTAGTAACAAACCAGGGTGAGGTTCCTTTGGGATCCAGTCTGGGTAGCCTTGACGTGAAGATGCTTGCCTGCCTCTCACCTCAAACCCTTGCTGTAATCCTATGTTCTCTCACTGGAGTCACAAGACACTTGGCGATTGCATATCTGTTTGCTTATGATGAGGAAATAGTGGGCAAAGCAAGTGTTCTTAGGAACCAAAGATAGCTATGGTACCCTGTTATCTGTAAGATAATTTGGTACTTCACTGAATCATTTGAAGTTTTTTGTGTCGTTAATGCTTTGCCTTTCCTTTTCCAGAAAAATAACGTTTTGTTCAAAATCTGTCAACCAAACATATCTGAAATATTGTGCTCAACACATATATTGCCTCTTAGGATTTAAATATGGATGAGCTAAAAGCTTCAAAAATCTGGCAAGAAGAAAAATGGCTGGAAAATACTTTCGATTGCCCTTGGGTGATAGAGGAAACAAGTAGAAGAAATGGAATCTAGTGACTTTTAATTGTGCTATCACATCCTCTTGAATGTTTATAGACATTATCTTGTGGTGATTTCTAAGGGACTTTAGTGTTCTTTTTTATTTATTTATTTTTGGCCTGCTGCGCCGCGTGTGTGATCTTAGCTCCTCGACAAGGGATCGAACCCACGCCCCCAGCAGTGGAACGGCAGTCTTAACCACTGGACTGCCAAGGAAATCCCTGGTGGTGTTTTTTATATCATTGGCTCTCACTACCAGGTAGTTTAAATGGACCTGGGGTTCCTACTCCCAGTAGAGGCCTAGCCTCTTGAAGGCCATGGTTATGAATTTCTTCCTAGGATTATTTTCACTAAATATATAAGGATTAAGCTATAAAGGTAAAATAAATGAACCGAGTTGGAGATTATGGGATCTCTCCCTATCACATCACCTGAGTGGCTGACCACCCCACTAGTTTCAAGTTCAGCCCTGCCTAAGCCTCAGAATCTGCTTCCAGAGGAAGGAGACTAGCTTGTCAAAGAAAGGAAAATTTACTTGGAGAAGACCATCATGGCATGTTCTTAGATCAGATTCTACATTATTTACTGAGACCATTGGTGTATTTGCCAAATTCTCGCTCTACTTGTAAACATTTTGTTGCTACTGTTATTTTTCTACTTAGTGAATGAGACTGTAGAGACCTTTTGTACCATCTTGTCATTTGGGCAGAGAAAACCAAGACCTAAGGAAGTTAAGTTGCCAAAATCAAACCGTGAGTTTGTAAAAAAGCTGAGACTAGAACCTGGTTCTCTAGCCCCAGATCCACAGCTCTTTCCTTCTCCCAGGGGGCTGTAGTTTCAGAATAAATTGAAGAACCTCACTAGTCAATCTCACAGCTTAAGAAAGCTGATTAGGAACTATGAAAATATTAAAAAGACTTGTCCTTTTGGAATTTAGTAGAGAGGGAAAAGCACAGGCCATTTACTCTGAACTAGATGGTATAATAAACCAGTGGTGAGAGCGCAGATTTGTCTAGACTTCCTGGAAATAAACATTTGGCAATATGCACCAAAAGCGTTAAAAGTGTTCACAGCTTTTGACCCAGTAAGTCAACTTTTGGAAATTTTCCTAATAATCAGAGAACGTCACAAAGACATGGTTATGGATGTTCACCCAGCATTTATTTATATTATAAAAAATTGGAAATTGCCTAAATGTCCACAGAAGCTGGGACTGCTGGGTAATATACTGTTTCCATCATATAATATGATGGAATATAATCCAGTCATTAAAAAAAATCATGTTCTTGAAGCATACTTAAAGATATTGAAAGAACATCATGATAAATGGTAAACAAAAAAAAAAATCAGATCTACAGAATATTATGTATGATATAATCCCAATTTGTAAGAAAACTATATACAGACATAGAAAGAAGATTATAAAGATAGAGAAATGTTAACCATTGTTATTTCTGGGTAGTACCATTATGATCCAATTTTACTTTCTTTACACTTGGCTGTATTTTCCAAATTTCTACCATGAACTTATATAACAGAAATATGCAAAACAAAAATTTTATTGAAAATATAGTTTGGATGGACCTTTAAAAGGATTTATAGCCACATTCTTTGACAGAGGAACATTTGTCTCAAACAGGGAAAAATACCTAGACTTTCTGTCCTCCAGAGGGACTTGAAAAGAGGGACAAAGCACCTTGGACAGACCTGATGGAAATGCCCTTACTCAATATAAGTGAGGCTCTTAGGTCACAACACAGAAGAATAAACATCTTAAAAGTGCATAGGGGTGGGAACATCTGAGCCCAAGACAGAAAACCAAGTTGGAAGAGCATTAAGTTTAGATGCTAAGCATTATTTCTAAACTACTAGCCTTGGTGTCTAAGGCTACACATTTCTGAAGTTTATAGAGAGCCTTTAAATGTCAGCATCATTTTTAGCCCAGAGCTCTTTTCTTACACAACATCTAAAAATATCTATTAGTTTAAATTGTCAGCATGTAAAACATTTGCTATGACTTTTTCTCATCATATCACTCAAATCATGTCAGAGCTAGAAAGAAAAATCAAAGCCTGGTATAATCTGGTAGTTACTAATGTTACTCGATGAGGTTTTCATGGGAATATTTAATAGTGAATTAATAATACTATTTATGATCATAAGCAGCCTAACCAAACAGCACTGTCTACTGCACATTTCCCCTTAGATGTCCCATAAGCGCTTCAAAATTACAATGTCCCAAACTAAAGTCATAATCATGTCAGAGCTAGAAAGAAAAATCAAAGCCTGGTATAATCTGGTAGTTACTAATGTTACTCGATGAGGTTTTCATGGGAATATTTAATAGTGAATTAATAATACTATTTATGATCATAAGCAGCCTAACCAAACAGCACTGTCTACTGCACATTTCCCCTTAGATGTCCCATAAGCGCTTCAAAATTACAATGTCCCAAACTAAAGTCATAATCTTCCCCATTATCGTTTGTACCCTCTGAACTCTCCATCTCTCTACCAGTATCTATTTAGTTACCTAAACCATGAATGTATCCTCTAATTTCTAGGTTTCTGGCCTGGATTACTCTAAAAGTATCTAAATGGTCTCTCTAAATCTAGGCTTGACCACCTCTGATGCATTCTCCATTCTGCAGATGAAGCGAATGCTCTGAAAAGGGAGTCAGATTATGTTATTTCTTGTTTATAAGCCTTTTTTGGAGTCCCGTTGTCTTCAGGTCCAGATGTAAGCTTGGCCTTCAAGACTCTGCCTGATCTCTACTCTGCTTACATCTTTAGCCTCAATGCTTTCTAGTTCCTCAGACATGCCATGCTCTCAATTGCCACAGGACTGGCTCCTTCTCAACTTTTAGGACCCAGCTCGATGTTGCCATTTTTGGGACTCAAGGCTGGTTGGGTGCCCCATCCAAGGAGCTTCCCTGGCACCATGATGTAACACTCTATGTTGTAATTGCCTGTTTACTTGTGTTTCTTCTCTCTTAAAACTGTAAGTTCCTGGAGAAGAGAGGTTAGGTCCTGTCCACTATTATATCCTCAGCATCGATCACAGTGTCTGTCACCATCTTCAATTACAAAAGAATCCTCCCTCTTTTCATGTCATTAACAACATGGGAATTGGAGCAGAGAAGATTGCCTACCCAACATTCATGCCGCACACCCCACTCTTACCCCTATCCCCGCCCTGTCTCCACTCCTAATCTCCTTTTTTCACAGCAGAACCCAGATTGTGTCCACATAGCCATCCTCCAAGTGTTTCAGGGGAAGCAACTCCATGCCCGATTTGTCTCTGATAATTACGTTAATCTCCTTCTCCTTGCCATTGATTTAAGAATGGCCACATGACCCAGTTCTGGTCAAGGAGGTTTGAGGAGTAGTCTGATGAGAGCTTCTGTGAAAGTTTCCTTGCTTCTTAGAAAGAGACCAGTAAGAGATGGTTCATTTTATTCTTCTTGATATTTTTATGACTAAAACCGCTGTAGCCCTCGTGTTCCCATGAAAGGAACCAGCCTGGGAACAAAGCTGACACATTAGCAATGCCTGCATGAGAAGTAGAAGGATTTGAGCTTCTTTTGGCATAACTGAGCCATTGATCATACTACTTGGGGCCCCCCAAGCTCCAGACTTCTTACGTGGGGCAACAAATTTCCTCATTGTTCAGATAAATTTGAGTTGGGGATCCCTATTATTTGTAGCCAAGTATACAAGAAATGATTCAAAGATGAATTATAAATAGGCCTCTTCCCACTAAGAATTATTATCCTGGTATAAAAAAGTAAGCTTTGCTCTATTCAGAAGTATAACACTGGACTTAATAAATTGTACAATTGTCAGATCTGGAATGGCAAATTATTATTAAAGGGAAATTATTATTATTGTTGTCGATAAATTGGCATATATCTTATTTACATGCTCTTGTCAGGTTGATTGCTGGTTTATGTAGTACCCAAAGGAAAACATGACATTTGAGTTTGGGGAATTTGAAGTGACAGAGAAACCAGACTTTGAATTTTAAGTTGCTGAAGTCAGTCTTAACAGAGTTGGATAAGTCATAACCTGACTATAAAAATTAAATTTAATTTAATTTAAAAAACAACTTTTAAAATATTTTAGTATCTCATTCCTTTATTGAGGTAGAGGTAGCCATAAAGTCTACTAGATGCCAACAATTGTAGGAAAATTGGAAAATACTAACAAATGTAAAAGAGAAAGTAAAAAGTAGCATATAAATTTATTATACAGAGCTAACTAATTTTATTCTTTGATGTATTCTTCAAATCTTTTAAAAATCAAGTATGTAAATATAAATGAATATATATTTATTCTTTACATATACTCATACATGAAAACATATATGAGCATATACGTAGAGTTGAACCATGAACATTAATATTTCACTTAATATTTTTATGAATATTTTTTTCATGCAATTATTTACTTGTCAAAATTATGTTTTTAAATGGTTATATAATACTCTATCACCTAGACGGACATGCCATCATTTGTTGGCATCACTCTCTTTGGTTGGCTATTTCAAGGGTTTCTTAAGATTTTTAAGAAAATGTGAAAGCCAATAATTTGGGTACAAATCTTGGACTATGTCTTTAGGGTAAATTTTAATTTATACTGGTCTGTCTTTGGGCCATCTATTCTGTTTCATTGATTTTCTTCATACTCTTACATTAGTCAGGATCACTTTTAAAAATTATTTTATTTTATAATGTATGTCAGTTTCTAATAGAGCAAGTTACCCCACAGAAATCTTCTAAGTATATTTCTTATTCCCATGTTTCTTCTTCTAGATAATTTTTTAAAAATTGGCCAAAATTCCAAAAAATCTTATTGGACTTTTGATTAAATTGTATTAAACCTATATATTGACTTGGTGATAATTAACAGCTCCACAATATTGAATCTTCTTATCTCATTTCCTCATACATCTCTCTATTTATTGAGGCTTCTTTTTATGTCTCTCAAAAATATCTGCAGTTTCCCCTGCTTATTACTCTTTTAAGTATTTTTCTTCAAATGATTTTCTTTAAAATTTTTTTTTTTTTTGCAATTGTAGATCTGTGGACAAAATCCTTAAAAGTACCTTACTGAAAGCTCTGCATTTTATTGTCAGGCTATTTTTCTTTCTTTTTTCTTTTGGCCTCACTGCACAATTTGTTGGATCTTAGTTCCCCGACCAGGGGTTGAATCCGGGCCCTTGACAGTGAAAGCGCAGAGTCCTAACCACTGGGATGCCAGGGAATTCCACAGGCTATTTTTCTTGAGATGTTCACTTTGGTATTTTCTGGTAACAAAATGTAACTTCCACTATGTATGAGACAGGAATCAGAGCATGGTCTGAGTCCCAGTTCTACCACTAATGGTAACAATATATGCCATTTCTTATCTCATTTTATAATTCTGAGTTTATAAATATATAATATGCCTGTGGAACATATGCCATTTAAAATTTTAATTATTCCTTTAAAAAAAGTAAAACTACACTCTAAAAAAGGTAAGTTATAAAGCAACAGAATTTTCTTCTTTTCTTCTTTCTATATAAAGCAATATAAGACCAGTTACATTTGCTTTTAGAGACTTGATGGCTCACATAATTATGCAGAACTAATTAATTCAAAATCTGTTTATCAACAGCAGTCTGTAGGTACAGCATTTTCTCCCAGAGGCATTAACAAAGGCTTATCACCTGCTCTCTTATTGCGGTTTGTCTCAAAGGCAAATCAATACGAAAAATATAAAAATGCTACTCCCAGAACTAACATTTCCAACAACTTACAAGAACGTTTAGTATCTGATACCAATTAGTTTTCTTAGCTTAAATTAAAAGTTTTATTTAGCAATGAAATGTGTCAAAATAATAAGAATTTTAAGGTATAATAAAGTTTTCCCCAAGAATTTTTTTTTAATTTAGGTTATATATAATTATTATATTTTTTCAGGATAAATAATTGGAACAGATGGTTGAGGACAAGAGGTTATAAAAGAAAGCTATTATATGCTTTATAGATTAAACAATATAGTGTTCCTTGCCCATACCCACATATACATGCATATAGAAATAAAAGTATCTATATCATGGGCAATGTCTTCCTTGATATAAGATTAGCACAACAGCCGAAATGAGTTATCAATGAGTGTATGTGTCTGGTTTTTCATAGGTTTTTCTGATCAATTAGATTCCCTCAAACTGTATTCCAATTACAATGTTTCTGGATGTTCATTTGATAGGGAGAACGCTAGTTAGAATAAAATGTGTCTTGGGTTAGAGAGCCAGTATTTATTTATTTAAAAAAAGGAAAATGAATTTCAGGAATTGAAATTCTCCTCTCCCTCTGTTTTTTAAAGAGGTGTGTTTGTCTTTTGAAAAATGAAAAGTGCTTCCTGTAAAGTAAGTTAACTTTCGGATAACGGGAACTTGTTTTTATAGTTGGCTTTGCAGGCTTGGGGAAAGGGTTCACATAAAGTTCTTGCTCACTAACTTCAGGATGCCTGTGGTTTGGACCCTTGGTCTTATCCTTCTTGCAACATGACTCAAGAAACTGTTAGGAGTTTCCGTCTGCCAGGTCCCAAATAAACGAGAATCCTGTTACATACCAAACCGGGTACCTGCACCTCGTGGTTGAGATTGTTCAAGTAGCGAGTATCCTGTATTGATGAGATGCAGTTGTACCAGGCAATGGGCATGAGTTCCGACCCCCTTGAGAGGGCTGCATTGTTAGCTAGGCATAAACGCCGAAGCCACCTCAAAACTGATGGCTTCCTTGAGCTGAGAGGGTCAGTGTCCACTCAACTTCATCTGTCACTGTGACCATGCCTGTCCCAAGTATCTAGGGACGGGGACATTGGGAGCTGTCCCCAGGAGTCATGAGACCTCTACTACATGTTATTGTATACTGTGCTTTACTTGTTCTGATGCTTTTTAAAACAAAGTAAATTTGGAAATGAGTGAAGTTTTCTGTCTCTCATGAGTTTTTTAAGTTGAACCCAAGTCAAACAGAGTGAGTGTTGAAAAGGCAAATTACCAGAGCAAGAAATTATCCTCTGTATTCTGCCTGAATCCTTTCATCCCCAATCCCTAAAGTCCCAAGTGCCTACAGAGAGGAAAAACCTACTTAATTAATGGGTAGGTGGATTCTCATTATAATTTAACAGAAATGTCCCTCCCCGCCTTAGCTTAGCATCTTCAAATACTGAATTGCCAGTGACTCAATGATTTTTGGAGATTGTAGAAAGTTTAATAAAGAAAGAGTTTAAAAAAGGGGGTATAAACTCTATGACAAAATGGCGTGCAAATATTAGCTCCAGATTCAGTTTCTCTCAATCTCACACTAAAATGTCTATGAAACATCGACGAAAAGACAACACCTCACATTACCTCATGCAAAAAAACTAAAACTGACAGATAATCTATTGCTAAAACGTGTGAAGAATTTACCCATTATCACAAGCCACATAAATTGAAAAAAACAATCTGTGACCAAACTAATCTTTGCCTCCTGCAATAGAATAGTACAGCTAAGCTGAAAGAAGGTAAAAAGCAATGTATTTCTCCACTGACCTCAGGTGAATTGATCTGGGGTTTAGAACAACTGGGAAAAAATGGACAGTATAAGTGCTTTTTGAGGCATACATTTTTCCTTCATTCCCACTTGCTACATCAGTTCATAAACACCCTGGAAGGAAATGGGATTGGTGGTATGTCATTGCATCTAGGGAGGTCCGGCCCTCACACATAAAGCATGGTAGTTGTGTAAGGTACTTAAGGGCAAGACAGACTTGCCACTTACCAGCTGGGTGACTTTGGGCCGGTTATTTAACCTGTCTTTACTCAATTTCCTCATTTGGGGTTGCTATATGTATTAAATGAGATAATGAATGTAGCGCTCAAAGCGCAGGGCCTGGTATGATGCTTTGTTCAATAGAAGGTAGATATTATTTTTATTATGACAAAGAAGGGCAGAAAATGGGAAAGTTTGAACAGTTCTAGCAAGTGTGTATGTGTGTGTGTTGTAGGTTTGGCTTTGTTTTATGCCCTCTCTATGTTCAGTGTGTCAGAGTCTAGCCGTGGGACGAGCATGGTTCTCCCTCAGTCTAGCACCGTCACACAAGTTGAATATCTGTCAGACATCGGCCATGGCCAGGCACTGTTCACATCAGCCACATCTCTAGCTACGTAGTCAATGAGGGGATCATACCAATGCCCAAGTGGATAGGATTGTGCAAGCCACACAGCTTGTCTTTTGGCAAAAGACAAGCATGAACACTACAACAAAAAAATTAACATGGGTTTTGGGTCTATGAAAAAAATACTGCAAGAAGAAAAATGTTTGGAAGCCTAAGTAATACATAAGAGGACATGGCATCTATGAAACAGCAGAACTGATTAGCCAATCCCTTAATCACTAAAGAGCTTAGTACCTCGTTCACCCTCTTCATCTCTACCTTGCAATGTACCAACATTTTGAGTGCCTTCAGCCTTTTGTGGGTGACCCACCTGTTACGGGCTGAATTGAGTCCTCCCAAAATTCATATGTTGAAGTCCAAACCTCTGGTATGTCAGAATATGATTGTATTTGACGATGGGGTCTTTAAAGAGTAATTAAGGTAAATACAGATCATTGAGATGGGCCCTAATCCAGTATGACTGGTGTCCTTACAAGAAGAGGAGATTAGGACATAGACATGCACAGAAGAAAGATGATATGAGAGGATTGGGAGAAAAACAGCCACATAAAAGTTGAGGAGAGAGGCCTCAGGAGAAACCAACCCTACTTACACCTTGTTCATGGATTTCTAGCCTCTAGAGCTATGAGGAAACAAATTTTTGCTGTTTAAGCCACCCAGTCTTCGTGCTTTGTAATGGCAGCCTTAGTAAACAAATACATCATGCAGTTGCCTGGACTCTTGGTTTTTTTTGCAGTACACGGGCCTCTCACTGCTGTGGCCTCTTCCGTTGCGGAGCACAGGCTCTGGACGCGCAGGCTCAGCGGCCGTGGCTCACGGGCCCAGCCGCTCCGTGGCATGTGGGATCTTCCCGGACCGGGGCACGAACCCGTGTCCCCAGCATTGGCAGGTGGACTCTCAACCACTGCACCACCAGGGAAGCCCTGGACTCTTGGTTTTTAAAACTTTTTCATCTCCAGGAAACTTCACTTTTGCTCGTCATCAACACTCCCTCCCAACCCCCCAGGTCAGCACCCTGATGTTGTCATCATCCAGAACTGCTAACTTCTGAAATACTATATTCAAGCCTGTACTGTACGGTTTACCAATCCCTGACTGTAATTACATGGCCTTATAACTTCATGCTAGGCTATTCCCACCTAATCCATTCTTTAATCACACTGAAATTCCCAGATAAACCCAACTTCCTTCCCTCCAATTCCCTTCCTTCTTCCTACTTCTCCGCTTAATCTAGATGGTTTATCACTTCATCCTATGTCTTGTCAATATCTTCAAACTTCTATTTTCCTTCCATTGCAACAGCCTTGCAAAATCCCCACCCCGCTGTCCTGGCCGTGCCCATACAGCATTTCTGAGCACGGCTGAAGGAAACCACACAACCCCACCGTGTCTGCTGAGCCACAGTAAAGTCATATAGGCCCTCAGCACTGCCCATCGTCTCTCTCCTTCCCCACAGCCACTATTTCAAACTTCCTCTCTTCTCTTCTTCAAAACCCAGACTTCCCCACTTCCACCCTTGCTACCGGCAGATGACTTCACTTCCTATTTTGTAGGGGAAATTGAGGTCACGGGAGAGAAATTTCCCCACATTCCATCAGCAAACCTGCAAACTTCCCAATATTCTCAGCACTTTCTTACCTCATTTTACAGAGGAAGAGGTGCTCTTCTTTGCTAAAGTTAATGCCTTAACAGCTGCTAGGAATTTCATTCCTCACAGTTCCTCCAAGCCTCACTCTTTTCATCCTTCTTTATTTCTCTTTCGTGTCTAATTCTCTCTCCCCTCTCTCCCCTATTTGTTCTTTCTGCTCACCATCTACATAGTCTCAAATATATCACTAGACCCTGCTGCTACTCCTGGTCGTGTGCCTCATGCCTCAGTATGCTGGGGCAAAACAAAAGCAAAACATTGAGGTGAGCCCCAATTGTTTGTAAAAATTTTGAAGCATTCAAAGCAGTAACCCAACTGTTCATACCGAGCTGAATTTTTATTCACGAGTGAAAGAAATGAAAGGATTTTCCTCATGTGTTGGGAGGCTCAGAAAATACACCACAGGTAATAAGAATAATAAATAATGGGGATGATATAATAGCAAACAGAATTTACTTGGTGTCAGGCATCGTATTAAATGCCTTCCATATTTCAACTCATCTAATGCTCAGTAAACCTCTGAGGAAGGTACTATTTTTCTCCTATTGGAGAGCTCAGAAAATAAACCGCACCCAACAACAATACCAACAAAAGCAAATATTTACATGGCACTTACTATTATAAGTGCTTTACATGAATAATTCATTTATTCCTTATCCTAACACTGTAAGAGCCGTACTATGACTCTCTCTGCTTTACAGAGTGAGCTCTCCAAGGTCATGCGGTTGGTAAGTGGTAGAGCTAGGATTTGAACCCAAGCACTTTCGACATTCTCTACATGCTCCTCAAATTTACTTTAAACAATTATTTTATAAGTGATCAAAAAGCAAATCAAAATTGAGAACTGAAGGAGGAGAACATCATAAAATAAAAAGATCATGACTAATTCATGTCCTGTGAGTGAAAGCTCTAGTACTTTCTCGTTTTAAGTACTGGCTCCACCCTATCAGCTCTGTGACCTGAAGCAAGTTGCTTAACCTTCGTGTGTCTCGATTTTCTTTTTTACTGAAGGATAGTTGATTTACAATGTTGTGTTAATTTCTGCTGTACAGCAAAGTGATTCAGTTATACATATATATGCATTCTTTTTTTTTTTTTTTTTTTTGCTGTACGCGGGCCTCTCCCTGTTGTGGCCTCCCCCGTTGTGGAGCACAGGCTCCGGACGCGCAGACCCAGCGGCCATGGCTCACGGGCCCAGCCACTCCGCGGCATGTGGGATCCTCCCGGACCGGGGCACGAACCTGTGACCCCTGCATCGGCAGGTGGACTCCCAACCACTGCGCCACCAGGGAAGTCCCATGTGAATTCTTAAAGTCAATCCTTCATTGACCAAGAAGGCTGGGTGGCTGGCTTGGTGCGATTATCTTTCTTCATTCATCCTCCTCAAACTGTCTGCCTAAAGCCTGACATTTCTTCATCAGAATCTACTTCTTAGGCTAATTCCAAATGATTTTATCTTCTCTTTTCAAATGTAAAGAAACATTAAGTACACTATAATTTTAGCGTGTTCATCTGATGGTTTTGGAGAGCTGGTTGTTGCAGGGCTCTTGAGGGTGGAAAAGTTGTTTTTGAAAGACTACAACCCCTTTCTATGAAGGGAAGAAAGATGGCTGAAGGTAAGTCATCTACTTCAATATATTGCCCAGAGCAGGTCCTGACTATGGGTATGGGGATTTACAGGGCTCTGCACCACGTATGGCTTTGCAGTTGCAAGCCTTGGAGAAGTCACAGGATCCATTCCTGTCCATTTTAGGAAACAGGCCCCAGGAGTCCCTGGTTTGGGATGCTTCCAGCACAAAACGACAAGGTGCGTGCTGAACTACACTGCCCAGTACAAACAGAATTCTGCTTTTCTCTTCTGCTAGATGTCCAGGAACTAAAACATCTCTTCTCTTGAACATTTAAAAGTGCTTCCCATTATCTTTAAAAACATCTTAGAAAAATATATTCTAGGTTGTTTTCTAATTATGCAACAAAATCACTCCCAGTTCTGGTATGTTGGTTAAAAGTCAAAACAGCTTGTATTTGAATACAGCTACACACATTCAACATTCAAAAGCTGTTTTCGTCATGATAATTAAACATTAAATTGTGATTTATATTGTTAAATACTGATTTGGAGTTAACTACGTAACGGTCTGGAAATTTAGAAGTATTGATACTTTAGGGTATTATGTTATAGTAAAGTATGCCTGTGATATATCACATTTTTTCTCCAAATTTAACAGATTATTTAAATTTTTATCTTAAGATATTTTGAATAGGTAAGATGTATATGTAACACAAATAGCTAAAGTTACAAAAGGATTTTTTCGTGAAAAGTGTTCCTCCCATCCTTGTTCCCTAATCTTTGAATTCCTCCCCCCAAAGATAACAACCTTTGTCAGTTTATTGTGTTTTCTTCCAAAGATATTCCATAGCGCTATGGATTTTCAAATGTGTTTTTGTGAGAGTATTTGTTTGCTTTTACACTTTGTTTTTCACTTAACAGTATATCTTGGAGATTGTTTCAGATCATTATATACAGATCTGCTTTATTCACTAACCAACTACATAGTATTCTATTGTATTGATCTATCATAATTTATTTACCTGGTTCTCTATCAATGGGTGTTCATGTTGTTTCAAATCTTTTGTTTTATGGAGAGTCCTGGAAATAATATTCTTGTATTTAAGTCTTTCTATATATGTGTGATTTTACTGTAGGACGTAATTCTAGAAGTGGCATTGCCAGATCAAAGGCAGATTTTCTTAATGGAAATGTAATTAACATGAATTAAGTTCTAAACTGTGACAGCATAAAATCGAAAAAGTTTTCTATCAAGGTGAAATATTTGTCCACTTTATTGTGCAACTCTGGGCTAGCAGTCAAATGAGACACGGTTCTGGACCTCAAGGGACTTAAATACTTTAGATGAAATGGCAGCCATTTGGCAATTATGTATTTTGAAAACCATTCTTACATTATCCTTATAAGATTTGTTTATAAATGATAAAAGTGAATCTAAAAGAGATATTTAAATGTTCCTATGCACATGTCTGGACTATGAAAATTCCTTAACTGTGGAAAATTATTATAATATTTCTCCTTCAAAATGAAATGCATTTTCAAACAATGTTCTAGTAAAACTCTCACCAGGAATAATAATATTAAAACCTGCCTTGGAATTTTACAAAGTCAAAACAGTGATATGCTTTTTTAGGGGATCTCACTGAGAACTTCTTTTAACTAGAAAATTCCCTGCTCCACTGTTCCATACGTCCAAGAAGATACTGGACTCTTTAGAAAACCTTGTACGATTAGGGATGATTTAAAAAGTTTCATGGGCAAACCATCGCAATCCATTTCCTAGAGAAGAAAGGGTAGGGTTTCCCAGAGAAGCACCGGAAGGGTTAAACTATCACTCTTTCCTGATTATTTCATATCATTTGTATAAGATTGCTAATGTCAAAAAGTGTTTTGTTTTTTTTTTTTTGCTAACAGTATAAAACTGAACATACTGTGAGACATAAGGTAGCAGGTGTCTTGGCTCTAAACTATCAAGTCTGTGGGCATTCTGTTGTAACAGGTGCTCTAAAAAATTTGAACAGATTTTAACAAGAGCTGTATGGGCTTTTTAATTAGCCTGGTTATTCGGCATGTGTAACAAGCATTAGGTATATGCTTAAAACATCATAGGGTCTAAAAAACAAATGCTTTACATAGTCACTCTCTCTTTCTGGCTTCTCTTTGCTTTCTGCTATTACATTTGACGTATGTGCTTCTTTTATCACAAAATTTCCCCCACCTGAAGGAGGAGTGTGACAAAAAATGACCATTAGTAATAGTAATAGAATAGGAGATCCAGAAAACTGTCTGAATGTTACACCGATGCTCTGTGCAATTTTAGTAGAAATCAAGTTCCATACATATTAAGAAGCAGCCTAACCCTCCCTGGAATAGCCTGTTTTAATTCATATGTCTCATAACTTAAGGACTTTTCACTAATTTCTGCAATTTGAAAAGATGAGCTCTTACTTGGGCTTCATGTTTAGGATTTTAGGGATAAATAATGACAAAACCAAACTCAATTCTATCTATATTTTAGTTCCTTTTCTAGGTCATCATGTTAACATAGATATTAATTCGATTAATTTCCTTTTGTTTTTATGTGCTACTGTTACATTTTGATCTTTGGGGTCCAACTTTGTAGCATTAGTTCATTTATTGAACAAGTACTGAAAATCTATTATGTTGAGTGTGTGTGTGAGTGTGTGTGTAACATAGAGGAATAAAACAGAGTTCCCATGCTTAAGATAC
Source organism: Neophocaena asiaeorientalis asiaeorientalis (assembly GCF_003031525.2). Taxonomy (NCBI): domain Eukaryota; kingdom Metazoa; phylum Chordata; class Mammalia; order Artiodactyla; family Phocoenidae; genus Neophocaena; species Neophocaena asiaeorientalis. The sequence continues at coordinate 5,510,900 of NW_020185336.1, forward strand.
TTAAAATCTATATAAGCTACAAAGCAGAATGTTTTCAACACCTTAATTGTGCTGTGAACAGAGTACACTATAGGAATTGAAAGAATGGGGAGATTTATATTTGGTAAAACTGGGGAAAGTTTCATTGAAGCAGGTGACATTTGATGTTGGTCTTGAAAGTCAGAGAGAATTTTGAAGCCGTGATAAGGCTAGCATTTGGCGTAAGGCTACATTCCTGGCACATGCGAAAGCATGTTATAGGTTTTTGACTCATTGATTACAAGTATTGCACGTGTTACTTTGATCAGTGTTTCATCTTTTAGATATACAGATGTCCTGTTTAGATTTGCTTTAATTAAACAAATGAAAACGTGCCAATGATTGGTTGCTTCCAGTGTGCCAGGTCCAGTGCTAGGGGTTTTACCCACTTTGCTGTAGCCAGTGAGATACCCCATGAGTTGTTTAACAAGTGAGGATAAGTTACATAACTTATGTAAGGTCATGCGATAAGATGTGGTAGAGTCAAGATCTGGTGCCTAGGTACACACATTTCCCCACTGCACTGGACCACTTCCTCAGTTTTACGATTAGAAGGAATCTTGAGGGTCCTTCTTGTGGCTATAATTCATGCATTTTCAATCTGGGCTAAATTTGGTTCTTAGGGGTTGTATTAGGTTGCTCCAGGGAAACAGAACAAATGGATAGATAGAAAGACAGGTAGATAGATAGATAGATAAGTAGGTAGATAATTATAAAGGGAGATTTATTACAGGAGTTGCTTTATGTGATTATGGAGGTCAAGAAGTCCCACCATCTACTGTCTGAAAGCTGGAGAAACAGGAAAGCTAGTGATGTAACTTAGTCTTATTTTGAAGGCCTGGGAATTAGGAGCATAAACATATGAGGCAGGAGAAGATGACGTCCCAGCTCAAGTAAAAAGAACACATTCATCCTTCCTCTGCCTTTTTTGTTCTATTCGGACCCTCAGCAAGTTGGAGGACGCCCACCTGCATTGGTGAGGAGACCTTCCTTACTCAGCCTAAGGATTCAAGTACTAACCTTTTGCAGAAACACTCTCACAGATACACCCCCAAATAATGTTTCACCAGCTATTTGGGCATCCTTAGCCCAGTCAAGTTCCCACATTAAAACTAATCATCACAGGGGGCAAAAAGGGACTTTTTACGTATAAAGCACAGATATACATATGGTACATACACTATATGCTGTATACGTGTGGTATCAACATTTTATGGTGGAAGGTGATTGGAGAAAAAAAGAGTCTAAAGAGGCTTCTTGCGGTGGGGGGCTGTAGGGAGGTGATAATGAAAACAGGTTGAGAAACGCTGCTCTAACTCAAGCTCCCTCATTTTTCAGAGGACAGATAAGGAAAGTCAGAGAGTGAAAACAGCTGCCCAGTCACACAGCTAGTCGGTGATGTATGTGCATGTGTTTAGTTTTAAAAATCCACCATTCTTAGGAACAAAAAAGGTCTAAGAACCATTTATCACACTGCCAAGCTCAACGATCCCCTTACGATGTCCTTCCCTTTGACTTGATTCCTTTCTGGGTTTGTAGGTGGGCTTATTTACGCCATCTCACCCTGAAGCAATAAATAACTAGATTTCAACTTCTTGGTGGTCAACAAGGAGTGAGCTGGCCCCGGGGGTAGGTCTGGACCCTAGAATGTACATCGTTCAAGCTACTGTGTTTTGGGGGTACTCATGGACTGTCTATTCCGACACCCCCAGAATAGCACCTAGTAGTGGGTGCTCATAATTATGAATGAATGTGTGAATATTGGCAGCAAAGGAAGAAAAAGGCTCAGAAAGACTGAGTACTGTGTGTCTTTTAAATTATTTAAGTATTAGTTAAACTCATTTCACACGGAAAGAAGCAACACCGACTCATTAGCCTGCTGTTGGACATCGGCTCATGCTAAACGTGGCTCGAGGTCTTGAAGAAAAGCCAAGCACTCAGCAGAGCTCTTATCTTGGGGTCAGGGCCTCTACTTCATCTCAAATTCTGTTATCGTCAGTGTGTGGGAAAGCAACACCCTTAGCTTGTTAGGCTCAGACAAGGGGGTTGGCAGTAAGGAATCAGTATTAATGCAGCTTTTAAACAGTTTAACTTACAGTCTTCCTACACATCAACACACAATTCATTACATTTGTTGAAGATGAAAGAAGGGATTCTTTTTGAACCTACTGCATAAATGATTTATTACATTTAATGTTTGTATATGTGAGGCTTTCATATATTCCTCCTTTCCCCATAAGAGTGTAGTGAAATGTTTTCTTCCCACCATCTGCCTTTTTCATTAACCAATGTTATTACTTTTTTGGGTATCCTTCTAGAGTTTATTTCTGTTTATAAAGCAAAAAACAAATTCTGTAACTATAAAGTGGCATTTTATGCACATTTTTTTACCTTGTTTTTGATTTTTTCAAGTAATTTATCTTGGAGATGGCTCTACATGGAGAGCTTTCTATTTTTTTCTTAGCTGCATAATATTCCATTATATGGAGGTACTTTTATTTAACTGTATTCTTTTTTTTAAGAGTTTTTAAAAATTGAGATATAACTGACATATAATATTATTTTAGTTTCAGGTACACACGTAATAATTTGATATTTGTATATACAGGCATACCCTGGAGATACTGTGGGTTTGATTCCAGACCACAACAATAAAGTGAATATTGCAATAAAGGGAGTCACAAATTTTTTGGTTTCCCAGTGCACATAAAAGTTATGTTTATGCTATACTGTAGTCTATTAAGTGTGACATAGCATTATGTCTGAAAAAACAATGTAGATACCTTAATTTAAAAATACTTTATGGCAAAAAAGACGCTAACCAACATTTTTGCCTTCAGAGAGTCGTAATCTTTTTGCAATAGGAACATCAAAGTTCACTGATCACAGATCACCATAACAAATATGATAATAATGAAAATGCTTGAAATTTGCAAGAATTACCAAAATGACACAGAGACATGAAGTGAGCAAATGCTGCTGGAAAAATGGCACGGATAGACTTGCTCGATGCACGGTTGGCGCAAGCCTTCAATTTGTAGAAAAGAAAAACAAACGAAAACCCCACAGTACCTGCAAAGCACAATGAAGTGAAGCTCAATAAAACGACGTATGTCTCTATTTGTCTTTCTCTGACTTATTTCACTTAACATAATGCCCTCAAGGTCTATTCATGTTGTCACAAATGGCAAGATTTCATTTTTTATGGCTGAATAATATTCCACTGCATATATTTATACCACATTTTCTTTATCCGTTCATTTGTCACAGAAGTGGAATTGCTGGATCAGTTCTGTTTTGCTGGTAGTTCTAAATCTATTTTGCTGATTAACTCTGAATTGCTGGTAGTTCTGTTTTTCATCTTTTGAGGAAGCTTCAGACTGTTTCCACAATGGCTGCACCAATTTACATTGTCACCAACAGTACACAAGTGTTCCCTTTTCACATCCTCACCAACACTTGTTATTCCTTGTCTTTTTGATAATAGCCATCCTAATAGATGTGAGATATCTCAATGTGGTTTTGATTTGCATTCCCCTGATGATGAGTGATGTAACTGTATTCTTCTTGACTTTATGTTGTTTGAAATTTTGTGCTATTATATGTAATCTGCAAATAATCTCATTTTTATACATATCATATTATATTTGTACAAGCCTATCTGTAGACTCTATCTACCAGACATGAAAGTTGTCAGGGCCTGGAGTGTATATATATATATTTATGGTGTTGATAGTTTTTGCTAACTTGACTTTTCTAGGAAGTGTACCCCAAATTATACTTATACCAGAAATGTTATGAGTGCCTGTTTCTTCATAACTTTGCCAAGAGTGTGTCAACAAAGTTTTTAATTTTTGCCATTCTGAGAAGCAGAAATGATATCTCAATGTAGGTTTAATTTTCATTGCTCTAAGTTTGAGAAACGTTGAGCTTTTTTTCATGTGTTATAGCCATTTTTAAAAAAACACGTGAATTGTCTGATCATTTTCTTTGCCATACTGAGTTTCTGGTCTTTTTTTCTCATTGATTTCTAGAAGCTCTTTATTTATTGTAAAGACTGTCTGATATGAGGTTACAGATGTTCCACTGACAACAGTGATTTTGAATATTGAATAAACATAAAATTTTATTTTAAGATTTTGTTAGCATGATAAAAAAGATTGCTTAACATAATTCATCACACACTATTTAATTTCTCATATTAAAAAGCCTAAATAAAGTGCCTAAATAAATCAGACACTCACAAAAATAATCACATCTATGAGAAAGATGTGGCACTCCATTTAGCATTACCGTATTTGCTCTGCCTCAGGTAAAGAAGCCTGTTCAGAATACCAGCTACTCGTGCTGGGGTAGAGGTAGTTTTGTCATTTATTTGGCAAATGCTCCTTAACAAATAAATGACAGATCTAGGGGCGCCTGCTTTTTATAATCACTGCCAAATGACCAAGAAACGTGAGAAGGTTATGTTCAGAGCTTGGCAAAATATCTAGCATTCAGGGCTTGAAAAGTATTTATTTATTGTGTTTAAAAATTCTCACTGTAGTTACTAGAATAGAAAGGATTTCCATTCTTGGCTGGTATTCATAGGGCTCAGTTAAAACCACAGAAGCTGGCAGAAGTTTCCCTGTCTGGCTTATCTTTATGTATTACATTGAGCTGTATGAAATTGCCATTTTATAGAATAAAAAAGGTTGACTATCGGCAATTTCACGTGGTTCAAAATATATCTGAAAGCCTGATGCAGTTAGAGAAGATTTAGCTCTCACAGCAAGATGTCACAACTTTCTGCGCTCTCGGTTGACTAGAGTTCCTAGTATCCTCCCAGGTCTATGTGCAGGAAGTTGCCTGATATTTGACGCGCTCCTGCTGGAAGCTAAAGCTGCAGTATTCAGCAGCCACCACAAGAGGGGGCATTTCTCTCGGAAATGTGAAGATTCTGACTGGCTTTCAGAATAAGTAATAGTAGAGGCAGGCTGGGGGTGTGCCAACAGGGCAGCAATAAACATTGCGTGGGAGAGGGAACAGGGGTGGGCAGTGACTACACGTTAGGTCACTGTCTAGCTCAGAGGAAACCCCAGCAATTTTCTATCTGGCAACCTAGAGAATAATGAGAACAGGCAAGCCAAAAAGAGTCGGGGACCACAGCAATAGCAGGTCCTCCTTAGGTGGCCTAATTGCTAATCTGGTAACCAGAATCAAAACATCAAAAATGACAAGCAGAGGGGCTTCCCTGGTGGCGCAGTGGTGAGAGTCCACCTGCCGATGCAGGGGACACGGGTTCGTGCCCCGGTCCAGGAAGATCCCACAGGCCGCGGAGCGGCTGGGCCCGTGAGCCATGACCGCTGAGCCTGTGCATCCAGAGCCTGTGCTCCGCAACGGGAGAGGCCACAACAGTGAGAGGTCCGCGTACCGCAAACAAACAAACAAACAACAACAAAAATGACAAGCAGAAAGGGTTGAAGGCTTATCTCTCACACATTAGAAATAGCCGCTGCTTGGAAAAAATCTCAGGATGACGTAAGAGATATACTGTGCTGGCCTGTTGCACAGCCTGTCCTGTCTGAGATTCTCATTGCCTTGCTGAAAGTACAGGACACGCTGGAAACAGGCCCCTTTGCACGGATGTCACATAGGCCGTTACACTAGGCATATGATGCAAAAAGTATTTTCTTTTTTATCAGCACAGCTGTTCAGATTGTGGAGCCCTTGATTAACAAGAGGCTTGTCCTTTGTTTGGCTCAGGAAGTTTGCTCTAAATGAGAGAGATACAGGCTGCTCATTTCCTTGGGAAATAACACATGGCAAGTGGGTACTGACCAAGGGGAGTCCTGTCTACCAGGACTGGTTGGCTTTTACAATCACATCCGCAGTAGACAAACATCGCAACAGCCAAGCCCCCTAAATGAGAACATCAAGTGACCCTAAAAGAAGCTGCTCAGCTAGACTCATTCTTATTAGAAAAACTAAGAAACAGGAAAAAGAGAGGGAATTAATGCAAGTTATGGCATCTTTTTCTGACATCCTGACTGATGGCAATCCTGGCCAGCCTTCACTGCCCAGCATCTGAGGTCAATTAGAATTCAGGGTTCTTGCATACAGCTAGTGAATTGGTAGAATTTGACCGAGAGATAATAAACAGGTGACGATTTCTTTTCTGTACTTCCCTTTCCCCCATCCACACAAATATCCAAGTTAACTGGAGTCATTTGCTGGGATTCTTTTGTGGTTTGTTGGGAGTCTGTCTCCTCCAGCTCCCAGATAAGCCGTTGTGCTTTTCAATTGTTACTCTGAGACAGAAATATGGTTGTTCTGTTAGAACATTCGAGCCCCCGCTTGTTACTGTGGAGAGGCATGAAAATGGCTGTTTGATCCATCACAGCAAGTGCGAGCTGCCCTATCTCACGCTAAAAGGAAGCAATTTCCCGGGAATGCTGGTGCCAGATTAAGATTCTCAGCGCATTGCAAGTGAATTACCATGTCTATAACTTTCAAGAAGAAAAGAAAACAGCAAAAACACAAAGCCAAGAAATGTAAGAAGGGGGATACTGGGCCAAGCTTTGGCAAGAGACACATAATTCACTTCTGAGCTAATCGCTGGCTAGACTGTCCTGTTTCATTTCTAAAACAAAATGATTTTGCAGGTGAGCTGTGTGTAAGAAATTGTCAATCACCCTTGGGGCTATTTTGAGTTCTTAGAGCCCAGAGATGAGTAATATTCAGAGAACAGGTTTTGCAGATTTTGTGTGTATGTTCTAGAAAAATACACGTGGAGGGAAACATTTTAATACACTGATGTGGAATAATAAATCTCTGTAAATGTGTATTTAAAACAATGAATTCAAGGGGATAGTTCTTAGGGAGCTCTACTACATAGAGCTTATGAAGTGCATCACAGATATTAATTGCAATAAATACGGAGATGTAGAGGAAAGAGACAATTTCTGTTGGGGGAAAGTGGGTGGGACGCAGCTGGTGTCTTCTTCCAGCTCAGACCCCTTGGAATATGAGCTGTGGCTTCCCTCTCCCTACAAGTCCCACTGTAATTCCTAGAGCAAAGCAAGGGAAAGGAGATGAGGATTGAAAGAAGCGGCAAGGAGCGTTTATTAGGGTACAGAGACGGTGGGGTGACAGCAAGACACCCTTGGAATAGTCCGGAGGCTTTCATTTTAATCCTTTTTTGGGAGATCACTCTGACCACAGCTGTTTATGATGCTCTCCTATTAGCAAAGGGGAAGAGGCAGTGCTTCTGGGATAAAGACCCAGCTGGGGCCAGAGGGCTAGCGAGTTAGAGTACAGGTGGTTTGGATCAACAGGTGCTTTCTGTTATTGTGATTCAGCCCTCGCCTGCAGTCAGGTCCAGCCAGACCTGCTGTAAGTGCTGTAAGCATTCATCGCTGAGAGGGAAATAGAACATCTGGACTGCTCTTTGTTTTTCTTACCTTGCTCTTACATTTCAAAGTGACCTTTTGTTCTAGTTCCTTTCAAATGGAAACAAGTTTTAGTTCAGGGCATTTCTCTGCTGTTATTTGTATTTCACAGGAATGTGGGCTTTCTTACAAGGAACTCAAGAGTATTCGAAATTCTAGGTCTTCTTGATGAGGATAAGCCAGCTGTGATGTTAAATGCATTTTCCCAAGAGGACTTATAGAAAAAGGGAAATGGGTGTGTTCTTCACGCTCATATAACTCGTGGTGGGATCCCCATAATCCTCAGATTCTTATTAATTTTCTAGACGGGAGGCAGCTTAGACCTTAGCATCTTGTTCATTCTCTCTGCTGAGGAGGTGATGATCCTCTTGGATGCTTATGAAGAATGCGCGGAGGCACAGGATAGAAACGGAACCAAGGCCCTAGATGACTGCAAGTGTATCTTTGCATCTCTAAGTTAATTCCAAGGCCGAAAAGTGAGTCCTATTCTGGAAGAGAGCTACCTAATGGAACTCTTATGAGAACCCCAGGTTTCATCCTCAAGGGTCAGGCCAGTGGAATTTCTCCCCATGGATCTGTATCACCGAGACTGTGCTTGTCTTTGAGGGCCAGATCCTAAAATCAGGACATGCCATTGTGCCATTACAGCATCACAGCCACACATGCATGTTGATGGCTGCTCTGTAGAGAGACCTTGTGTATATTCAAGGGGGCTTCACTTCCTGTATCTTTCCCAACATTCCCCATATTAATCCTGGCAATTGCTTTGCATTGATAAGGCAGTTTTTTTTTTTTTTTTTTTTTTTTTTTTTATTTTTATTTTTATTTTTGCGGTACG